>NC_059329.1:96001199-96313472 GCF_018350155.1 Leopardus geoffroyi | reverse complement strand
TGAGGTATTTAGAAAAGTATCTGGGGATGGGGCGCCTGGGTGGCGCAGTCGGTTAAGCGTCCGACTTCAGCCAGGTCACGATCTCGCGGTCCGTGAGTTCGAGCCCCGCGTTGGGCTCTGGGCTGATGGCTCAGAGCCTGGAGCCTGTTTCCGATTCTGTGTCTCCCTCTCTCTCTGCCCCTCCCCCGTTCATGCTCTGTCTCTCTCTGTCCCAAAAATAAATAAACGTTGAAAAAAAAAAAAATTAAAAAAAAAAGAAAAGTATCTGGGGTTCCCCATAATGAGTTATGCGATTGTTAAAGTTACATTTTTTCTGTCATGGGCAGCTTTGAATTTACAGCTCTTAAAAACCCCTAAAAGGACACAAAAAAAAATTTAATGGGGAAAAAAAAAAAGTATCTGGGACATAGATTTTTCATAAGTATTATGTCTTATTACCATTAACATCATCGTCTTCCTTCTCTTTTTCTTCCATACTTTGGATTAAACATTATTTCTTCCAGAAAACCTTCTCTAAGCCCTTTCTGGAGCTGCTTATGTAATGATCCGTGTCCTCTGCTAGACCAATGGAGACAGAGACTACGGCATTCCTGATCACCACTATATTCCCATACTCAGTACTGAGTCTGGCCCATAGCCAACTAAGATGGAAATTCCTTCTGATTAAACCTAAACCCATTTTCCTTCTTCATCATTTGGAGAACTTAACATTTTTTAAAAAGAGAAAAAAATAATTAGAACATCCTCTCTAGTCTCTTGGCCCTTTAAAACTCAATACTGGGGCACCTGGGCGGCTCAGTCAATTGAGCATCTGACTCTTAATTTCGGCTCAGGTCATGATCTCACAGTTCATGGAATCATTCTTGGGATTGTCTCTAACCCTCCCTCCACTCACGCACGCGTGCCCTCTCTCTCTCTCTCTCTCAAAATAAATGAAGTTTTTAAAAAAGAACCATCGATATGTATCACTTACATTAATTTCATAGTAAAGATAATTTTTTTAAATCTACCTATAAAGAAAGAAAGCAGATTTAAAGGTTTCTTTTCTCTAAATGTTATAAAAATAAACTACAAAAAAAGTCACTAAAAAAATAGTATCACAAACAGAAAAAAAGAAAATTATTATTCTCTCAATTCTTTATAGTTAAGCTTCCAAAGTCTTCAGCTATCCTTCTATGGTCCTACTTAAACCAAAAGCAACTTCTATTATTTGCATCTACCAAAAAAGCATTCTTATTAACACTCCTATTCTCACCCCAAATCTCCAATTAGTAAAGACTGGGAAATTCTGAATGTGCTGCTTGTGGTTCTCATTGTATAGCAACATATTTAAGTTCCAAGTGTTTTATTTTTTTCCGAATCTATTTCAAATGCAGAAACACAGAAATAGCCTAAAATAGAATCTCCATTCACTGTCAAAACTATTAGTAAATATTTAGTACAGAAATTGCCGAAGTTTTAACACTATTATAAATCAAGCCCTGGTACAGAGAATAGACATCTGGCTAAAAAGCCTGCGTGTCTAAGTCCCCTGTCTTCTTTTAGGGCTAGCCTGACCATAGTCCAGTGTTTCCCGAAATGCATGATCTTAAGAATCCTCTTTATTTGTTAAAAATACATTTGCCCACATTCTTTTCATAGAGATTTTGATTTAGTAGGTCTATAGCGAAGACCTACAGTCCTTATTTTTAACAAGCACATCCAGTTATTCTTGTGATCCATGGGAGTTTGGATACCACCGTGGCATAAACAGACCTTTCACGTTTAGACAACGTCTGAGGAAGTCTCCAACGTATAAGCTCTTGTACAGGTATTCCAACTTGCCTTAAAAATCATTATCAGGAACTTTGGCAGGCAAGTGGAAAGAACATGGAGGCTGGAGCCAGAAAACCTAGATTCAATTTCTTCTGTCATTGACTGTAACCCCGACGTCGGTCACTGTATCTCCCCCTGATTCTGGCATATTATGTAGAAATAACAAAACCAACCCTAACCTGCTTCGCAGGGATGTTGTGGAAACCATCTGAGAATACTTGCAAAATCACTTTGCAAATTAATATGTCATCATTACAGTAAAATTTCATTAATTCAGCCTCCTCTAATTCAGAATGTGTGAACACTATTGTCTAACCCACTGTGGTTTTTTTTCACATTATCTATAAAGAGATCATCACCTCCTTTCACATGACAGGCAAAGAGAGGTATTGGAAAACACAGATAAGCAGCAGTTCCCTGTTCCATAGCAAAATTATTAGACTGAATGCGCAAGATTAGGAAAGCTTGTTTACTGCATTAGCTCTGTTTATGTGACAAGTCTGGAGGTTCAGCTATCATTAAAGCAAGCTTGGCAATATTTCTACTGGAGTTAGCTTGGTCGTGAGCAGTTAATGCCAGTCATTACAATAAAACCAATCTGGAGAATGAGTTTTCTACATACTAGGAATGTTAAGGGAGCACTAAAACTAGCATTTAAACTTCTAAAAGATACTGTAGCCTTTCCTGGCCACCTTGAGGAACACATACTAAAACAATACAATATTTCCTTGGCAATTCAGTGTCATCAACATAATCTGTAGTTGGGGGTATTAAGCACAGCTGAGACAGTAGGTAAGAGATGTGGATCAACTCACTCAGCTTACACCATTGTATTTAATGAGAAAGTTACCCCAGTCTTAATGACTGTGAAAGGGTGTACCAAGAGCATGACATAATGGCACCCTTGATGGGTAGAGGTGCATGTCATTTCTTCAAGAGGTCGGGCACTTGGACAGTGAGGGCTGTTTTTGCCCCATACCAGTTGCTGAATATATAAAGAAGTCCAATTCTGCCCACATCCTTGTTGTCAGCACCGACCACCCTGACAAATCCCTTCTACTCTACATCTCTCCTGCCACCGTTTTAGCTCAGTCTACCACGGATGAGTCCGCCATTCTCTGCCCTTTGCCACCGACGTGCCTTGCCTGACCATTCTCTAACTGGATGTATGATCTTGAGCAAGTCATTACCTCTTTCAGAACATTTCCCTAAGAGTTCAACTGAAGAGGTCACCCTCTTCAATAGCCCTTCTGGTTTCATCACTCCATCATTGTTCTCTTCTGCTTCCTGATGACATTCCAATTTTCTTAAGTTTCTCACAAAATGACTGAGTAAAGTTTTGTAAAAATTATCAACCAACAGTCATATTCATTTCTTTCCATGAGGCAAATAAACTACATATCCAACACACTCTGTGGAACTTTCTAGAAGTTATTGGCTATACATATTTACCAATCAATGACTTTCCCACCCAAGAGGTTTTCCAGGGAATTTGGTTCAATGTCTCCAACAATTTAAAAAGTCTAAGTGTTTAGAAGGTTTGGGCACATTTTAGCAGGACTTCAAAATAACATATCCTAGAGTTCTTTTTTCACTAATTCACTCAACCTTACCAATTAGCAAGATTTTGCCAAAACTTTAATTGGAAAAGTCTTTCTTCCTAAAAGAAAATCTATTTCCAAGAATTCTGTAAAGATTTGGAGATGAACAATACATATATTATTAAAATTCCATTAATAGTTCAGTGTTTATTACATGTGGCAGAGTGGTTGGTTTCCTGTAACAATTTCCTAAAACCACAGATGAAAAAAGGTTAGCTTATTACCAATTCTACTTAAGGACATCTTTTTGATCTCACTGCATTTCACACTTTCAAACTGTTATCCAGGCCCTGCTGTAATATAATAATTCTATAACCATTCTTTATCTAACCAGCCTTGGTTTAATTTCAATCTAGATTTTTAGGTGTGTGTCACTTGAAATTTTAAAGCAAAAAAGAAAAATGGGGGTGCCTCGGTGGCTCAGTTGGTTAAGCGTCCAACTCTCGACTTTGTCTCAGGCCATGATCTCCTGAACTATGAGTTCGAGCCCTGTGTTGGGCTCTATGCTGACAGTCTTTGGATTCTCTCTCTCTCTTGCTGCCCCTCCCCTACTCACTACCTCACTCTCTATCTCTCTCAAAATAAACTTAAAAAAAAATGGGGCACCTATTTTGGCTCAGTTGGTTAAGCATCCGACTTTGGCTCAGATCATGATCTGCCCCTCATCAGGTTCCGTGCTGACAGCTCAGAGCCTGGAACCTACTTCAGATTCTGTCTCCCTCTGTCCCTCTCCCACTTGCACTCTGTCTCAAAAATAAACATTAAAAAAAATTTTTTTAAGCAAAAAACAAATATGGTGTGCACATTTTGCAAAAAAAATACAAAACCCAAGCAAAACACCCCACCCCCAACTGAAATACGCCAGAACCTCAAGGAAAAAATATTCACTCACCAAATATTACTTATTGTGCACTATGCAGGGGCTTATAGTTTAGAACAAATGAGGTATTGCATATGCATGTGTGTGTATACACAAATGACTAATAAGGCAAAATGGGGAAAAGCCCACAAGATAGAAAACAAGCACTATCAGGGCTCCAAAAGTACACTTCCACCTGGGCAGCCAGAAAAATTCATAATCTGGCCTCTGAAAAGTGGGTAGAATTTCACACAGAGGAAGAGTGAGGAAGGGTGTGTAATAGGAAGAGAAAGAGCACTCCTAGCAGAGTGAGATCAACATTCAACAACCAATGAAACTACTACATGTCCCTGCACAAAGACACAGAAGCAGAAAGAATATTCAAGGACAGGCATGTCTAGGACACAGTAAGTCATTTGGAGATGCATCCAAGAAAAGATGCAGAAAGGGCCACATTATGAAATGAGACCAGAAATAGACATAAGAACATGATGAAAAAGGGCTAAGCAGCTTGGTATCTGTGTAGACATTAGGTAACTTGAAGTTTTTGAGTAAGGTGTACCAGGTAACTTGTTTCGAGATTTTGGGGGAAGATGAAACTTGCAACACACCACCATAGGGAGGTGATACATCAAGGAACCTGGAGAAAAGTACGGATGGGAGAGAGCCTGTGCTGGTAGATTCAGTGTGATGGCACTCTCCTAGCTAGAGGGGGAAAGGAGTGTGATTCTAAGACGTGAGGTGAAGGAGCAGGCTGGCCACTTGCTGCATTTGACCCCCTGGAGTAATTTACTTGGTCCACAGAGTACACTTGAGAAATGTGCCTCAGTCTTAAAAAATTAAGAAACTTTTGGGGCGCCTGGGTGGTGCAGTCGGTTAAGCGTCCGACTTCAGCCAGGTCACGATCTCGCGGTCCGTGAGTTCGAGCCCCGCGTCAGGCTCTGGGCTGATGGCTCAGGGCCTGGAGCCTGTTTCTGATTCTGTGTCTCCCTCTCTCTCTGCCCCTCCCCCGTTCATGCTCTGTCTCTCTCTGTCCCAAAAATAAATAAACGTTGAAAAAAAAAAATTAAGAAACTTTCTATTTGAAAATTGCTATCTGGGGCTTCTCAGGAAGAATCCAAGGGGACAGGGCCAATGTTACTGACAGGTAACAACTGGAGGAGGAGTCTATGCCATGAATGATCTCTGGGACGATACCCACACATGCATTATGCATTTACACCTGGTCCACTTCACTCATTTACTTAACCTGCTAGAGACATTTGAATTTGCCATCCTGATTTAGTGGCTGGGTGACTCTAAAATTAGCAAAAATAAGGATGTCCAGAACAAGCAAGACAGAGCAAAGAAGCTGAATTTTAGACATGCTAGGATTGAGATCTTTGATAACCATCCCGAAGGGAATATGCAGTAAATTATTATGAAAACTCTGGGAAAAAGAAGGTGGATATAGATGGGAAGAAGAATTACCCCCACAAGTAAAAGTGACAGCTGATATAACAACAGTATCACCTAACATTTATATAGCATTTGGTAAATAAATGCCAAAGACTGTCCTAAGTATTTCACACCTATTAACTCATGTAATCATCATATCAAACCTATTATTATCCCGATTTGACAGAAGAGAAAACTGAGGCACACAGAAGTCAGCATGATGTAGTTTGTAACTGGCAGAGTTGGGGTTCAAAAGCAGGTTGTCTAATTCCAGAGTCTATATTGGGAGAACTTCTTCCTGAAATTATAATCTATATTTTGGTTTTATACTAAATAATCTCATTTTACGTCCATCAACTTATGAATGGATAAAGAAATTGTGGTTTATATACACAATGGCATATGTGCAATGAGAATGTGCCACTACGTGGCAATGAGAAAGAATGAAATATGGCCCTTTGTAGCAACGTGGATGGAATTGGAGAGTGTGATGCTAAGTGAAATAAGCCATACAGAGAAAGACAGATACCATATGTTTTCACTCTTATGTAGATCCTGAGAAACTTAACAGAAGACCATGGGGGAGGGGAAGGAGAAAAAAAAAAAAAAAAGAGGTTAGAGTGGGAGACAGCCAAAGCATAAGAGACTCTTAAAAACTGAGAACAAACTGAGGGTTGATGGGGGTGGAAGGGAGAGGAGGGTAGGTGATGGGCATTGAAGAGGGCATCTTTTGGGATGAGTACTGGGTGTTGTATGGAAACTAATCTGACAATAAATTTCATATATTAAAAAAAAAACAAATAAATAAATAAATAAATAATTTCATTTTAGAGATTGGGAAACTGTTAATATTTCTTACATTTATAACTAATCACTTAAGAGAATAGAGAAAGAAAATATAATTCCCCCACCAAGTTCATTAACCCTCAGTCTCAACAATACTGGAAAACCTTACTTAATAGATATTTTTATCCATTCAACCAATATATATCAGCATTTACTATGTGTGGGCACTGTTCTAGGTGCCTGAGATACACAAGTGAACAAAAAAGACAGACTTTGGTCCTTCATGGCGCTTCCATTCAAAAAAGGAGTAGGCAGACAAGAAACATCATAAATGAGCAAAGTATACAACATGGGAGATAGTGACAAGTGCTATGAAAAAGGACAAGGACAGCAGGGTAATGGGGATCAGAAGTGGGGTCAGGGACAGAGGATTGTGAGTTTAAAGGCAGGAGGAAGGTAAGAGTTAGCCATGTGGATATGGGCAGGGGCGGAGGGGTGGACATTCCAGGAGGAATGACTAACCAAAGGCTCTAAGGCAGCAGTGCCAAACACATCCAAGGAAGTGAGTTCAAGGAAGCGTGTTCAAGCAGGAAGTGAAAGTGACTGGGAGGGAGACAGAGAGAAAGAGGAAAAGTAGGCAGAAATGAGGTCAGAGATAAAAGAAGCCAGAAGGCAGGTGGTTGAAAGCCTTGTCAACCACAGAAGTTTTTAATAGGAACAGGATGAAAAGCCAGGGGAGGGATCTGAGTACAGGATCACATGATTCAACATGAGCTTTTCAAGGATCACTCTGGCTGTTGTAGAAGAATCGACTGTAGGGGGATGCCAATGTTGGATTAGAGAGACAGGAGGCCGCTATTTTATCAAGATAAGAGATTTCAGTGGCTTACACCAGAGTGTAGAAGGGACTGGATTCTAGATATTCTTAAGTTAAAGTCAATGAGCTTTCCTAACAGACTGTATGTGGGGTGAGAGAAGAAGAGTCAAAGATAATTTTAAGGTCTTTACAAACTCAGTGGAAAAGTTGTACATAACTGAATCTTCCTAAACCTTTGTATCTGAGGTTCACTAAGGGGAGCCAGATTTCAAGGAAGCACTTGGTAAATCTTTTCACAAAGCCAGAAATCTTCCTCTCATGGCACTAATCTCCTCTTAACTGATCAGTTCATAACTTCATATTTCTAATAGTTTACCAGCTGAGTGAACTACATTATTCTTGGCTTCAATAATCCTTCTTCATCAAATAAGAGTAATGTATACAAATAAAAGATGTCACTACAACCTCATTCACAACTCACTTCATTGTCATAATACTCCTGAAAAGTATCAGCCCCATTTGATAGATGAAGAAAGTTATTCTCAGAGGTTAACTATCTTTGCCCAATGTCAAATATTTTATTTATTTTTTAATGTTCATTTATTTTGAGAGAGAGGCACGTGTGTGAGCGGGGGAGAGGCAGAGAGCGGGAAAGAGAATTCCAAGCAGGGCTCCATGCTGTCAGCACAGTGCGATCTCCTGAACTGAACCAGGAGGTCAGGATCTGAGCTGAAATCAAGAATTAGACGTTTAAAAATAAATAAATGCTAAAAAAAAAAAAAATTTTTTTTTTAAAAAGGGGGGGGGGGCGCCTGGGTGGCTCTGTCGGTTGGGCATCCGACTTCAGCTCAGGTCATGATCTCGCCATTCGTGAGTTCCAGCCCCACATCGGACTCTGTGCTGACAGCTCAGAGCCTGGAGCCTGCTTCAGATTCTGTGTCTCCCTCTCTCTCTGCTCCTCCCCTGCTCATACTCTGCCTCTCTCTGTCTCTCAAAAATATATAAACGTTAAAAAAAAAGTTAGACGCTTAACCGACTGACCCACCCAGGCACCCCAACTTCAAACATTTTAGCCACTAGCAAAGCTTACCCTTGCTATTCTGATTCCAAAGCCAATGGTCCCCTTATCACTACTGTTAACCCATGTAATACTCTTGAGATAGTCATTGTTCTAAATCTTAAGTCTGCTAGCCCTTCCTCCCTTGCCCCACTGACTAGATCATTTAAATAGAAGTAACTTCACTTAATGGTGGTAAAGATGAACTCTGCAGAAACTGGATAGTCTCCCTGGAACTGCCAGTCAGAGACAGGGCAAACCCACTGTTTCACTAGACAAAATGAGTAAATAAAACACAGCATTCCCTCTGGTGCTGGATTTATGGCAGGCTTCTCAGCTACCACACCATGGTTTTATGGACTGACCTCAAAAAAGCAGTAGCCCAGTTTCAGAGTTCATTCAACAACCCTATCACCCAGTCCCTGGTAAGAGCAGAACTTCCTACACCATGGTGATTAGATATTTTCTCCCAGGGAAGAAATGGTCTCTGAAAGATGATAATCAGGAATGAATGGCACAAGAGTAGTCACCCACACTCTAAAGTATGAATTTGCATTTTGGGTTTGTTTGGGTTTTTTAAGGCAATTTTGACTGAGGTGATCTGAATAACTTGCACTGGTCCATCTCTATGGCAATGCAACAGTGTCAGGAAGGTCATAGAAACAAGGAATTCTGTTTAAAGTTGCAATCCACAACATTACCCTTGTGCTTAAAATCCCTTCAATTGTTCTCCCTGACCTTCGCGTAGATTCAGTAGCCCCGCTTGCCGGCCCAATCTCCCCCTCTCCACTCCATCTTGCATCGTGCCCACCCGTTCTCGGCTCTAGTCACTCAGGCCTTGTTTCACGCAAGCCGCCCAACATCCTGCCTCAGGAGCCAAACACCTGCTGTTCCTTCTGCTCCTGCTGCTACTCTTCCCTTCCCTTCAGATCTCAGCTCCCTCATCACGTCCCCAGGGCAGCTCTCTTGGGCCTCACTCACAAGCTCTCACAGAACCAAGCAGGTCTTCTTTATCACTTAACAGCACAATTTGTTCATCTGATTGCTGTTCACCAGCCCGTTGGTCTATTCCAAGGTCCATGGACAGCACTCAACAGTATTTGTGGTTGTGGATGGACAAATGAATATATCAAACTCTCCACCAAGCACAGTGAAGGCTCTGCTTACCCAGCCTCCCAACATTAACCTCCATCTATCCCAGAAGATGGATGAAAACTGCTATATTTTTATTTTCACTAAATATGAGAAGAGAAATGGAATAAAGGATCCACTGTGCTATAGATTGAATTTGTGTGGTAAGGACCAAATTTATGTGGAAATTCTAATTCCCAATGTGACAGCATTAGGAGGGGGGGCCTTTGGGAGATGAGTGCGTCATGAGGGTAAAGCCTAATGAATGGGATTAGTGCTCTTATAAGAGAGACTCTGGAGGATTCCCTGGCCCTTCTGCCATGTGATGACACAGTCTATGGTGTCTATAGATGCCATCTAGTCTACAGCATTTTTGTTACAGCAGCTCAAGTGAAAAAGATACGCTATTTTAATTTTTTTTTATTTTTTGAGAGACAGGGGGAGAGAGAGAGAGCAGGGAAGGGGCAGAGAGAGAGGGAGAGAGAACCCCAAGAAGGCTCTGTGCTATCAGCTCCAAGGAGCTGCAAGGCTCCAACTCACAAACTATGAGATCATGACCTGAGCCAAAATCAAGAGTCGAATGCTGAACCGACTAAGCCATCCAGTTACCCCAAGGTACACTATTTTTAAAAAGTGTTTTTTTAACTTATCCTTCTCTACAAATGGCATTTGATGGCATGGGAACTGATCTATTCAAATCCACTTACCCATGTATTCTAAACTTATAAATCTCACTATTTAAATCTTTCAGCACATTTTTTTCAGAAACTGAAAGAAATAAATTATCTTCAATTCAACCAAGCAAAACAATGAAAAAAAAATAGTTTTGAAGCTCAATAATCTCAGTTGCAACAACAATGATAATCTTCTTTCTTTTTTTTTTTTTTTTTTTTAATTTTTTTTTTCAACGTTTATTTATTTTTGGGACAGAGAGAGACAGAGCATGAACGGGGGAGGGGCAGAGAGAGAGGGAGACACAGAATCAGAAACAGGCTCCAGGCTGTGAGCCATCAGCCCAGAGCCTGACACGGGGCTCGAATTCACGGACGGCGAGATCGTGACCTGGCTGAAGTCGGACGCTCAACCGACTGCGCCACCCAGGCGCCCCGATGATAATCTTCTTTCTGAAGATTATCTTTCTGTGGTCACCCGGTTATCAACTTTTTTTTTTTTAAGGTTATTTTGAAAGAGAGACAGAGACAGAGACAGAGACAGAGAACATGAGCAGGGGAGGGGCAGAGAGAGAGAAAGAGACAGAATCCCAAGCAAGCTCTGCATTGTCAGCGCAAAGCCCGACGCGGGGCTCAGTCTCAAGAATCGTGAGGTCATGACCTCAGCCTAAATCAAGAGTCAGACACTTAACTGACTGAGCCATGCAGGCGCCCCAGATATTAACTTTTTCTTACCAAGACTTACCTTGTCAATTAGCTCAAGTAATTAGTACATAATGCTAGTGAGGCTAATAAGATTACTAATAATGTTATCAGCCTTTGTGTGTCAGGCACTGTACTATCTGTTTTACATAGAATAAGTATTCCCATTTACCCTTCAAAAGAATCCTATGAAACAGGCACGCACTATTATCCTCATTTTGCAGATGAGGAAAGTGAGGCTCAGAGATGTTTACTACTCTCCTCAATGTTACACACTGCTCGTGAGTAGAGAAGCTAAAATTCAAGTCTAGGTGTGAGCCTCCAAGGGTTCAGGTTTGACCTCTAAATAGGAAACTTTAACACTGCATAAAAAAAGGGGGGAGGGGGAGAAAGAAGGAAGAAAAAAAGAGGGGGGCAGGGCGATAGTGAGGGCTAATGGGAGGGTGTGGGGAAAAGATATTCTAGCTCAGAGTACAGAGGTTGAATTTCTAACTCCAGAAAACCTTCTTTGGTTTCTCCTCCAAGTAAGACCAAGGCATGCTCTCAGCCTGACTCTCCTCCGCCTCTGCTTCCTCTCACACAGCTCTAGCACAACATCTTTAAGGCAGCCCTGCTAACTCCAATCTGGAAACCTTGTTCCATTTAGGCCCATGGACTCCCTTTTTGGAGCTAATTTGCAGAACGAACAAATACCTTCCAGAACTATTATGTTGTTTCTCTGCCCTCCTTCACCTGCCCTGCTTTAAAACAAAAAACAAACAAAATTGGGTTCTTAAAAAACATGGCACGACTGTGAACAACATCAGCTCACCAGCAAGAACAGGTATACTCAAGTCTCCTGAATGTCAACAGGAAGCATATTACATGTATCAAGCTGGACTTCCAGAGCATCACTGAATCCATCGGAGAACACCAGAGTAATAAACAGAAAATAAACAGCATCTGAGGTCCGATCCACCCATAGTGATGGCAGTCAAACGCTTTGCTTTATTAAGGCGCCTGACTGCCTTTCCAGTGTTTTTTCATGGAGCAACAAGATTCACGGTTATAAATCTGAAGAAAATCCTGAGCTACTTGATTCTAAAACGTTCTACCCTAGTCTACAATGCTTCCAGAGATACCAAGCATGTGCAAATTTGAAAGTGTGCCTTCAATTAAAAGCAATGTGTTCTGGGGTACCTGCCTGCCTCGGTCGGTAGAGCATGTGACTCTTGATCTCAGGGTCAAGATTACTTAAAAATAAAAGCTTCAAGAATTATTTAATAAAAAGCAATATATGCCTAGGATATAAAGGAAGCCACCCCCAAGTACTTACTCATGCAGTGTGTAAACCAATCACCAACACGCAAACACGTGCACTGCAGAATGGACAACTTGGCTTCAAATCCTGATCTTCTCTCACTAGCTATGAAACCATAGACAAGGGAAGTCATTTACCTAAGCCTCTGTTTCTTCCTCTGTACACCGGGGATAACAGAGCATAGCTCAGAGACAGATTAAATATAGACTATGTCAAGTGCCTGGAACACTTCAAGCATTCAATGGTATTTATTTTTTCTGGGATTGCCAATCGAAATAATTAACATTTCATACATAATTCCTCAAATGATGTGATACCGCAAAGCCTAAGAAAGGGACCTACTGTCAACAGACCCTAGTTACTCAAGCAGCCTTCAACCACTGGAGGTAACTAGACCAATCCTGTGTAGTTACCCACTGTAAAAACAGAAATTATGCATCACACCTGATTTTCAGAATCCTTTGATTCTTGGAGCTTGGCTAAACAAAGCCAGTTTTGATGAATGGCTTTTCTACAAAAGAACCCCACCAACCCATAACCTTTCTAAGTCTTCACTGTCCACTAAATTAGGAAAACCTTGGAATATTACAGGGCCAAATGGAGTTCCATCAGCATCCAAAGCTGCAAAATCTCAGGGATCTGCTAATATAGATGTGCAGACAGCAAAATGCAGAGGTAAAAACCCTTTGCAAAATCTAAACTCACTCCACAGAATAGAATAGTATTCAGCAATGATAAGAAATGAAGCACTGAAATATGCCACAACATGGGTGAACCTTGAAAACACTGTGCTAAATGAAAGGCAGTCACAAAATACTTCATATTGTAGGATCCCATTTATATGAAATATCCAGAATAAGTAAATGCATATAGACAGAAAGTAGATTAGTGGTTGACTAGGGCTTGAAGGGGTGAGGGTTGGGGGGTGACACCTAACAGGTATAGGTTTTCTTTTAAGGAGGATGAAAACATTCCAAACTTAAATTATAATGGTTATATTCACAACCTGTGAATATAATAAAAATATTGAACTATACACTTTAAATGGGTAACTTGTATGGTATGAATTATATCTCTATGAAGTTATTTTTTAAATCTCACTGGTTAGTGGATCCTTTATTCTTTTTTTTTTTTTTTTTCTTCTAATGTTTGTTTATTTTTGAGAAAGAGAGAGTGTAAGCAGGGGAGGAGGAGAGAGGGAGGGAGACACAGATTCCGAAGCAGGCTCCAGGCTCCGAGCTGTCAGCACAGAGCCTGATGCAGGGCTCAAACTCTCCAACCAGGAGATCATGACCTGAGCTGATGTCGGCTGCTTAACCCACTGAGCCACCCAGGCGCCCCAGTGGATCCTTTATTCTTTGCTGTTGCAGCAATATCCTCTCCATTAAAAACTAAACACAAGAGCTCAGAGTGTGGTCGTGGGTTGAAAGTTATGAAGTATCTTGGCTTTAGAAGCATACTTACCTTGCCTTTCCATCTATCACCTCCACTTTATTTCAATATCAATCATTTTAGATGAATTGTATGATGGAAACTGCTTAAATAAATGCAAAATGTATCTATGCTTAAACCAAAGCCTACAGATTACATTCTTTATTCCTCCACAGCAACTACTGTTCTCTCCTTTATTTAGTACAAACTGACCACTTTTGTTAGCAATCTTCTTCTGATTATTTGCAACAGTGACCTTCCAACAACTAAAGCTCCACTTTCACAGGAGTTCTTTGTTCTCCTAAGAGATACAAGTATCGCATAACAATGACAGGCAATATTGGCAAAACCCTCTTCGCAGGTCCTAGTGAAATCAGCACAATTCCTAACTCGGGTGGAAATGGTACTGGAAAAGAAGCAGGGAAAAGAGATGACCTAACTCACAAAGGAGATAGATTAGAGTGTGGGCCAAGTAATGGATGGTCTTAAGACCCTAACTAGGAATATGTGATCTGAAATATTTTTACTAATTGCAAAGAATACCTGCTTTCGAGTTTTTACAAACTTTCAGGGTTTGTTTATTTCTTGTTGAGATATAATGACATAAAACATTATATTAGTTTCAAGTATACAAATCACGATTCGACAGTTGTATATATTGTGAAATGATCGCCACAATAAGTCTAAGTAACATCCATCACCATAATAGTTACAGAATTTTTTTCTTGTGGTGACAACTTTTTTTTTTTTTTTTAAGTAAGCTCTATGCCCAACGTGGAGCTTGAACTCATGATCCCAAAATCAAGAGTCACATGTTCTATCGACTGAGCCAGCCAGGCACCCCTTGCTGTGAGAACTTTCAAGATTTAATCTGTTGGCAACTTTCAGATTTCCAGTAAAGTATTATTAACTATAGTTGCCATGCTATACATACGATGTATTTATTTTTCCAAGCTTTTGTTTTTAAATTTAGAAAAGCTATGTGATCAATGCACCAGTTACTATAGGAAAAGACAAAAAAAAAAAAAAAATTGGGACCCACACTCCCTCCCCTTCAGATTCTAAAATCTGAGAAATTAAACATACTCACACGAAGGGACTTACGAACAACAAGAATAAAAACATATTATCAACTCAGTGCACATTACTACATAATACTTAAAATATTTAATAGGTTATGGAGAGGAAGATGTTAAATGTTAGTACCAGAAAGTAGATAATGCCTCCATAATACGGCCTGCTAACACCACTTATTCAAAGAAGGCTGCACAGGATTAAGATACCCATTTTATAGGGGAAAAACTTATTAGTACTATTTACGCACAAAAATTAATTCCAAAATCATAACTTTGGTTGAAAAAATTATCTAATTTTAATCTGTGTAACCCTAATTATTCAAGTGTCATCTCTGCTGCTTTCTTTGTCAAATTATTGCAGTTCATCCCTCCAACTCATACAAATAACCTGTTTAAGATGAGCTACTCTTAATTTTGTTTCTCAAAGATTCCCTGAATTTGGAGAGGTAAAGGAAATATTTTAAGATCCAGGCCACAACATACATGTAATGCTACAAATAATAACTTGATCATTTCTTCTGCATAAGTACTTGAAAAAGAGATTTTTCTAACAATCCAAGGTAGACTGAACTCAACAAAGTGTCACTTAGACACTATGATCCTTTCAGTTATATCCCAGTGTTCTGGTTCAAATTTCACTTCTAAATCTTTTAAACATTTCCTTCAATTTATCAAATATCCTTCCTCTGGAACCAAATCTTTTCAATACTTTTACTGTAAACTCATATATAGATGACTTTGATCATTAGAATTATTAGACACCAGGGTCATTTTAGTTAAAAAAAAATTATTAACATTACTCTTTGCTTACAAATCACAAAACTTCATCTTGATATAGAATTTCCTAATGCATTGGAATCTTGTGTAACTATTTCAAAAGTTCACAAGCAAGTTTTCCAAACAACAATCAAGAAATTGGGCAAGTCAATTGCAAAATCATAAACTTTATTATAATCAACTTGAGCACTTCACTTGTTTTTCAAGGAATATGAAAAAACACTAAGTGATTTTTTAAAAATAAGTACTATAATGTGAATAGCTGCTTCACATCATGGACAGAACTCATACAAATCTATTCCTACTTGAGATGTGCTCTGTTTATGTGGCTGTCCCAAAAGGTTAATTTCTTACATCTTATGTTTACATGTTTTTGAATGAATAAAGACTATGTTGTTACATTATTTGTCTACCTTACTTGAGCCTAGTCTGAAGGCAAACCCCTAACTATCCCAAAATTCAATAAAATGCTCGGTCAAGTGAACATTCAATCATAAACCAGCAGAATAAATCGTTACAGAGAACAACCATAGCACACTACTTGGTTTAAAAAAAAAACAAAACAAAACAAAACCCAGAGGCGCCGCTGACTTGGCTGAGGGTCAGACTCTTCATGTCGGCTCAGGTCCTGATCCCAGAGTCGTGGCTCACAGGTAGGATCAGAGTCAGAGTCAGGCTCAGCGCTGGGTGTGTGGCCTGCTTAAGATTCTCTCTCCCTCCCTCTGCCCCTCCCCGCTCGTGCTCTCTTTTTCTAAAATAAATTTAAAAAAATTTTTTTTAAAGTTTAAGCCCAAAGAAATGAAAAATACAGAAACAAAAAACATAGAAAAAAAGCCAGTGCACAACTTCCCTGCAGGTAATTTTCCCAACTTCTCCAATCCGACCTTTCTCTCTCATTTTTAAAATCCTCCAACTGAATGGAACTAGATCCATGTGCTTAGCTCTTAGTGGGAATACTTTTTGCTACAAATGTTCTTCTGCAAAAAGTATTTCTGATTGCTAGAAAGCAAGTTACCGTTTTGCAGAAGCAATACTTATGTTGCACATTAAGACTCCAGAAAAGTTTAAGGAGAATTTTTTTAAAAAATTGCAAATGATACGAAATAGGCCGAATCCAAGTAACTAGAGAGAGGTAAGGTTCCAAAAAGCAGAAAGACTTCTGAAATTCTATGTCCTTCTCGTCCACCCTCCCCCCCAAAAAAGTCAACAAAATGCTTTCATCGTCAGCACGGGGCCATTATTCAGGTCAAGCGAAAAACTTTACTTTAAAAACACTCATTAGGGGCTAATGAAGGTGGCGTACACCGTGACTGGGGAGGCAGCAAGGTGACTGACTCCGGGCCATGAACCAGGAATGGCTTAAAGGACACAAGCCCCTGGCAGTTCCGGCCAGATTCCTCCCGCACCCACCAAGTGGCACTTCAGATTTCGCTGAGCTGGGCCAACAACGTTATTAAGTATTTAAAACCTCTACAAGTCTAGGCAAGCCAGTAGCTTACTAATGGGGTCAGGGGGGTACGCGGGACGCAGGAGCTTCAGGAAGGACAGGGGACCTGGAAAGGGGAAGGCCCGGCGCTGGTCACCACCCGCCAGGCCCCGGCCCGGAGCAGCGCGAGCCGCCGCAGAGGCGAAGGGGCCGGCGGCGCTGGACTGCACTCACCTGCCCATTCTCCGAGCTCGGGTCCGACCCCTACCTCGTGACTCAAACCCCAGACCCGAAGGGCCGTGAAGAGCGAGCACGAGATGCGCAGGGCCAGGTAGGCCACGGTGCCTGCGCCCACCCAGTACAGGAAGCCAGCGGCAGGAAGAGCGCTCTCCATGGCTTTCAACTAGGCCTTACTACCTTCGTGAATGAAAAAAACGAATGAATGAATCCAGGAAGAAGCGCCTGCTCGTGACGGTGAGGACGACACTAACAGGCGCTGCTCCTGCGCCTCTTTCGGCCTAAACCCCGCCCACGGCGCCATATCCGTGCCGCCATTGGTGGTCTAGCGTTCCGTCTCTGCTTAGTGCGTCAGCCATTGGCTGATTCCAGTTTCGCTACCCCGCCCATGTCCCCCCTGGCGTGCCCCCGGCCGCGTTTCCGTTCTAAGACTGCTGATCGTTCGCCTGCCAATCAAGCTTCAGCCCCGCCCAGCGCGCCACCACGCCCCCAGGATTCCGCCAGAGGGCGGCGTGTCTCACCCCACCAATTCGCCCAGGTCTCTCATTGGCTGCAGCAGTCCTCACGACTACGGAAGACAGCGCTCCGATTGGCCAGTGAGACAGCCTCGTTTGAGCTCGGGATTTAGGAGGGAATGGGGTCTGAGAAGCCAAGAGTGAATGGAAAGGTGGTAGTAAGAAGTGGGCGTGGAGTCATGGTTTTATTTTCACCTCTTTATTAAACACTTCTTTTTCATTGTTAAATGTGCCGTTATTGTTCCCATAAACTTTTCCGAATAAAGGCTTGCATCTCCCGTTTCTATGCCTTCCACCCAGCGCATCTTCCCTCAGGTTACAGGCACTTACTGTGGACCTTCTAAATGCTCCCTTCCGCCCTGAGCATTAAACAGCACAGTTCCCAAGGTCTTGGAGATCAAAGCAAATAACTACACGGACTCAAACAACTATAATGCACAGTGGCAGAAGAGCTGTAAGATGAATGAAAAATGGAGGAACACAGCTTGATGAATAAGTAGTTTGGGGAAGGGACTCCTTGTTTAACTGGACCTTAAAGGACAATAGAGATTTTTCTTTTATTCTCTTTTTAATTTACATTTTCTGTGAGGAGAGATGGGTGCGAGGGGACACAAAAGTGTGCAGTCCTAGTAGAGATAAGAAAACTACCTCAGCAAAGTTAAGTATAAGAAATTGTGTAATGCAATAAAGAAATTGTGTAATGCAACTCTCATCGCCCCATCAAGAGTTGTTTCCTTTTCTGGCATGGATTTGAGTTCACGTAAGACACCTAAAATTTTTCCTAACCAGTAGAGACTGCTGATTCAAGACTGGAGATTTTCTTTTTTTTTTTTTTTTCTTAAAAAAAGGCAGGAATTTAAGGGTAATAATTCTGAGGGTCAACGGTTAACTTGAAGTAAAGGTCATAATTTTCTAATATTTAGTTTAAGAGCCTTCTCTCTCCCTGCCCAACCACACCCTCCCACTCTTTTTCTACTCTCTTATAAAAGTATAACCTTAAGGCTGCTACTGTTTTTTATAAACCGTCAACTGAATTCAGCCAAGGGATTTGAGCAGGCACATTTTATATTAATTGAATTTGATATCTTTGGCTGAGGCTGCCTGTCCAATTCAGTGAAATCCCACCATTCCTCCCCCTCAGCCTCTCCCTTTTGCCAAAGTCTTCATGTGCCATATAGCCGCAAATGTATATATTCTGATTCATCATGGCTCATCTGCTAAGGGCCCTCCAAATATTCATGCTCCTTAGAATAGGGCAGAAGGGGGGCACCTGGGCAGATCAGTAGGTTTCAACTCGAGTCATGATCTCACAATCTGTGAGGTGGAGCCCTGAGTCCAGCCCCACCTTGGGCTCCACGCTGGATTCTCTCTCCTTCTATCAAAATAAATAAACTTAAAAATTTTGTATTAAAAAATAGAATAGGGCATTAGGAGGGAAAGAGAGGTATAAACTAATAATACAGGGGCACATGGCTGGCTCAGTAGGAAGAGCGTGTGACTCTTTTTTTTTTATGTTTATTTATTTTTGAGAGACAGTGAGCGTGGGGGAGGGGCAGAGAGAGAGGGAGACACGAATCCAAAGCAGGCTCCAGGTTCCTAGCTGTCAGTCAGCACAGAGCCCAACACCGGGCTAGAACTCACAAACCATGAGATCATAACCTGAGCTGAAGTCGGATGCTTCACCGGCTGAGCCCCCCGGGCGCGCCATGAGAGTGTGTGACTCTTGATCTCAGGGTTGTAAGTTTGAGCCCCACATTGGGTATAGAGATTATTTTAAAATCTTAAAAAAAATAAACTGACAATGTGTACTTTTGATGCATTTGTATGTCTGTCTATGACCCCCACTAGAACTTAAAATTATTGCGAACACGATGTTGTGAATCCATAGAATGTAGAACAGTGCCTGGATCCTAGAGACACTCTAGGATGTGTCAAATAAATGGAAGTGAAGATTCATTCATTCAACAAATATTATGTCCTTATGTACCGGAAACTGAGCTAGGTACTGGATATACAATAGTGAGCAAATGGTCAATTGTTAGTCCTCATCCTGCTCTACCATTCGACAATGGGTAACCACTGTTATCCTCAACAGCTGATCCCTCCCAGAATCCTTAAGTGGCCCCTCATCATGCTGGCCTCTATATGATGCAGTGCCCTTGGGCTCAGACCCCAGGTCTCTTTATTTCTCTCCGCAGTCTCCCTACATGATTTTATCCCATCCCTTGGTTTTAAATATCAACTGTAAGTTGATGAATTCCTAATGTCTCTAGGCAGGCTCAACTTCTGCTCAGAGGTGTATATAAACATGTAATCTCTACCTGCCTACTCAACATCTTCATTCAGATGTAAAATAAAAATAGACACCTCAGGGGTGCCTGGTTGGCTCAGTTGGTTAAGCATCCAACTTCAGCTCAGGTCATGATCTCACAGTTTGTGAGTTCAAGCCCTGTGTCGGGCTCTGTGCTGACAGCTGAGAGCCTGGAGCCTGCTTCGGATTCTGTGTCTCTCTCTCTCCGCCCCTCCCCTGCCCACTCTCTGTCTCTTTCTCTCTTTCTCTCTCTCTCAAAAATAAATAAACATTGAAAACAAATTTTTTTAAATAAACATCTCAAGGGAAACGTGTTCAAAGCGGAATCCATCCCCATCACACACACACACACACACACACACACACACACACCTCGTCTTTTCTTCCAATCTGTTAAAGGCACCACTATTTACTGGCTTTCTAAGGTGTAAAACCTAGGGGTCAACCTAGATTTTTTTTCTTTGCATTTCATTCCCATCTTCAATTCTTCAACAAGTCTTGTTCACACTATCTCCAAAATATATCTTGACTGATCACTACTCCCCACTTCTGCTACTAACAACCTAATCCAAACGACAAGCATTTCTTACCTGGAATATGGGAATAGCCTCCTCCTAACTGGTCTCCCTGAATCTGTCTCTGTGCAACTTGAGTGGGTTTTTTTCCCCCAGTAGATTAGATATCATTTTTTCTGCTCAAATCCCTTCAATGACTTTATAAATCAGATTAAAAACAAAATCCTCCAAGACTCGTTTTTCTGCCCTCACCTCTCCAGCAGCATCGATCACGCTCTCCTGTGTTCACTTGATTCCAGCCACACCTCTTGCATTTCCTCAAATAAGTCAAGTTCACTGCAGTCTCAGAGCAGTTCTATTTCCTGTTCTCTTCCCAGAACCTCTTACCCTCTATCTCCTAAAGCTCACTTCTTTATATTATTTGGGCTTCTGTTCACACGATCTCCCACTTAAAGTGGTTTTCTCTGATGGACCTACATGAATAGACCAAATAGCCTCCTCTCCTTTGCCCCATCACTACTTATCTTTTTACCCTAATTTATTTTCCTTATAACACTTAATGCTTTCAAAGTGTTTGATTACTTGGGTTTTGTCCATCTTCCCAGTAACGTAAGATCATGAAGACAATAACCTTTTCTTGTTCACCACTGTATGTTCACCTAAGATGTGCATCTAAGAGTAACTGACACTTGGTAGGTATGCAATAAATACCCATGGAGTGAATGAATGACGAATAAATGAAAATAGCTGGAGAGGCAGACATTAAGTACATTTCCAATTGATTATATGATAAAAATTGTAATGAGTACAAAGAAGAAAAGAATAGGGCTTAAGGAAAGAGATAAAGGGAGGACCTAATTTTCATGGGAAGAGAAGACTGCCCAGAAAGGTCTAAGGAAGTGACTTTTGAGCTGGGATCTAAGGTTAAGTAGAAATAAACTTGGCAGAGGAAGGCCGGGTAGAGGAAAGGAGAGAGCAATAAATACCCACTAAGGGTTTGGTTGTGATTTTGAAGAACACACACATGTGCCTCCAGGACCTACCACAGCAACTGACATAAAAATAAACAGACAATAAAAAATAATTGTTGATTTTGGATTTTTTTTAATAAACAAGGACAGGTACCATAGAAATTGACTTTTGGGGCACCTGGCTTGCTCAATAAGTTAGGTGTCCAACTTGAGCTCGGGTCATGATCTCACAGTTGGTGAGTTCGAGCCCCGTGTCGGGCTCTGTGCTGACAGCTCAGGGCCTGGAGCCTGCTTTGAATTCTATGTCTCCCTTGCTCTCTGCCTCTCCACTGCTCACACTCCGTCTGTCTGTCTCTCTCTCAAAAATAAATTTAAAAAAGAAAAAAAAAGTAAAAAAAGAAATTGACTTTCTACTGTTGTTAGAATTCATATTGAGTATGGTATTTTTACTGAGGGAATGTTGAAGACTGAAACCACCTCATTTTGGTAGCCATTTTTTTTTTCCTATAATGTCTGAGCAATTAACAGGAATAATCTTCATTAAAAATGCACACATTTATTCTGATCACCTCAGCATTTTATAAATATTAACTATTCTATTGACTAGAAGAACAGTAGCACCACAGAGTGAAATGATCTATGCCAGAGTAAGCCCTTTGGGTTCCAGATGGTTATAGACTTTTGGAATTGAACAGCAGTCCTTTGTCTATGGATAAATTTTATGAACCACTTAAAAACTCTAATGCATACAGGAACCCTTAATGATGGTCTACTCCTATTCAGCAGTATTCTATGCTAAAATTTAATGTACAGACCAGGGTTTCCAGAGATTTGCAGAGCCATCCTAACCAAACATATGGAACCATTAATAACTTTCCAAAGAGGAAGGAGTACTATAAAACTTCAGGCGTTGGTGTCAGATAAACCTGGGACCAGATCCCAACTCCACCTCTTATTGGCTGTATGATCTTGTACAGATTTAGCTACTAAGCATTAAAATTTTACAACAGTGAAATGGGACAAGACCATATAAGCATTTAGCAGTGATTGGCAGAGAGGCATTAAGTGTTCAGTGGGGTAGGTACTATTCTTACCCCATTTTACAGATGAGGAAAATGAGGCTTAAAACATTTCAGTAACCTTCCTATGGACGTATAGAGAGTAAGTGGCAGAATTGGGATTTCAGCTAAAAAGGTGTGGTTATGAAATTGTGTCTCAATAACTAGCTCAGAGAAGGCAACATAAAAAAAATGATTAACAGAGAGTAGAAGAGTTTCTAGAAATAATTGGCCATTTTACAAGTAACATACTCAGACACAACCACATTAAATTTCAGTCTCATTTATTTCAAAGACTTAGAGTTCAGAACAGTCTTTAATCTGGAGAAAATGTGAATCAACAACATTGAATCATATTAGTATACAGATGGTCCCATTTAATTTTAAATTCATTTTCAGTATTTCTGTAAATTGAGTTTCAGATCAAATTTTCATGATGAAATCAGGAGTAGTTCAATACAATGAAAGAAAATTCCATAATTAGGAAATTTCATAGAAGCTAGGAATTTTTAAGAATACCATGACAACAAAGCTGAATCCTTCATTTGGCCATGTAATAAAACTTACGTATTTTTAACAGTTCTGTCTTCTTCTATTTCATCTTCATTTAAGCATAGCTCAAAACATTGCACTTAATCTCTCCTTTAAATTCAGGTGAGAAGGTGTTCAATCCTAGAATTTAAAAAAAAAAAGTGCATGATGAACTAACACATTTAAAAGAAACTGAATTTTGGGGGCACCTGGGTATCTCAGTTGATTGGATGACTGACTTCGGCCTAAGTCATGATCTCCCCATTCCCAAGTTCAAGCCCTGTGTCGGGCTCTGTGCTGACAGCTCAGAGCCTAGAGCCTGTTTCAGATTCTGTGTCTCCCTCTCTCTCTCTGCCCTTCCCCCCGTTCGTATTGTCTTGCTGTCTCAAAAATAAATAAACATTAAAATTTTGATAAAAGAAACTAAATTTTTTGGCATGAGAAATTGGGAGATTTCCAACAGGTTAATATTTAATTTCTTTAAAAAATAATATTACCATAAGACATGCACATTCACATTTATTGTGCCGCAATACTGCATTAGCATTTTCAAACTCGACTTCACATACATTATTATCCCATTCGAATGTCATGGTAGCACTGCCATTTTTCCAACAAGGAAAAAAACGCACGAAGATGAACTCTTGCCTAAAAAAACTAAAGCCAGTCATTTTGAAACAAGTGATTAAAACATATGTTTTAATGTTATTTTTTAGTTTCAAAAGCTCACAGAAGTATATAAAGTGAAAAAGTAGCCCACTCCATTTCTGATCCCCACAGATGGCACCTGGCAACTTGGAGTGCGTTCTTCCATTTCTTTTTCCACGTAAATATAAAGCTATATGATATATACGACATACACACACTTTTTAAAATTTTTTTAAGTTTATTTTGAGCGAGAGAGAGAGAGCATGAGCAGAGAAAGGGCAGAGAGAGAGAGAGAGAATCCCAAGTGAACTCTCTACTCTCAGCACAGAGCCTGACGTGGGGTTCAAATTCACAAATGGTGAGATCATGACCTGAGCCCAAATCAAGAGTCAGATGCTTAACCAACTGAGCCATCTACATGCCCCTGCACACACGTTTTTTAAAGTAAAAACTGTAATCATACAAACATACTCCAACAACTTTCTTTCTCCACTCAATATACCATCAAAACTACCATGGTGAGTGGTGCCTAGCTGGCTCAGGCATAAAAGCATGTGACTTTTTTTTTTTTTTCTTAATGTTTATTTATTTATTTTCAGAGAGAGAAAGTGTGAGCAGGGGAAGGCAGAGAGAGAGAGAGAGACAGAGCGAATTCCAAGCAGGCTCCGCACTGTCAGCGCAGAGCCCAATAGAACCCAGAAGAGCCCTATGCAGGGCTCGATCTCATGAATTGTGAGATGATGACCTGAGCCAAACTCAAGCATCTGAGGCTTAACCCACTGAGCCACCCAGTTGTCCTATGAGCATGCAACTCTTGTTCTTGGAGTTGTGAGTTCCATCCCCACATTGGGTATAGAGATTACTTAAATAAACAAATACACTTTAAAAAAAAATACCATGGTGAAAACTTGACATATCAATATTGTGCATTAACTGGATTTCTTTATTGCACCAACAGATCTATTAATCACTCCAACAACCTTACCCCCTCTTTCACTTAAAATAAATTAGTGCCATGGTGAACAAATCAATTCAAAATTAAGTGAAAAGGAAAATAAACAATATACTTCGTCAATATCATACTTTCAGCCAAAAATAACATAACATTAGACGGTAATACAAGCAAACTAAAGCAAAGAACATTAGGGAATTTCAGGGGAAGTTTTTCTTCCTCTGAATGCTTTAGCAATGGACTCAGGATTTGCTATCTTTACTCATGTTTTTTCTAAAATTTTTAGCTACTTTAATATTTATTACCTTTGCCTAGTTTTCTTTCTTCCTCTTATGATATTTGTAAATATATTTGACACAGGAGCGCCTGGCTGGCCCTGTCAGTAGAGCATGCAACTTTTGATCTTGGGGTCATGAATTCAAGTCCCACATCGGGTGCAGAAATTACATACTTGATACACGCAAAAGATTACATGAAATACATAAGTTAGTTATAAATCATAATATAATGAAAAACTATAAACTCACCATCCAACTCAAGAACCAAAAAACTAAGAACATATATAGACATATACATACATGTAAATAATTAATCACAAATTTATATGAATTAATAATATATTGTTCACTTTTGCTGATTTTTGAGATCTATTGAAAACCATAATACAGTAGGGTACGCAATCTTGATATTCCCTCCAGGACCAAGACATTTATTTGCAGAGTTCTAGTTGCTGAGTTCCAGTTGTGTTCCTCTATGGAATTGTTCTTGGCTGAAGGGAGCTTCTTTTCCCCTTTCACATGGGCAGGCTGCACCCAATGCCTAGTTAAAGCAGAAATACAAATGCCTGGCCCACTTATCCCAACTATGGACATCTGTGAGGCCATCCTACCTTCAGAGCCCTGTGTGGCATCATCCCAGGCTTCTGTTACTCCTGCGTCACAGTTCAACTTCTCCCTCAGCTTAATCCCAATTCCCTTCCTCCCTTACTGATGCTGTTTCCCAGAGTACTCCATAAATAAATCCCCTGCAAGCAAATCTCAGTCTCAGAGTCTGTTTCCTGGGAAACCTGACTATATGGGTTTGTGTCCCCCAAAAGATATGCTGAAATCCTAACTCCCCTCACCCCCACCTATGAATGTGGCCTTATTTGGAAATAGGGTCTTGGCAGATGTAATCAAATTAAGATAAGGTGAGACTAAATTAGGGTGGGCCTTAAATCCAATGACTGTATCCTTATGTGGACAGGGAGATTTGGAGTTAGAGAGACGGAGGAAAGAAGGTCCTATGAGCTGGAGAATGTAGTGGTATAGCCACAAACTGAAAAATGTTAAGGATTGCCAACAACCACCAGAAAACAGAAGAGGCAAGGAAGAATTCTTCCCTAGAGTCTTCAGAAGGAGTATGACCCTACCCATACCTTGATTTTAGACTTCTAGCCAACAGACTGAGAGAGAATTAATTTTTATTCTTTAAAGCCACCTAGTTTATCAATCTGCATTGTAGCCCTAAAGAAACTCATCTATAGACCTATGAACTGTACTTGGGTAGTCGTCTGGGACTTGCTTTTTTACTCAACATCACGTTTCTAAGAATTATCCATGTTGTTTACTATAGCTGTAGTTCTCGATTTCTTTTTTCTTCCATGTCAGTGGCAGTATCTCATCAGAGACATATTGATAATATATACATGAAAAACTATTCTTTCTAAAATGATTATGCTCCTGTTTCAGGGTCCAGTCTTTTTGTTTCTGTTCATTTTATTTATTTCCATTTTTTGAAATAATTTCTATATAAGTTTTAATATTCATTACATAACTACCTTTGTATGTGTAAGTGTGTGTTAGGCAAAACATCGATACTCCCCACACTTAAGGAGATCCACATACTAACTACTGGAACCTGTGAATGCTACTTTATAGGACAACGTATTGTGATGATATGACTAAGTTAAGGACCTCGAGATGGGGAGATTTTCCAGGTGAGCTTAACCTAAGAACATGGGTTCTTAAAATTGGAGAACCTGTCACAACTTTGGTCAGAAAAGGAGATACAGCCATGGGAGAATGGTCAGAGACCTGCAGTGATGCTGGCTGGAAGAAGGAGGAAGGGGTCAGTGACCCAAAGAATGTGGGCAGCCTCTAGAAGCTGAAAAGAAGCAAGGAGACAAACTCTTCCCTACAATCTCTGAAAGGAACATTTTAACTTTAGTCCGGTGAGTTCTTTCTGGTAATCCTAACCTAAAGAATTGTCAGATATTAAGTGTGTGTTGCTTTAAGTCACTAATTTGTGGGAATTTGTAACAGCAACAATAGAAAACTAATACTGTGCATGGATATATCCTAAGGAAGTGTACCTGACTCTGGCCCCTGCCCTCTCTTGTTACTGAGCTCAAAGCCATAAGGGCCTACCCTATGGTCTTCAAAAGCACCAAAGTTCATCCTACAGTATCCATACTTAAACTCCATAAAGGTCTATTTTTTTCATTCACCAATGTAGTCCTGATAAATGTACAGTAGGCTCTCAATAAGCATTCATTAAGTGAACCAATGGATTATTGGGTTGTTTTGTTTTTGTTTTGTTTTGTTTTGTTTTGTTTTGTTTTGTTTTGTTGAGAGAGAGAGAGAGGTGTGCGAGGGGGGTAGAGGGGCAGAGGGAGAGAGAGAGAGAGAGAGAGAGAGAGA
This sequence comes from Leopardus geoffroyi, assembly GCF_018350155.1. Classification (NCBI taxonomy): domain Eukaryota; kingdom Metazoa; phylum Chordata; class Mammalia; order Carnivora; family Felidae; genus Leopardus; species Leopardus geoffroyi. The sequence continues at coordinate 96,286,167 of NC_059329.1, read as the reverse complement.
GAGAGAGAGAATCTTAAGCACACTCTACACTTAGCATGGAGCCTGAAACAGGGCTTGGTCCCACAACCTTGGGATCATGAATTGAGCTGAAATTGAGAGTTGGACACTCAATGGACTGAGCCGCCCAGGCACCCCTGAATGGATTACTGTTGAAGAAAAGAGTAAATATTAGTGGCAGGGAGCAATAACTTCCAGTTGAAAAAATCAGTCACCACTTAACAAACTATATAGCTTGGGGTGCCTGGGTGGTTCAGTCGGTTAAGCATCTGACTTCAGCTCAGGACATGATCTTGCAGATCACTAGTTCAAGCCCTGCGTCGGACTCTGTGCTGACAGCTCAGAGTCTGGAGCCTGCTTCGGATTTAGTGTCTCCCTCTCTCTCTTTCTGCCTGGCCCCTGCTCATGCTCTGTCTGTCTCTCTCAAAATAATAATAGTAATAATTAAAAAATTTTAAACTATATAGCTTGTCTGTTGGCTCTATTTTTCTCTTCAGTTATAACTCATGGAGTTTTCCTATATAGAACCAAGAACCGAAATTGTGAAACAATGGAAAGAGCCACGTTTTATTGTCCCAGCTGCCCGAAACTAGTTTGTTTGCTGTCTGCAGTGGGAAAAGCAAGCTGTTAAAAGTAGTGAACTATCAGTTACTATTTGTCATCCCAGGTAGGCCATGTAGTAAGTCTCCAACTTCATTGCCACCTCTTACTCAAGAATGATGGGATCTTTGGAAAACTATCTCATGTTACCCAGTTTATATATAGGACGTGGAAAAAAATCAAAATACCTGTTACACTTCTCTGAGATAGATATCGTTAGTGGCCTATGTTCACTTTATCTATATAGGGCATCTAAACAGATTTCCCTATCTCTAGTGCCCTTCTAGTTTTCTTTATTTTGCATTATGAGAATTTTAAGAAGCTTCCTCAAATCGTCTTTGAAACAAGGTAAAATGGTGGAGAAATAAGCGGCCTGCCTTTCCTAACACCCCAGTATTGAGGTTAACTGAGGGAGAAGCATGCCTAGTGGCCATAGGGCTAAAGCACTAGCTGGACTGCTGTGTAAGAGCAGTAGGGAGGGGAGGGAGGTGACGCCTCAGGCAGCTGCTGGCTGCATGCAACCACAAAACCTCCTTGGTGTACAATGAACTACTTTTATTTCTCACTCCCAAGTCCGTGGGTAGACTAGGGTTTGGCTGATACAGGCTGGCATCAGCTGGGCTTTGCTCCCAGCCATGGGCTGGGCTTACGTCTGCTCTGTTTCTCAATCATCTGGGATCACCCAGGTCAGAAAATAACTCTGGAGAACTCATTATCATATATATTGCAAAATATTTCATCAACAGAATCTTCTTTTCCAGTAGTAGAAGGAAAAAAACAAGCCCTTAGTTGTGTGACCTTGGATAATTCTGGTATTTAGTAAGCTCACATGTAAAATGGGAATGACAAATAATGCCCACCCTTCAGAGAAGGTAGAGATGACAACCAAGAAATCCCTAGGGACCTACTAGATTTATCTGTCTACTAGTGAGTGGTAAATGGACTATTGCTTTACCTCATCCTCGTCAATAGTAGTTATTGTTAAACTTTTTTCTCTGTCAATTCTACAAGTGAAAAAAAAAGTTATCTCATTTCCAAATATGTTTTCCAACACCACCAAGCAATTAAATGAACTCAATTTGGATGCTATGTGGTGATGGCATTAGGTCCCAGGAGACCACTCCCCATTCAGATACCAGTCCCAAGTCCAGGTTGTCCCCTGTGCTTCTGACCAACTGGCTGTAACTGGAGGTTCCCAAGACTCCCTCCTGGGGTTCTATTAATTTGTAGAACAGCTCACAGAACTCAGGAAAACAGTTTATTTACTAGGTTACCAGTTTATTAGGAAAGGATAGAAGTCAGGAACAGCCGGGTGGAAAACACACATAGGGGAAGATAAGATATGTGGGAAGGGACGTGGTGCCTCAGTGCCCTCTCTAGACATGCCACCCTCCCAGCACATCCACAGGGTCAGCAACCTGGAAGATCCCTGAACCCCATACTATTGGGTTTCTTATGAAAGTTTCATTACTTAGGCACAATTGATTAAACCATTGGCCATTGGCAATTGATTCAACCTCCAGCCCCTGTCTTCTCTCCAGAGGTAGGGTGAGGGATGGGACTGAAAGTTCCAACCCCCTAATGCCAGTTGGCTCCCCTGACAACTAGCCCCATTCCTAAGGGTTCTTCAAAACTCACTTCATTAACATAAACTTAGACGTGGCTGAAAGGGCCTGTTATGAACAACAATACACTCCTTTCACCTTTATGACTATGGCGTTATTTCAGGAACTGATCACATAAGGCCAAATATTATGACAAAAGAGGCTCCCATTGCTCCTTTTCCTTAGGAAATTCCAAGGGCTTGGGGAGCTCTGAGCCAATAAGAGTGGATAGAGACCAAATATGTGTTTCTCACCATAAATCACAATATTACACATTGTCCTAATTTGCATGTTTTTGAGACTGAAGTTTTCTTCATATGCTTTTTTGCCATTTATACATTTCTCTTGCACACTGCTTGCTCACACCTTTTGCTCACTTAGTATATTCCTCTTTTTCCTAGTGATTTATAAAAGCCTATTACAAGGTTATTTGTATAAGATTACTAAACCTTTTAGAAATGCATTTACCTTTTTGTTGCAGATAATTTCAAACATATAAAAATGTAGCCGGGATAATATAATAAACTCCTATGTATAATGAACTCTCATCACTATCAACTCATGCCCAATCTTGTTTATACAACTATCCACTTCTCCTTTCCTATATTATGTTTTAAAGTAATCTTATGCCCAATGTGGGGTTCAAACTCATGGCCCTGAGATCAAGAGTCGCATGCTCTGGGGTGCCTAGGTGGCTCAGTCAGTTAAGTGTCCCACTCTTGATTCCGGCTCAGGTCGTGATCCGAAGGTTCATGAGTTCAAGCCCCACACTGTAAGTGTAGAGCCTGCTTGGATTCTCTCTTTCTCTGCCCCTCGCCCACTGGCACACTCTCTCCCTCTCTCAAAATTAAATAAATAAACTTAAAAAAAAAAAAAAGAGTCACATGTTCCATCTACTGAGCCAGTGGGGTGCCCACTCTCCTGAATTATTTTGAAGCAAATCACAGAAAACGTAATCATTTTACCTATAAATATTTCTGCATGTACCTCTTAAATTATAAGGGGCTCTTTAAAAAATTGATTTTTAATTTATTTATTTAAATTCAAGTTTGGGGCACCTGGGTGGCGCAGTCGGTTAAGCGTCCGACTTCAGCCAGGTCACGATCTTGCCGTCCGTGAGTTCGAGCCCCGCGTCGGGCTCTGGGCTGATGGCTCTGAGCCTGGAGCCTGTTTCCGATTCTGTGTCTCCCTCTCTCTCTGCCCCTCCCCCGTTCATGCTCTGTCTCTCTCTGTCCCAAAAATAAATAAATAAACGTTGAAAAAAAAATTAAAAAAAAAATAAATTCAAGTTAGTTAACATATAGTGTATTATTGGTTTCAAGAGTAGAACCCAGTGATTCATCACTTATATATAACACTGGATACTCATCCCAACAAGCATAAGGGGATTTTTTTTTTTAAAAACAAAACTGTAATACCATTATTCCACTTAAAAAATTAACAGTATTCTTACCATCAAATATTCCCAACTTTTTGTCTTATTAATGTCTTTTAAAATTATTTTGTTTATTTATTTAAGTTTATTTATTTTGAGAGAGACAAGAGAGCGTGAGCAGGGGAGGAACAGAGAGAGGAGAGAGAATCCCAAGCAGGCTTCCTGCTCAGTGCAGGGTAGGGTGTGGGGCTTGATCCTACAACCCTCAGATCATGCCCTGAGCCAAAATCAAGAGTTGCACTTAACGACTAAACCACCCAGGTGCCCCACAAATAGACCTTTTTTAAAAAAAGACATTAAGGGGTGCCTGAGTGGCTCAGGTCAGTTAAGTGCCCGGCTCTTGATTTCGGCTCAGGTCACTATCTCTCGGTTTGTGGGTTCAAGCCCCACAATGAGCTCTGTGCTGACTGTGCGAAGCCTGCTTGGGATTCTCTCTCTCTCGCTCTCTCTCTGCCCCTTCCCCGCTTGCACTCTCACTCTCTCTCAAAAGAAATAAACTATTAAAAAAATGGTCTGTTGGCAATTGTTAATATGACTAATGTGCTTTTGTTTGAAGTACCTCTAAATCATATATTCCTGAAATCACACACCACTTACTTGTTTTACTCTTTCAAAGTTTCCAGCATATATCTGTGAAAATGAACAAAGGAGGGGCGCCGGGGGTGGCTCAGTCGGTTGAGCAGCGGACTTCGGCTCAGGTCATGATCTCCCTGTCAGTGAGTTCAAGCCGGGCGACAAGCTCTGTGCTGACAGCTCAGAGCCTGGAGCCTGTTTCAGATTCTGTGTCTCCCTCTCTGTGACCCTCCCCCGTTCATGCTCTGTCTCCCTCTGTCTCAAAAATAAATAAACGTTAAAAAAAATTAATAAAACAAAAAAAGAAAATGAACAAAGGAAACCTCATTGACAATGGAGTTGGGACACCATGAAGGGGGAGCGCTCCCATGCACACCGCTGGTAGCTGCCTACACAAACATCAAGAAGGAAGGTCTCCTTCTGCCCCAGGAACAACACACTCCCCACCCCTTGCAGCCAATGAGAAATCACCACAACCTCAAACTTGTGTTCTTCTCCAGTGACTTTTCCTCCCTAACAACCCTCCTCAATTTCTTTGTAAAGCCTAATAAAAGCTTACCTTCCCTTTGTCTCTTTGGACTTGCCCCTGGTTTTTCCAGGTGCCTTGTCCCGAACTGCATGCAATTCCTTGACTATTCCCAAATAAATTCGTTTTGTTAACAACTGGCCATTTTATTTTTAAAGGTGACATACATAGAAGATTCATCAAGTTGAGAACATGATGGACAAGAAAAGCTAGCGAGAAAGTGGGATTCATGAAAAAGAAATACATGTTTGCTTTAAGCCAGCTGCAAAAATCAGTAGTTAGCTTAGCAATACAAAGAACCACTGAAAAGGGAGTTGTGAAAAACAGATGGAAAATCAGTAACTAGACTCACCACAAACAATCAACAGAAATACACACAAACAGTCTATTTAGGAAACAGCATTCTACTTTCTGAATACCAAAGAGTAAAAAGAGAGAGAGAGAGAAAGAGAGAGAAAGAATACGTGAATATAGTAAAGGTGAAATAGCTTCCTTCTTCGAGCACAAAGGTTGTGGTCTCGATTAATAGCTGGATGCAATGCAAACAAGTACTCGTGGTTCCGGCATACCTGTCTTAGGTGAAATTCAGAGAGAAAGAAAATGCATGGGTATAAATGACAATAGCTCTCTGACACCAATCATCTGGAAATGAAACACTGACACCCTAGTTTAAATTAGGGAGAAATGACCTTTACGCAAGACATGAGCAGTTTTGGGGCTCTGTTTTCTGTTACCAATCCATACATTGTCTTAGATATTTCTCCGTACGAATTGCCTTAGCTATAACTATATTCCACATTTCACTATATATGTATATGTGTGTTTGGTGAAGATATGAATGGACACTTTGTAAGTTCCTTAACGTAGGTCTCTTTCTTGGCCTAGACTTGTACAGACACCAAAGGGCCCACTTGTAATATTTTCACAAGTCCCTCCTAAAAAGGTACTCATTCATCATTTGATGAATGAGATACTTTAATCATTTAAATGGGAATGTTAAAAAATATTTGCTTTCTAAAACCAAGAATATTTCTTATTCCCACAAAATTTTAACAAACTGGGCTTAACATAAAAGAAGATCCTGTTTATAAAAAATCCAATTAATCGCAAACTTACAGACAAAACAAAAAAAAATTGTGGACAAGATTATAATTTTTGAGTACAGGGTCACAAGTGTATACAAAACATGCTTGAAATGTTTGAATGCTACCACTAACATTTTCTTACTTTACTCTAAAAAAGTGAACAGATACTGAAACATATATCCAATTTTGTTTCATTTTTTTTTTAAGATTTTTATTTCTTGGGGCGCCTGGGTGGCTCAGTCGGTTAAGTGTCCAATCCTTGGTTTGGTTCAGGTCATGATCTCACAGTTTGTGGGTTCAAGCCCTGCATCAGGCTCTGTGCTAACAGGGTGGAGCCTGCTTGGGATTTTCTCTTCCCCTCTCTCTGTCCCTCCTGCTCTCTCTCTCTCTCTCTCTCCAAATAAATAAAATAAACTTAAAAAAATAAAGATTTTTATTTCTTAAGTAATCTCTACACCCAATGTGGGGCTTGAATTTACAACCCCAAGAAGCGCATGCTCTACCGAGACAGCCAGGCACCCCCAAATACATCTAATTTTAGATATTTCCTTGATGTTCTAGGGCCTGTCAAAGTTGGAGATACAAAACTGGAGATCTCTGAGTTGATCTACTCTTTCAATTATGAAATGAAAATTTCAGGACACCAAGAGAGAGACCAATCAAAAGATTTCAAAGGCCCTTTATTCCCTATTGAGTTTATCTGTTCAAACACTATTGAGTTTATCTGTTTTACCTTCCCTCCCTGCCTCAAGGTGGGGATATTCAGTACTCCAAGTCATCCTGAATTTCTGCTCTGGGGCTGCTCAACCAGCACATGGGACATTTTACCTGCAGGCTATAGGTAAGATGAGATATTCTGATCCTTGCCATACCCCAGGAAATATATTGTAGGTCTGTGTCTAATTAATCTCATTTCAACTCTCTTCTGATTTTAGATACAGATGGATAACTATCCTCATAAACTAATTTAAGGAGTTTGTTGTTGTTTTTTTTATATAAAATCAAAGCTAAGGGTATCAGCTTGAGGATTTGTAAATATTAGTCAATATCCTTCAGGGTGCATATAATCCCTGTTTTATAATAAAAAGAAATAGTGAACTTGGCCTATCTTGTTGCTAAAGAACATTGGTCTAAATGTTTCATCTCTCCCATTTCCAAGGAGAAGAAGAAAACATATATGGAGGTAGCAGATTTTCAAATCTCACTTGCATAATATCACAAAAATCCCACTCGCACCTCATTTATCAATGACATAGTGAAAAACGTTTCACTCTATTAACTTCCAGTTTTAAAATAAAAACAGAAGTAAAAAACTAGAGCACATACTGTACTGTAATATGCCTTTTTATGTAAAATAGCACACATTTCTCCAACTCCTATTTTCTATATAATTTTTAATGGCTTGATAGATTCCCTGTATGAATCACAGACAGATCTAAACAATATTCTACTCCTGGGCATTTAGGTTGTTTCAAGTGTTTAGCTATTATAAAAAATGTTGAAATGAACGCTCTAGTATGTTTTAAACACATCTCAGATTATTTCTTTATATTAAATTCTTAGAAACGCAATTACTAAGTTAAGAAGCATGAGCACTTTGCTTTTTCCTCAGTCCACCTTATTGAGGCATATTTAAATGCAATTCACAGATTTTAAGTGTTTGATGACTTTTGATAAATAGGTAGAGTTGCATTAACTACCATGATCAAGATACACATTTCCTCATGCTTTATAGTCAATCCCCTCCCTGATCCTTCCTCCATTGTAACCAATGGTTTTCTTTACTATTGCTCTAGATTTTTCTTTTCTAGAAATGCATATAAATGGAATGATACAGTATATTTTGTGTCTGGCTTCTCCGTTAGCATAATGCCCTTGAGATTGAGCCATGGTGCGATATTGGTAGTCTATCCCTTTTCATTCCTGAGTAGTATTCCATTTGGTTTTCCATTCTTCAGTTGATGAACATTTGACTTTCCAGTTTTTGACTATTATGAATAAAGCAGCTATGAATGTTCACATACAAGTCTTTGTGTGGACATATGCCTTTATTTCCCTTGACTAAATACTACTGAGGAGTGGAATTATGGATTACATGGTAAATGTTTAATTTTATAAGAAACTGACAAGGTTTTCCAAAGTGGCTATATCATTTTGCACTGAGTGTTCACCACCACTTAGTACTGTCAGTCTTTTTCATTTAGTGGGTATATAGTGGTAACTCAATGTGGCTTTAATTAGCATTTCTCTGAAGAGTAAAGATAATGAGCATCTTTTCATGTGCTTATTGGATAGTCATTTCTTTTCTGTGAAGTGTCTGTTAGAGTCTTGTAGGGGATTTGAGGGACTTGGGGACTGATCAAGGAAAAAGATAAGAACAGAAGCAGTAACATAGGAGCTTTATTGGGCAGCACTTGGACAGAGTTGCATGAGTCTTCAGGGTTGAATGAAGTCTCTCACAGCTTGAGACTGTCTGGAGGCTGACAGTGAGGGGGTCACCATCCAAAAAGGGAGGAAGGCAAGGGAACTCCTAGAGGAGAGGGAAATTGGACAGGGAGCTTACATATCTAGGTGATATGCTCCAGCACTATAGTAGGGCAACTCTGTGTCAGAGCTTGGAAAGTCAGCAGCAATGGTTTGGGGCCTTTATGGCCCACAGCCTATCTTATTGATTGCCAGCAGAGTAGAATTAGGTTACCTGGAGTGTGCAAAGCAGGCAGGTTCTAAATGGCTAAAAATCAACTTGTTTGGGCTATTTTGTAAATAATGAGATGTGTAAAATTTTGAGTTTGGCATTAGTGGGCTTTTAGCTAAAAGATCTCAGACTGTAGTAAAGAAATAAACTTGGAGCCAATACACAAAGACCATCTTTTAATTGTTCATTCTTTTTTTAATGTTTGTTTATTTTTGAGAGAGAGAGAGAGAGAGAGAGAGCGAGCATGGGCAGGAGAGAGGCACCAAGAGGAGTCACAGAATCTGAAGCAGGCTCCAGGCTCTGAGTTGAGCCCAACGTGGGGCTCAAATCCATGAGCCACAAGATCATGACCTAAGCCAAAGTCAGACAATCAACTGACTGAGCCACCCAGGTGTCCCACCCAGATTGCTCATTCTTTTAAAAAGGTTGTCTGTCTTCTCATTACTGAGTTCTAAGAGTTCTTTATATATCCTGAAGAGGAATCCTTCATCAGAAGTGTTGCAAATATTTTTTCCCAGTCTATGGATTGTCATTTTATTTCTTAATAGTGTATTTTGAAAAGGAAGTTTTTTTCATTTTAATGAAACCCAATTTATCTACTTTTTTCAACTTTAAAAAATTTTACTTTTAAGTAATCTCTACACCCAACATAGGGCAAGAACTCACAACCCTGAGATCAAGAGTCACATGCTTTACCTACTGAGCCTGCACAGCACCTCTATTTATCAACTTTTTAAAATGCTTCCTATTTTCTGTCTTATCTAAGAAATCTTTGCATTACCTAAATCACCAAGATTTTCCTTTTGTTTTGCCTAGAAGTTTTCTCTCTTATGTTTACGTTTGTAACCCATTTCAAGTTAATTTTTGTATATAGTATGAGGCTAGGAATAAGGATCATCATTTTACATACTGGATATCCAACCGTTCCTACACCACTTATTGAAAAATTATTTTTCCCTACTGACTTACCTCATCAATTTCATTGAAAATCACTTGATGATATATGTGTACACCTCAACTTTGTTTTGTCCCATTGATTTATATCTCTATCATTATTAAAATGACATTGTCTACATTACTATAAAGTAAGTCTTGAAATCAGATAGAGTAGGTCTTCTTTGTCTTGTCTTAGCTACTTTAGAGTCTTTGCATTTCCTTATAAAGTTAGCCTGCTGAACTCTGTAAAAATAATTTAAAAGCCTACTGGTGTTTTGATTGGGATTTCTTTGGATCTATAGATCAATTTGAAGAGAGGTGAAATCTTAACAATATTGAGTCTCCCAATCCATGAACATGGTATTTCTCCCATTATTTTGATATTCTTTAGTTTCTCCCAGCAGTGTTTTAGTTTCCACTTATGGGTCTTACACATACTTTGTTAGATATATCCCTATTTTGTTTGCTATTTAAATGGTTTTGTTTTCTAAATTTCATCTTACAGTTGTTGCTAGGACATAAGCATCTTTAAGGCTCTTTGCACTGTCATTTAAAAGGTCATACCAATTTATATATCCAATGAAATAGGAGATTGCCTGTTTGACCACACTTTTGTATGTACTGTTCTCATTTAAAGTTTTTTCCCCCTAAGTGTGGCAGATTTAATATAGTTCTACTCTTTCAGTTTACTCTTTTGGACTCTTGGAGAATTATAATCTTCTCCTCTTGGGCAGAGTAGGTATTGTTGGACCTCGGGCACAGAACATTTGCTCATACACATTGCTTTAGGGCACACTATCATCATTGGCCTTTAATTTCTTTTACATCATTCCCCATGCCTTCTCCCACTATGGGCAACTTTTTTCTTCTTCTTAGGAAACCATTCCAATGCGTTTGACACAGGTTTTTTAATATTTTCTTGAAGACACTTTTGTGCCCATGTGTCTTAAATTTATACAAATGGAATTATGTTATAGACTAGTTTGTTACTTTCATGAAACTGTATTTTTAAAACATGCATATGTGGTAGATATATGTAGTCCTTTGCTTCTATCTAATGCATAACTGTATGTATATGCCTCCACTGTATTTTACCTATTCTTATCAATGGTTAAGAAACCCAGATTAGCTTGAAATTTCTGCCACCAAAAAACCAATGTGACTAATATCCTCATATTTGTTCCTTTAAAGACCTGTGCAAGACACCTTGAGGACATATACCCAGAAACAATTTATTAATATCTACATTAAATTTTGCCAGACTGCTCTCCAGAATGGCTCTAACATTTTACCCTAAGCAACAGTGTATGAGAGTTCCTACTCATCCCCATCCCCATCAGCAATGACATTATCCATCTTTCTAATTTTTGTTAGTCTATTGGGTATAAAGAGATATTTTATTGTGGCTTTAATCTGAACCTCTCTCATTACTGGTGAGTTTGAGCATATCTTTCTATGTCATTAGCCTGTTCATATCCTTGGTGCATTTTTCTATTGAGGCTCTTAGTTTTGTTTGATGATCTAGGCATTCCTTGTTGTACTAGTAAATACTAATTCCTTGACAGTCTTAGTGAATATATTCTCCTACACTGCTACCTATTTTTAAAATTATGAAATCATTTTTTCCCACTATTTCCCCACATATCTATTGACACAAAACAAAGCACCCAAAACCACAGAGGCTTAAAACAAACCATTTTATTTGCTCATGATTTTATGGGTCAAAAATTGGGAAGTGCTCTACTGGACGGTTCATCCGATTGACACAGCAACAGACATGGCAAGTGGGGCTGGAGGATCCATTTCCAAAATGTCTTCTTCACTTACAGGTCTGGTCCCCTGATGCTCTTTGGCCTCTCCAATAGATGTTGTATCCTCCAGGCCTTATTAAATGACTTTGGCTTTCTCACAACATAGTGATTTCAGGGTAATTGCATCTGTCACATAGTGGCTGGCTTCCAAAAAGCAGGAAGAAATTGTCAGGCCATGTAAGACCAACACCTGGAACTGGCATATCATCCATTCTACCACATTCTCTTGGTCTAAGCAGTGAAAGGGCCTACCCAAAATTAAGGAAGTGGAGAAATACCACCTTCTGATAACACTGTGACAATATCACATTGCAGAAGAGCAGCCAGCTGGGAGATATTGTTGTGGTCATCTTTGGAAAACACATGATGTATTGACAGTTTTATTTTTTTCTTTTGTGAACTGTCAAACCATGGCTTAAACTTTCTATCTTTCTTACTGACTTATAAAACTCTTTATATTACATATCTCGAACCTTTGCATTTCTAAAAATTTTGCTCTTTCCAAGTTTTCCTCCTCAGGTAGAAGATTATAAGTCAGTTTCATTTACTTTACTATTAGTTTTCTTTTAAAATCTTGTGTTAGAATGCAAAAAAAAAAAAAAAACGTATCTCAAAAAAATATATAGAATCTTATCAAGGAATAAGCCATTTCACAGATATCTTAAAATTAACTCTATTATATTATAAATTCAAATTCTACAATTATAACAAAGAGTACACAAAAGTTTAAAATCATTGAGGTCTTCATTTTAACTAATACAATGGGCCTTTTCTTTCCATCTTATAAACTGCACATACTCTATACTTTTGGTTAATACTAAAGGAATAAGTTGGCCACTCTTTTAATACAACTTCACTGAAAATATGGTTCCCACTCCCTCAAAAAAAATTCTTTAAAAAACAATTTAAGGGGCGCCTGGGTGGCTCAGTCGGTTAAGCAGCCGACTTCGGCTCAGGTCATGATCTCACGGTCAGTGAGTTCAAGCCCCACGTCAAGCTCTGTGCTGACAGCTCAGAGCCTGGAGCCTGTTTCAGATTCTGTGTCTCCCTCTCTGTGACCCTCCCCCGTTCATGCTCTGTCTCTCTGTCTCAAAAATAAATAAACGTTAAAAAAATAAAAATAAAAATAAAAAAACAATTTAAAATCCAGAAACATGGATTTGAGTTTTTTTAAACCATGAAGGCAGTTTACAAATAATTTTTTAGACTAGTAAACATACACAACTGCTCTCTTCTATTCTTTTACATTAAAAAATGTCTTCTTAAATGGTCTTAATAAAAAGTTCACAAATATGTATTTCGTGAGAGTGTCAGGCATGAAGTAATACTGTCTTCAAGTAAACTTGTCTGAAAATGACAAATCATGCATCTCTTCATTAATGACAGAAAAGGTTTATGACAGAAAAGGAAACGAAAGCCACACGTCCTAGTTTTTTTGTAAGTCAAATTCTGGCACTTGGTGCTGAGGTTTGAGGAAGCGATTAACTCATTTTTTCACGGAATATAGAAACACAGCATGTATAGCATTTTAGTTATAAAAATGTAATATGACAATAATGCTTTATTAAAAGATTTAGTTTGTGATATGTCCAGTACAGATTTCTTTGAATTTATGTTGAGATTCATTGGCCTTGAGATTGTTAAGTATGTATCTTTCACCAAATTGGAGAAGTTTTCTGCTGCTGTTTCTTCAGATGTTTTTTGCTGTCTTACTCTTTCTCTTCTCCTTTTGGGATTCACATGAATGTTAGACCTTGTGATATTGTCCATTGCCTCTGTTCATTTATTTTTTTCTATCATTTTCCATTCTATTCATCAGATTGTATAATTTCTATTCTAGCTTCAAGTTCGCTCTTTTCTTCATTATCTCCATTCTGCAATTGACCGCCTCCAGGGAATTTGGGGTTTTATTTTAGTTATTGTATTTTTTAGTCCTAAAATCTTATTTTGTTTCATATATATACACACACACACACACTATAATCTTATCTCTCTTCTGAGACTCCTTTTTTTTTTTTCCAAGAATATTCTTCTTGACTTCTTAAAGCATGGATATTTTGAATATTATGACTATTTTAGAGAAAAAATGGTTTTAAAAGTTGAAACAAATAATTTGTTTAAAAAAATTCCAAAAAAACCCAAAACGTCTTTTAAGTTCTAGAACTACAAAAAGCATACTGAGGGAGAAAGTTGAACAAAAAGAAAAATAAGGAAGGCAGAGGACAAAGCAAAATGATCTCATATGGTTTCTTGAAGCTTTAAATACAGGTAGAGTTCTTGTTTTGTTTTGTCTAGCTAGAATTCTTGCAGTGGCAGGACATATGCATATGATCTTTTTTTCTTTCCAATGGTAGATGAAGTAATATACTTTTAAGTTTATTTTTGAGAGAGAGTACATGTGCACATGCAAGCAGGAGAGGGACAGAGAGACAGAGGGGACAGAGAATCCAAAGCAGGCTCTGCATTGACAACAGAGAACCTGACACGGGGCTCAAACTCACAAACCATGAGATCATGACCTGAGCCGTAGGAAGCTTAATCAGCCAAGCCACCCAGACACCCCAATGAAGTAACTAGATACAACCTTTTGAGGTAACTGTTGGTATGCTGTGACTTGCCTATAAAAATCATATGATTAGTAACCTGTCTTCAAGAAATAAGGCCCAGCAGAGCAGAAATAATGTATCCTGTCCTGGAAATATATGTAGGAAGAAGCAGAAAATAAAATTCACCAAAAGGCATGAAAAATTTTTAAAAATTTTCTCCTTCTTTCGAAGCCATATTATCCTCCAAAAGGTGGAGTGGGTGGAGATGCACTCCATGTTTAAGAGTACTGCTGTCTAAAACCAAATGTATTAAACTTGAGAAAACAAAATACATATACAAGTGCACAAAGTACAATAAATAATCCTACCTCTTCGCATAATGTAAATGAAAAATAAGGGCCAAATTCTGAATGGGTGGTTTGTCCTCTTATATGGACAGTTTTACCACTCACAAATGTTCACAGATGCAGGAATACATTAATGAGAAATGATTGTTTTCAGCAATGTGAATAGTTATGTACAGGGAAACAAAACTAGAAAGTATTTGTGTAAAGGACTCAAACAGATATTCCTACTCAACCCCTCTCACCAAGTGTTTCCAAATTTTGGTTACAATCTAAAATGAAAACTTTGATTTTGTTATTTTCCACATTGTATTATTTGGAAGTAAATTTGTATTTCCTTTTGAAGGAACACCTGCAACCAAAGCCTTTCATTTATAACACCCATGTCAAGAATGCTACCACTGGGGCAATTCCACTAGCTCAGTCAGTAGAGCGAGGGACATATTATCTTTTGGTCATGAGTTCGAGCCCCACAATGGATGTGGAGCCTACTTAAAAACTTTTTAAAAACCTTTTTTTTTTTTTAATTAAAAAAAAAAAAGAAAAAGAAGAATGTTACCAGTTACCCTTTGGTTTCACAAAGGGTATCATTTCAAAATGATCATGTTTGACACATCTATCAAATACATATATACAACCTTAGGAAACATATTCACCAGAAGGTAATGGACCTCACCATGTTTTCTGAAACTATAGTTGATTTTTGTGTATTCCAAAATGCCTGTCACACAGCAGAAGAATTAAAGTGATGGAGGTAGAAAGTAGAGTACGAAACAAAGGCCTCAGGAACTAAATGTTAAAATGTCACCATTTCATAGAGATGTGTCTACTCACAAATGCCAAAAAGGGCTCTTTGAAAATACAGAGATACATTTCTAAACTTAGCAAAGTAAGTACCCACTTACTCTCCAGGAACCTTCTAATGAACCATTTGTTGAGTACCCAAGTCACAGGTAACTTGGCAATTAAAAAAGGTATGCATCTTCTTTCAAGCAAATTGTGTTTGTTGTTGGTTTTGAATGATTTTATGATTCAAATCTACAAATTCTAGCCATTCAGTTTTCCAGAGATACCAAACCAACCCACCAGCATTTTATGTCACCAAACAATAACAGATATGAACAATATGCATAATCTTAAAATAAGTTACCCAATCTTTTTCAATTGGCAAGTTAGTTAATACTCTAAGATACACTGGGGTTAGGTGAGAGGGAAGGAAATACTTTCCTGAGACCTGAATAGAAAGCCAACAGTATTAGTCTATCCATCTATACCTGAAATCATATTCAACAGAAATATGTATACAAAACCATCCAGTTTTGCTCCCTTCTCCACCATTACTATATTTTCAAATACCAAGTACTAAGCAAACTCAGACAAAACAAATTATGAAAACCCAGTTCATCACAAAACATCAAATGACTTTTTAATGATATATGAAAGTGGCCCAACAGAATGACATAGAAATAGGTTTTATAGGCCTCAAATACAAAGAGAAAGACAGAATAATTTTTTTCCCTCTCACTATAAATCATTTGTCACATGGTCTGCCCCCAAATCTAAAAAAATTGATAGCTGATTTCCAAAAACACCATTGTACCTTATTCCAAATCCCCCACTTCACCAAACTTGAATGAAAAAACTTTCTAGACACCAATTCTATTTGGGGGGGGGGGGTGGGGAGCTTTTAAATGAATACTGCCTGAGAAATAGCTTTTCATGGCCAGATAGGCCTCAAGTTACATAGACAACAACCAGATTGTCTAAATAATGCAGAATTTATGGAGCAGCCCATAGTGGCAGAAACAGTGAGTTTGTGCAGAGGTGTTAAGACAGGTACTGACCTGCTGGGCAATCTGGTGTTATCTAGAGATTCTGATAGGTGCGGTTACATGTCAGTACACAGTGTCCCTTTTTGCCTCAAGCTGAGAGATTATCCAAAAACAAGTAAGATCAAAGTGCCCCAACATGCAGAAGTACCCTGTCAGCCAAGAGTAAGGTAACACAGCTAAAAGCAAATCTGATTCCCATAAGTACCCCAAAACTTCACAGCAAACAAAGGTGAAGGGACTTGCTCCCTAGAGCTAAAGGTAATTGTGATGGTGGTATTTGTTTTAAATTCATTTTTGAATTTAAAGGCTGTTCTACAAACTGTTCTACAAACAACTGCAAAACAGTCTTCTGGAGGCTTCCAAAGGTTTAAGAACACATCCAAGTTAATAGAAAAGCATTTCACAAGGAGGAACCGCCAGACACAAGGGCAAGGTTCACCATATGCAAGAAAAGTGAAGCAAACACACTCGGGGGCACGTTCACAACTCATACAATTTCTTACACTTAAAACAAGACAGACAACACTCAGGACCCTGCCGTCCACACTTTCCAAAATTACAGCTATTGCACAAATCCCACCAGACCCCAGAAAACGAGCCCAACCTAACCCCAAATCGGGTCGTGAGCATCAACGACTACAAATACAGAGTCGAACACGGTAAGAGAAGAGGGAGCGATGCAGGATACAAACCACAACCAAACAATACACACCCCAAACGCTTAGGCGCTAATTATCCAGATATTTTGAAGACTGAATGCCAGACGGCCAGGGTCTGGCAGGCTGGAGCCCCTCAAGTAGCTCGTAGCCGCCAGAGGCCCGGGGGCCAACTTAGCGACACCAGGCCCCAACGTTAACCCACCAGACCTCTCGCCCACCTCCCAGGCACACAATTAACAGGTCCTAGATGACCTGGGGGCTGTTGGTGGCCTTCTGACGGCACACAGAGCCCCCCAAGCCGTCCGGAACGACAGAAACCCTCAACTCCTGCCTCGGCGGCGGCCATCATACCAAAAAAAGCGGACTTTTACGACAACTCCCACAATACCCGCGGCCTACAACTCCCAGAGTGCACCGGGCGGCGCCGCGGTTAACCCTGTCGTAGCGCCCGGGTTGGCGAGCCCGTCTCCTCTCCCCCTCCCGGCACCCAATTGTTGCACCAACTTTCGTCCTCACCATCCCGAACTAACTGTGCAAATTCTGTCAAGCAGTTCCAATTCTGCTATCTCGCAGCCTTCCTTTATCACGCAAACCCCCTAAGCTGCCCAGAAAATTGTCCCTGACAGAGTACTATTTGTTATCCCCAGAACTCTCTTCACAGTGTCAAATGCTTATCATGTAAGGGATACATTTAGCTTCAATTAACTTTCCCCTTCACCTTTATAATTTTCTGGCATTTTTCTAAATTATTATAGCCCAGATATTTTGGTACTCAATATTATTAACTTAAAAGTTGTTGTCTAAAATCTAGGAAACAACAACAGAAGACTATCCTATAGCTGACTACAATGTTCTCTATCTCCACGTTTTATAAGATAAAATTCCTCAAATATATTCCCTCAGAAAACTCATGCAACTCCAAATAAGTCCTGATAAGAAATATTAGGTGTGGACAATATATGTTTTCAATTTCAAGTTCAAAAATTTTTAAAGGGAAAACTCTATCGTGTCAACATACTTTGTTTTCCCTTTCTCTCTATTGATAGAAAGATATTCAGAAATAGTATATACTACTACTTTATCCCTTTCTGACTTTAAAATATAGAAAACAACCAGTCAAGAAACATTTTCATATAATTTGAAAAGAAAACTAAGAGTTCATTCTTTCAGAAAACTGCACAATCACATATTTTGCTAATGAAAGGACTCCTTGAAAGTTTCTCATTTTAATTAAAAATAAGTTTTAGAAATGCATTTCTTTTAAATACATTGCCCATAATTTCAGTAAAGCTGACAGTCACATTTAGAGATCACTGTATCCTCTATAAATTAAATACATAAGATATACATACACAAACTGTAACTTGCTCAGACGTGTAACTGACTGACAGACAAAATAATTGTTTGGTATTTGATGCGTGCACTAAAACAAAAACTAGAGTTCTCTTAAAGTATCTGCTATTTTCCTCGTACCAAAATATTTTTTTAAATGTACATAATGTCTGATTTTTCCACGGAAACATTTTGCCATTTGAAAGGGCATTCAAAATGTATCATGAATTTCAAATCACAAAACTCAGAAATCCTAATATACACAAAAAAACCTCAAATCCTTTCTGGAAAGATAGCTCTTCAGCAAAACTCCATACAGTTTTGTTTTAAACGTGAATCTTAATATTACATTTAGCTTATTAGTAAATTTTTTGATCTAGTAAACTACAATGAGAAAATACTTCTCCATCATTTATTTTTTCATTCATGTTACAGTATATAGTTTCATTAGTAATTAAGATAAATGCTATATGTCAAGATATATATATATATACATACATATATATATATATATATACACTTTAAATTTCAGTTCATTATACTACTTTAGCTTCTGTATTTTTCTAATTTTACCTTAACATCCTAGTTAGAATTCAGGTAGGCAAAGTTACATTTTTTCCTCTTTATTTTTAATAGCTGCTAAATCATAAAATAGTAATGTATATTTTATATATTATTCTCCTGCTGTTTAAATATATGATTCATCAGAAAGTCTCAAAAACATGTCAGAAATGAAAGTGATCTCCTCGTATATTTATAGCATGATTACAACTCTTTTCTCAGTGCTATAAAATTATATTTTCCATTAGGAAGTTAGTTTTTTCTATAATTTTTTTATCTTTAAAAATATAAGATTTAAAAACTGGCATAGTAAAGGACCTTATTTAAAGAGTATATTGGAAATAATGTTAGAATTTTTTTCAAATTACCAAAATTCTTCTTTTAAAAATAACTTAGAAGTTTAGTATATCCTAATTAAGCAATTTAAGGAAGTCTTAACCTATATACTTAATATTAATATGAATGTTTGTATAAGGAAAAAAATTTATTCTAGAAATGAATTCTTCAAATCCATGTAAAAAAATTTAATATTTTTCTCCTGAAGTTTTTAGATTCTATTTAACCACATGAATTTTTACGTGTATTTCTTAAAAACTAAAACCTCTATGCTAGGATTTTTAAAAATATTTACATGTAACTATATTCATATATTGAAAATCAGGAGAAATCTTGTTTATATATGTTAATCTTGAGGATATATGTTAATAGAAGACAAACATTGCAATCTATTTCTTTTTCTTTTTCCAAATGTGGTATTGGTGAGAAAGCTAGAATGTACAAATTTGTATATTTTATAACAGATTCTGTATATAATTTCTCTAACTACTTCTTTCATTCTTTTAACGTCATACAATACTTCAAAGTATCTTTAAATGTTTGTTTAGGCATTTTAATTGCATTTTTAGTTTATCTGCTTTAAAACATCTGATTTTCATATATGTGATTTATACTGTTCATGGCAGTAAATTGCACTAATAGAATTCCTGCCAAAAATAGAATGAGTTGCTAATATTTTAATATGCTCGAAAAGTCAGTCTGTCTTCCCTTTTCGTACGTTACCAGTATGACACAAATAAAAACTGAAAAGAGGTCACACACAAAGGATAGGTTCTTGCCTGATTAAACAGATTGTTTATATACACATTTTATGATTCCACAAAAGCAATATTTTCCTAGCATGTGAGTATATCCCAGAGTTTAATCTTCTTTGTTACTGCCCAAACCTTAAGTAACTTTAATTCACTGGCCTTTTAAAGCAGTGACCAGTCTCTCAAATTGATCTAAATGGTTTATTTTTTTTATTATCACATACGTTTATATTTATGTTTAGGAATATTCTAGGTGTCTCTAGATTTTGCAATATATACTTTTAATTTTGTTATGTCTTAAATACTTAGAAGAGATGATGATGGGAATCCTGTGATAATATCCGTCTATTAGAAAGTGCATAAAAAGGGCCTCTTTTCTCCCCCAACAAATTGATCTTTTTAAATGAAAAATTTTCAACTAATTTGTTTTATTTAACTTAAAAAGCCAGCTTTCTATCATCTTCATAATGTTGTATATCAGTTAGCATAAGCAAAGCTTAAGTATATGTTACTTCTTTTTTCTAATTGAAATGTTCTCTTTTCAACAGATGGAAAAACAATAGAAAACGTTTCCTTACCTAAAGATGAAAAGTTTCGCCTTTAAAAAAGTCCCCAAGGTTCTTCAGAAGACAAAACTCGACTTTTATTTCCTATAGAAATACAAAAGATACAAGTTAGTGATCACTTTTACTCTGAAAAATCATAATAGAATGATGGGTATTTGGATTTTTTGAGTCCTAATTTTAGACAGCAAGGTTTAAATATAATTAAATTAAATCAGTGCTGCCAATTAAAAAATCACCCTCTTTTAAACTTTAAGTTTTACCACAGAACCGTCACAAGATAATAGTTTCTTATACTTAGTTGTTCTGTATTTCACTCTATTGATATATCATATGGGTCTTATTTAGGACTGAATAGTTTTAACATTCTTTTGATATATTTGTCATTAACTATCTTAATCTGTTTTAAGATGTTTTCTAATACATATCAATGCCTTTTTACACATAGTTTCTATAGGCTAAATTTCTAAACACGTGAAAGAAAAAAGTCCGAGCGCTAAACTTTGTAATTTTCAAAGGCCTTTCTAGCTTCAAGTCAATTTCCCCAAAAAGAGATATTTAAAACACTATATACTCTAAGATAGAAATGCTAAGAGTAAGACTTAGACTGAATGTTTAAAAACAATTGTCATGTTCCTCCCTCTGCTTCTCTCTGCTCATAATTTTCTTTCCATTTTAAAACAGGTTTACATTTATTAACTCACATGCCTTCTCCCCAAAGCAAAATTATCTTCTGCTTAGAAAAATTTCAGATTCTTTACATTTCCCCTTAATTTCATATAAGGATCTACTATTTCCAACTCCAGAAGGAGGAAATGAGTAGTAATTATACTATTTCTCCCCCAAATTTCTTCTCATAGAGCTATTTTCTAATTTTCCCCCCTGTATGACTCTGCCATACCCCACGTTGTTGTTGTTAACAGACCAACAAGATGTGTCTAACATCCCTCTCCCCAACATCTGAGGGCATATTCTGGTTTTGTTTTGGGTTTGGATGCATGTATCACAGGCCGGCTAGTGTTATCCTCTCCATACTTCAAACATAACCAGTTTTCACCTGCCACTAGGGGACTTGTGGGCTTTTGTTCACCAGACCTCGGCAATTTCCTGTTCTTCACCAGGACATCCCATTTGGAGTCCTCATGCAGGATGAATAAAGTTGGAGAGTATAGGGGAGTTAGAATGCCAAGCACAGATGTCACCAGTCACCTCACTGAAAGTATCTTGCCCGTAACCTTGAGGCTTTAGAACAACACAGAACCTATAAAACTCATGTGCCCAAGCACTAAAATATTCCTTTTTGTTAAATCACTCTTGGCTACCTTTGATTTCCTAACCATTGTTTTTTTGTTTTTTTGTTTTTTTTTTTTAATGTGTCCTTTGTGGTACAATTTTGCAAGTGCAAAGCAGAGGTTTCTTTTAAGGGTAGGAGAACTGACCCCTCACCCGTCCAAGCAATTTCTAGGGCAGAGGCAGCATGGCCTCCACCTGGACTAAAAGCTTGCAGAAACGAGCCTATAAATTACACTGTGCCTCAATTTCTTCGTCTCCAACTTGATTCCATCACACAAAGCAACAAGTGGATGCTGAAGTAGGAACCCAATCAAAAGGCAGAAAGAAGAAAGATTTAAACTAACAGACATTTATTCCTCAGCTCCACCCATTTTCCTGACGCCTTTTTCCCAGCAGTGGAGGTGGGCTGTGGTATTGGGCAAGGTTGAGGGGCACAACATGGAAAGTCTCCAATATCCCCAAACCCTACAACAGTGCAAACAGTAATATGGCCCGACATTAACAGCAGTGTTTTTCCTTTTTAATAGAAAAAAAAAAAAAAAAAGCCAAACTAAGAGCCTCTTTCTAAAATACTGACATCCTAGGTAAATGTCTCTGTAAAGAATAATACAAAAGTGGGTTCACAGCCATAAAAATCTTATCTTTGCTTCAGCCTGGGTGCTGTTGGCTTCTTCTCCTCCATGTAAACACACAAACTAGTCCTCATTTATAACCCACTAGCATTGGGACTTTCAGCTTGTACTCAATATGGAGGTGATCTTTAATAGATACAAAGCCTCTGGTAAGTTGCTCTTCCAAAAACTATCATTCCAAAACTATCAGATGCTGTTAATTACTGGTAGCAAAGCCTAGCTATGTGTTAGGAGGTGAAGGCAAGCACAGTGGGGAGCCTTTAAACCCCTCAGGGAAACTCCCTCCAACTCGATCCTGGTTCCACAAATTGTAAAGGGGACTCAGCAAAGCATTTTAAGAGGATTCCTGCCCCCTTCCCTGCTCAGAACTCCACGCCAAATTAATCTGATTCATTAGCTCCTATTGAGACACTCCATTATTTAAAAGAAGGCCCTAAGCATAAACTTGGTGAAAAGTGATTTTTCTTAGAAGCCAAGGTTTATCCATCCTAAACAGTAACAGATCAACATTAACTGCTTACCAGTTTCAACACCACAGCTGCAAATGGATTAATCCTTCATTTGCTGGAACCATCAGCACTGCCAAACTCTCTCCCAAATTTCCTTTACATTTTAGGAAACCAAGTTCTTAGAAATAGTAAAGAAAGAGTTTTTCTTCTCAAGGACTTTTAAACATTAACAACAAATCCAATCCAAGACTCTTGAGCATAAAATTAAGAGTTTTTCTCCCTCCCTCCCTCCTTTCTCTTCCTCTTTTAATTAATTAGGAGAAATTCATGGCCTTTTGCTCTCTGCTCTCCTACCTGGGTATCACTCTAAAACGTTAAGTAACTTCCTCCCTCTTTCCCTTCATCCTTACTTGAAATCCCTCTTTAAACATACCACAAATTTTCCTGGTTTCACTGCATTGAGATTCTGGCTAAATTTCACCAAACTGTCCTCACAGAAAAATGTAAAATGCAAAATGTAAAATGAGGGGGCTGTACAGGACAATCTCCAAGGTCCCATTTAGCACTAGCATTCTATATGTGTCGACGATGATCCAGAGAAACTGGAAGAACTCCATGTAAGCACCCAAATTTGGGCCTCATGTCTGTGCATGCTACTGCTGTTACTGTGTGTCTGCAAACTTTTTGCTGAATTACAACATAACACGTTTTTCTGCCCTTCTAGGCTAACAGTCTCCTCTTCACTTTGCTGCTTCAACCTAATACTTTTTTCCCTAAGAAACCGTTCTGCATCACTGATAATACTAACTCCATTCTTTCCATTAAGACCATCACTACCACCAGCAGCTTTTCTGATCTAACTGGGGATCCCTTAATAATATGGTAACGCATCCTTCTAAGAAAACAACATTGTTTACTCACCCAGACCCTCCCATCCTCATCCTCATCTATAATATTTACCGAGAGCTTCCTAGGCAACAGACACTGTTCTAAGCCCTCCACGTTTAATCCTAACAGCCACATAATGCAGAGTCTATCGTCATCCCCATTTTACAGATGAGCAAACAAAGGAGGCAAAGGACAGATTGAGGCAAACAAAGGTTAAGTCATTTGCTCAAGGTTTATTTCTAATGAGTGAAGGGTCCAAGTTTGAAAACCACACATTTTGGGTACAGGGCTTGTGCCTTTAACCCCATGATTAGATGCCCTTAACCTCTGATTAGATGATTTCCATGGACCCTCCTACCTCTAAAATTCTCTTATTACCCAGCATTTGATTATCTCAGTCTCCTAATAGATGAATTTGGCATAATCAGAATATCTACTTTATAGTGTTGTTGGAGAAATGAAGAAATTTAATGTAACGCACTCAAAACAGTGCCTGGCACAAAGTAAATAACTTGAGGAAAAGTCAGCAATTATTTCATGGG
This sequence comes from Leopardus geoffroyi, assembly GCF_018350155.1. NCBI lineage: Eukaryota > Metazoa > Chordata > Mammalia > Carnivora > Felidae > Leopardus > Leopardus geoffroyi. The sequence goes on along the minus strand of NC_059329.1, from coordinate 96,262,176 downwards.
GGGAATCTCTCAATTTGCAGATGGAAAAACTAGGATTGAGACCCAGAAGTAACGCACACCGCCTCTCGCAAACAATACCATTTATGAACACAGTGTTAACTAAAGAGACACACTTAAATTGTAAGACTTTAAAAAATAATGTACGTTTTGTGTTTCTGATGCCAAGGCTTTACCTTCTGAACTACACTCTTCTTGCTAAAAGGCAAATAGCGAGGAATCGAGGATTCTGGATTTGCCTGCCTTCACCTCCTAACACATAGCTAGGCTTTGCTACCAGTAATTAACAGCATCTGATAGTTTTTGGAAGAGCAACTTACCAGAGGCTTTGTATCTATTAAAGATCACCTCCATATTGAGTACAAGCTGAAAGTCTTCTCAGATGGTGATATTGATTTGGTGAAGCAAATTTTTTACCAGAAAAACTCTCCCCATACTTGAGAATGAGTCCATTTTATATTTGTTAATTGAAAAATAGTGGTGCCTGGCTGGCTTAGTCAGTAGAGCATGCAACTCTTGATCTCAGGGTCATGAGTTTGAGTGCCATGTCATGGGGGTAGAGTTTACTCGAAAGAAAGAAAGAGAAAGAAAGAAAGAAGAGAAAAAAAAATAGGTGTTCAGGAGGAAAAGTCTCTTTCCTGTATAAACAAAACTGGAGCTTGCAAGGGTTGTGCAGGTAATATTAATATTTTTATTTTTTAATTAATTAATTTATTTTGAGAGAGAGAGAACACAAGTTGGAGAGGAACAGAGAGAGAGAGGGAGAGAGGCAGAAAATCCCAAGCAGGCTCCATACTGGCAGAGCTTGATGAGGGACTCAAACCCACAAATCGTGAGATCATGACCTGAGCTGAAATCAAGAGTTGGATGCTTAACTGACTGAGCCACCCAGGCGCCCCAGTAATATTAATATTGTTAAATCAGCGTAATGTATTAAATGTATAACAGTAGATTTGGGCATGAGTTTGTGTACAGCAAAGAGTCAAAGGACCTAAGGTTAACACAGCTAAAGCTCGGCTCTGCATTCCAGAATTCCAGAATTTTACATAGAAATAATCCCTTCACTGTTGGAAGTATATTTTATTTTTCTTAATAATATTTTATTTATTATTATTATTTTTTAGTTTAATTTTGAGAGAGAGAGAGCGTGCGCGCATGCATGTGTAGGAGGGTCAGAGAGAGAGAATCCTAAGCAGGCTCAGCACTGTCAGCGCAGAGCCGGATGTGGGGCTCGGACCCACAAACTGCGATCATGACCTGAACCAAAATCAAGAGTTGGATACTTAACTGACTGAGCCACCCAGGCACCCCTGGAGGTATATTTTCTTTCTGTGTCCTCATGGCAATAAATAAACACACACATTTTGTTATCAACAAATGCTATACTAACATATCAAAAAAGTACTACATTACTTGGGTAGAACACAGCTACTGCCATAATAACCATTCAAAAAATAAAAGAAGAATTTAAAAAAAAAATTTTTTTTTCAACGTTTATTTATTTTTGGGACAGAGAGAGACAGAGCATGAACGGGGGAGGGGCAGAGAGAGAGGGAGACACAGAATCGGAAACAGGCTCCAGGCTCCGAGCCATCAGCCCAGAGCCCGACGCGGGGCTCGAACTCACGGACCGCGAGATCGTGACCTGGCTGAAGTCGGACGCTCAACCGACTGTGCCACCCAGGCGCCCCTTTTTTTTTTTTTTTTTTTAATTTTTTTTTTTTTAAAGAAGAATTTTAAAGAAGAAAATTAATCTGGTAATTCCGAATGTGAGTAGAATAAAATAATCTTGGTACAGTTTATGTTTTCATAATTTGTATTATCTCAGTGAGCTTCTAGCATGACACTGGCTACTCTGATTGCCTCTCAAATTCTTATTGGAGAAGCCACGGTTCTCAAACCCTTTTATTGCTGTGATCTTCCTCAAGGAACATTCCACCTTGTTCTGAGGTCAGAACCCCAAATTTCTTAGCATTTAGCTCAAGTAAATACAAAGGAGTATGCCTTCATTTTCAATGTCCTACTGTGCTTTTCTTGTAGCTTCAATCTTAGACTTTTAAAGGCATTCAGAATATAAAATAAATAGTATTTTTGCACAGCATTTTCATTTTGTACTGGTTTGTGTGTTATTGACCATATTCTTAAGAACTAAAGTCCCACCTCGGAATGTTGAGTTTGCCTCTAAATCCAGAGAAATTTCAAATCTCTGGCCCCGTCTTGTGCATGCACAAATAACTATCTCAAGATTTTATTTTATTAATATGTGTGGTAGTTTTTTAACGCTAAAATATTGGATCTCAAGATTGTTGTTTTTGTTTACAATTTATTACAGAAATTTTAAACAAAGAAAATTAGAAGGAGTATAACCAACATCCATAACCAACCAAAACACATTTATAATAACCAAGGAGTATAACCAACATCCGTGTATGTATCATCTCTATTTAATAGTTAACATTTAATCACATTTGCTTCATCTCCTTTTTTTCTTTGCTGAAGTGCTCTAAAGCAAATGACAGACATCATGGCATTTTATTCCTAAATACCTCATTGTGCACATCTAAGAAGGAAGGGCATTTTCCTACATAACCAGAATGCCATGATCAAGCCTACAAAATTAACAATAATTCCCCACTACCAAGGCCATATTCTAATTTCTCCAGGAGAGATCTAATTTTCTTAATAATGTCCTTAAGTCTCTATTCTGTCATCAATACAGCACATACGTGTTTTTTAAGTAAAAGCCACCTCTAAAGTGATTAATTCCAACCAGTTCTGCTAAGATAGCAATGTGCTCCCTGAACTACTCCAAGCCCATTATCAGACAGACCACCAGGCACCCCTGAGTCTTGTCCTTATGCCTGTTGGAGACATTATTATGTTAAATCACACACTGATGAGAACTGGATAGAAAAAAACAACAACTGGAATTTCAAGTACATATTTTCCCTCCATAATCACTGTGCATTGGGAGCAAAGGGAGTAGGACAAGGAACCACAAAATGCTAAATACGGTCACATAGTTGTTTTTTTTTTTTTATGTTTATTTGTTTATTTTGGGAGAGAGAGGGAGGTAGAATCCCAAGCAGGGTCCACACTGTCAGCACAGAGACTGACATGGGCTTGATCTCACAAACTGTGAGATCATGACCTGAGCCAAAATCAAGAGTCAGACGCTTAACCCACTGAGCCACCCAGGTGCCCCCAGCCACATAGTTTTAAGTGGGCTTGTTTGGTCTAATCATTTAATACAGGTCTATATAGCCCAACCCACACAAGATGCAAAGGTGGTAATTTTCCATAGACTCAAACTGATTGAAAATCAGAGGGAAAAATTACTTTTCCTTCACTCATTTAGTTAATACAGTAAAAGTAAAATTATAATCCATTGGTGGAAGGGATAACTGGATTACTTGGGTTTTTTTAGGAGTAAGGAATAAAGAGGATTCTTTTTAGAGGGGGCAGGGGGAGGAAAGAATGGAAATGGACCTGACATAAATTTTAAGTCATGCTCAGTCATAAAGACCGGGTGAAAGGTCTCTCTTATTCTTTTATAGGAGATAATCAGAAGAAGAAATAGGTAAGCTAAGATTATCATTTTGTTTCAATTCCATCTGCAAGCTACCTGTTTTTCTAGAAATGATCATCTCCTATATATGAGTCTCTCAAAAACTGATGTCAACAAAGGGAGATGGTAAAGGGTTTTGTAAGCTCCAATACTTGAAGTTGTCTTGAGGGCTATTCTTCTGCACCACTAAGTGTGAGAACACTGCTTGGAACATCCTATCTTAACCTTTACCTTTCATGTCTTCCCCTTGTCCCTGAATATACAAAACTGCCTTAATAATGTGTGCAATGTTATTATTTTTAAGTTGTCATTTTAATTGGTTTCTATAAGACTGAACTAGTTAAGGACATACAATTTTTTTTTTCACTGAGGTGAAACTACATGGGGGAAAAGATAAAGGTACCCCCTCTTTTCATTGTAACTAAACCATACTATATTATGCTTTTCTCCGTTTTTTTCTTTTTTAATAAGGGAAATATAATAAATGTATAAGCAGACAATATTTAGATCTGATAGCATCAGAATTGAGTAAGACATGGCCATCAACACTCAGCCATATGGCATCCTCTTAAGAACCTCATTCTAAAAACTTTTGTAAGTGTTTATTTTTGAGAGAGACAGAGAGACAGAGACAAAACATGAGTGGGGGAGGGGCAGAAAGGGGGAGAAAGAGGGAGACACAGAATCTGAAGCAGGCTCCAGGCTCTGAGCTGTTAGCGCAGAGCCTGATGCAGGGCTTGAACTCACAAACCACGAGATCATGACCTGAGCCGAAGTCAGACACTTAACTGACTGAGTCACCCAGATACCCCCCAGAACCTCATTCTAAAAGACACGCCAACATGCCCATGTGCACATTTACAAAAATACATGTACGGAAATGTTTACATTTGATATGGTATTCAGGTAGAGGAAGTCAAAATTTCCAACATGGCACCAAACAAATCATGGAAGTCAGAATCCAAAGACAGTCCTCAATCTTTTCCTTCAGTCATCAGAAACTCTCCAGAAAAATCAATAAATAACTTAGTTGCTGACCACCTCCCCTTACCACCTCCCCTTACCACTCTCCTGAATAATGCCTTTAAAGCAAGAAAAAATGGCAAATATGCAAGAAGTAAAAATAGCTGTAAAAGATCTATAATGATCTAAAAACTCAGAAGTCTATCCCTGACCAATGACATTGGCTGCAGACCACTCAGCAGACGCAGAAGGACAGACAGGCTGTGCACACACCCTGCCCCTGTGATGACTCCCTATTGATGCCTTCCTGCCGGCACTCAATGGGATGTTACAAGAAACAACCTCAAAATAAACACATACACATACACATACACATACACACAGAGACACTACAGACAACTTCAAATGCCTTGTAGGAAAGGGATTGTTTTTTCTCTCTAAAGAGTTACTTTGTAAATGAAATTTACAGCATTAGTTTCATTTATGCCATCCTATACAGGCACCCTGCTGTCAGAGGAACAGAATGTCAGCATCACTTACTCATCTAATAAATACTTATAGATTACCTCTACCTGCCTGGGAATAAAAACATTGGTCTTTAAGGTCTGAAGTGTCCTCAGAGATCACCTAATTCAACTTATTCACTCTAGGGAGGAAGACAAGAGAGGTAAAATGACTTACCAAGGTCACACTGCTTTCTGGCCAGAGTTATCTTCTTCAACAGATAACAAAGAGCTCAGAAGAAGGAAGCACCAAACAAAAAGCCAGGGACACGGTAGAAGATACCCACCAAAACTAAAAGATTAAGAATTGTACCTCTGGACAACTTTTGAGGAGTTCGCCCCATTCTTCCTTCCTTCCTCACGTCCCGGCTCCCTCACGCATGCGCCCTGAAGAGTGGTACTCAACCACCTGCCCTCCATCCCCAACCCCTCCCCACATGCAGGCGGGTCGTGGGGAGGTGATGGGATGAGAGAAAGAGCAGGATGCTGGCTGTGGGACGTGGAGCCTTACCAATACACAGAAAAATGACTAGATCTCTACAGAGACTAATCCAAATCAAATAATAAGGGGTTCCTTTCTCTCAAAATCCATAACTCACTGCAATGTGTAGGTGCAGGGTATCTTTAGGCTAGAGCTAAGAGTTCCAGAGAGAACAATTCCTACGATGAAATGAAGGCAAAGGAGGAAGGAGAAATAGAAAAATACATATATATAACTTTTTGTTAATTCAGTCTCCTGATAGGGGGCCTTCCTGTCTTTCGGTATTAACTTGGTCTCCTTTAACAGAACAGAATGGCTCAGAAGGAGCTCAGCTGATGCCTATCAGGACTGACCACACGGACAATTAGAAGCTGCCTTTAGGAATTTTGAGGGAAAATGTTTGAAAGGTCCTTTTTTTTTTTTTTTTTTTTTTTAAGTCATGGTATATTTATTAGCGTGTATTTTTTAAGTTAACTTTAAAAAGTTTTTTATAGGGGCGCCTGGGTGGCGCAGTCGGTTAAGCGTCCGACTTCAGCCAGGTCACGATCTCGCGGTCCATGAGTTCGAGCCCCGCGTCAGGCTCTGGGCTGATGGCTCGGAGCCTGGAGCCTGTTTCCGATTCTGTGTCTCCCTCTCTCTCTGCCCCTCCCTCATTCATGCTCTGTCTCTCTCTGTCCCAAAAATAAATAAACGTTGAAAAAAAAATAAATAAAAATAAAAAGTTTTTTATAGTATTAAAAAGTCTATATTCTGGTCTCTTAAAGTAGTTGTTAAAAACAAAGAAAGCTTAACATGTAAATTGTGTATTTCTAAAATATATTTTAGAAAGTCTTCTTGGAGTTCTTGTTAAATACTCATAGACACCTGAGATTCTTTACATTCTACCCAATCTGTATTTGTTCAAAAAACCTTTCATATATTTTTTTTTTACCCCTGCCAAACCATCCACCATCTGTTTTCTGTCTGCACCAAACTTAAATCTTTGTAGTCTAAATCACGTGTCCAAGCATCCAATAGCTTTAACTTTTGAAAGACAGAGGTGTGTTGATTTTTTTGTTTTTATTTTTATTTTTTTCAGAAAGGAAACATACTAGACTACTAGGATTTCATGTAGGGGGTGTTAGGGCCAATGCTGGGGAAGCTTCAACAGAGGTAACATTAATTAAGACAGTAAAAACTCAACCACCTTGAACCTTCATCTTTTTCACCCACCAAGTTAGGTTCTTAAAAGAAGATGAATTTTCTAGAAATACAGAAGCTGAGGTGGCTGAATATCCAACCTTGCCCCACAGTCTAATGCATGGCAAGATACCTCACTGCTGGACGTTAAGACAAAAAAAAACCTTCCGGCTGTCGGAGATACCTGGGCACACAGGGGCTTGTCATGTTTTGGAGTACCCTCTAAGGCAATATCCCCTAAAAAGAGTCACGAGAAGCAAGCAGAAATGTAGAGCATTAACCTGTACACAGAGAAAGTCAAAGGGCACCCTACGAACCCCCACTTGGGATGTAGCTTGGAACATTTCTATCTCGTCAATAGATATTCCCCTAATGTTCATCATCGTTCCAAAGGACAGATTGTCAAATCTACAAGATGACTTAGAGATCACGTAGTCCATATTTCACATTTTGTAGATATGGAGCTGGATCCAGAGAAGGAAAGTTTCCAAAGCCACACAAGGAACAGGCTAAAAAATCCAGGACCTCTGCCTCGCATCCAATTCTCTTCTATGCACTGAATTTAACCTTTCCAAAACGTTTAACCACATATCACCTCATTTAATCCTGTAAAGAAAGCTCTGCAGTAGATAGTGTCACCACCATTTTCCAGACAAAGGAATTACTATGGAAGTTTACACTGAGTCACTGCCAGATTCAGAATCAAAATTAGGTCTCTCAACACTTAATCAGATGTTCTCTTAATTGGCATCTGAAAACAATAGCTTCTGTTTATTTAGCATCTGCGTTTGTACTTTATATATTATGATTTCTCTTTGGAATCCCAATTTTTTTTAAAAAAGCAAAGATAAACATATCCCGTTTGAATTGGAGATTGGACTAAATATAAACAGTTACCTTGAAAAAAAAAATTCCAACACTGCATCCTTCCTACTAAACAGTTCTGGAGAATATGTTGATCTGCAAATTCCCTTCTGGACCTAACGTCAAGTATGGCTTTGGCTGGGAAGTCCAACCCAATGGGCTTTCCTATTTCATAGCAATCATTTAATACAGAAAAGAAGCTATATTCTGTGTCACTAGGAATTCACCAAATGAAATTAGTGCTAAAGCCCATTAAGCCTATGGCCAAGGTACTGTGTCTTCTAGATCTAGAGAGAAGTGATACCTGAGGAGGGAGACATCACCAGTCATGCTTAATAAACTCCACGAATGGAGGGCTCCTGGGTGGCTCTCTTGATTTCGGCTTAGGTTATAATCTCACAGTTAGGTTCGTGACTTCCAGCCCCGCATCAGGCTCAAACTGGCAGTGTGGAGCCTGCTTGAGATTCTCTCTCTCCCTCTCTCTCTGCCCCTCCCCACTCGCATGCACCCACGTGTGCACTCTCTCTCAAAAATAAACAAACAAAACTCCATGAATCGAACCAGCAAGGGGTTCGAACCACTGGCCATTGAGCTCTTCTAGACTAAATACAAGATAATCTATGTTGGTTAGCATCACCCAATACATTGAAAGCTTAGAAGCAGAGAAAATTGAACAAATACCAAGGACAAAACAAAAACATGATAAGAGTAGCTTTCTCAATGTACATTTAGAGATAATGAGCCAGACTGAACTCATGTTATGAACAAAAATACCACACGCGACCACCACTCAAATGCCAAGACATTGTAGGACCCCATTAGAATCACTTAACACTGCTCATTTGGAAAACTGTGACATTACAAAAATTACTATATTTTATGCAAAGGATTGCAAATAGACTTTGTCAGAATTGGCAATTACTTAGATCTTTTCAAGTTTGTGAACAGACAAGAATAAAGATGTTTCTTCATCCTTCCCTTTCCATGTTTCCTCATCCATGTTTCCCTAGAAAAATAGGCCTGGGTAAATCAACTCCCAAATCCGTTCAACATGGAAAAAAAAAAAAATGGTAGGAATGGGATCATGTTTGGCCAAATAAACTGCTTTATGTCAATTACAAACATAGTGGATGAAATGTGGTCAGGAGATACATGGTATGGATTATCAGTAAAGATGAGTGACATTCTTGGGGCGCCTGGGTGGCGCAGTCGGTTAAGCGTCCGACTTCAGCCAGGTCACGATCTTGAGGTCCGTGAGTTCGAGCCCCGCGTCGGGCTCTGGGCTGATGGCTCAGAGCCTGGAGCCTGTTTCCGATTCTGTGTCTCCCTCTCTCTCTGCCCCTCCCCCGTTCATGCTCTGTCTCTCTCTGTCCCAAAAATAAATAAACGTTGAAAAAAAAATTTTTTTTAAAAAGATGAGTGACATTCTTAAATGCTCGTATTGTATAGCCCTTAATACTTTTGATTAAGCCAGTCAAATGACATTGCAAAAGTCAACAATATTTGTTTGAAAATTATTTCGATGAATTTCGGAGCTTTTTAGAAGTGTTTGGGATAGCTCTACCAATGGTATTCTGCAGTATCACAGTTTAGTTAGAGCCACGAATACAATAAATATATAAAACCAAAAGAATATGAGTGTGCTTCCATATATTCAGTCATTTCTCATTTCTTTGGCCATGGCTATCACATAGGCTAAAAAAAAAAAAAAGTGGCGGGCGGGGGGTGGTTAGAAAGTTAACACAACTCCGGAGACTAGCTCTAACTCAGCCAAATCTGCATTCGGACCTAATGTTTTTAAGTCAAAGTGGCCTGAAATATTGCAACAATGAAGTGGTCTCCTTGTCCATTTTTATTAACACTTACATTTGTGCATCTTTTTTTTTGGGGGGGTGGAATCTAATTTCTTTTCTATCTGTTAAGTTGTGAGTCAGTGCTCATCCGAATGCCTAACAAATCTTGAGAATTAAAAACGTTTTTAAAATTCTGATCAGTAGTGACAGTGAAAAGTGATCAAGCCTAGAGGCTTTGTTGTTGTTGTTGTTTTGGTAATATACAGCCAGTGAAACGGATATAGTCAGCAGTTGCCAAGCATATAATGACGTTGCTGAGGATGCTTATATCTTTTTTATTTGGGGTGAATTTCAAATACAAAGTTATTCAGTAAAATGGGATATCACTATAAAAACAAGACGTTGGAAGCTGACAAAAAAAAGTCAAAAATTTTGTTTACAAGAGGAAAGAAAGTTTCATTGAGATGGGGTCTAATTTCTCTAGTAACTAAAAAAAAAAATCATTACTTTGGGATATTTATTTTATGTGACATGTTGCAAACATCTTAAAAAGATAATTTTCTGTAACTTCTTATGTGGCATTTTGTAAAAAAAAAAAAAATGTCATGAAGACAAAAACTTCTGGACCAATATTGACACTTTAAAAATATTATTATATACGTTAAAATTGGCAAAAACAAAATGTTGCCAGTGCTGTCAATTTTCTAATAATACTTTTTAAATACAGATAAAAAATTTAATACTAGGCACAATCAAAACTTTTTGAAACTTTATCATGATCAAGATTTTAAAGGTTAGCATTACATCAGAATTCTGTGCTCAAAATCTAAAGAAAGAAATATCATTTAGAATATCCAAATACATTTTAGAAATAAACCCGATTTACTTGTCAAGCTTTCACTGACACTGGCAATTACTTTAAGGGACCGGAATATAGAATACTGTGCAATTTTAAAAAGTTCTTTAAAAATTACATGCTAACAAATATAACATCACTATTAAAAATGCTTTTTAGTATCTAGTAAATGAATAATAGTAAATAGTAATAAAATAGGAACATGCTATTTCAGTTTTCCTCTATGGCTCTTATTTAATAAGATATTGCTATGAATTTTTTGTTAAATCATATCATTTTATTTTAACTCAGAAATATACATGTCTATATTGTTTCTTAAATGCAGTTTATTGTGATCGAGTTTTGTTTTGTTTTGTTTTGTTTTAAGCAAGATATAATACTTAAACATTTAGATAGCAAACTCAGGAGATAACAGGGCTTATCCCTAACATTTCTTTTAATGTTGGTATAATTCCATATAATTGCTATAAAATCAATTACTGTGTTTTTATAACGTCAATACATCTGTCTGAAAACCAAAAATTGCACAGGGCTATGTTGCCTGGGGGATGCCTGACAATTGGATGTTTGTAAACATCAGGTACCTAGAACTGACTCTTACAACCTTTTAACACTCTCTAAAACCAAGGTGTCCCCCCCTTTAACTTTCAAACTGTGAGATTAATTAATTAAGAAAGTAAACCAAAGTAAATGCAACTGGTTAGCCATGGACCTGAAGGTACTAAAACTGTATTCGAATCTCCCTCTTTATTGATTCTTTCCATGATAGTTCTTATGTTCTGCGCAATACCCTTTATTATTATTATTATTACCCCACAGGACATGTAGCATTTATTTCTGTACCAATGTAAATATTTAGTTTAGTAAGATATGATTATGATCCATGTTTTGAGTTACATTTTGCATTAAAACTGAAATCTGCTGCAGCTGTTTTATGTAAGTCTATGAGTTGGCAAATGGAAAGTTTAAAAACAGTGTTATTATTTCCCTAACATTCTTGAAAATGTTACTGATGATACCACAGGTCTTAGATAAAATAAAAATAATCCTTTTCCTAAAATCATTGTTTTAGCAACTTTCAAAAAATAAAACAGAGAAGGAAAGTTCAAATTCCCATACAGTTTCTGTTTCTTGCTACTAGTTTATTTGTATGTAAAAACAAATATTCATTATTTTATATGCATTTTAAAAACCAATAAATGAATATGTGACTAGTTCTCAAACGTATTTTCTATCTTTAGAATTTCTAAATAAATTGAAGTAAATTGAAGGTTTATCTTCTAGTAAAGGGTACAAAAATCTAAGCAGCAAAATACCAACTTTCTTAAATGTTCGGCATTCAAATTACAATCTGTTATTTTGCTTTACAAATCTAAAAAGAGAAAAACTAAGATAATTTTTAAAACTGTATATATAGTTAAGATTGCTTTTAATTTTTAGCAAATATTTTTAAATAGAATTTCTATCTAGTATGTATATTTTTCTATTGTTTTACAAATAGATATAATGCAGAGTTTTTTCAGCTCAATTTTTCAGAAATTCAAATAAAAAATCCTAAGCAATTAATACTTGCTTAGTAACTCCTTGCTTTTCATGGAAATAAAATTTTAACTAATGAACTTAGTTCATCTTCCATTTACTATTTCAAATATTGATATTCCTAAAATCAAGAATTTAAGCTTTTTTGAAAAACATAAGAATAGTTTTAAATATTTATAATAATTTTATTCCTGAGTAAAAATATCCATGAATTAGAAATAATTCATATTAAAAATCAGAAATTGCCAGTGATTCCTTATGGGAGAAAAATAAAGAATTATATTGGTTTTTAACAGAATCATATGTTAACTATTAGTCCAAAATTGCTTATTCTGGTTCCTTTAACATTTTTTAAATTATTAAAGACAGATTTCAGGACCAAATTGACGAACTTCTATACTTATCAATTTGCTTTCATCAAAATGTTCCTACTTGGCAAAAATTTAAACAACGTAGTTTGTAGGGGTAACATCTCTCTGTAATTTAGTTGTTTCTTTTAAAATAATGTTATCATAAACATATGATAAATTGCCTTGCATTCTTACAACACATTTATAAGTTATGATCTCTAAAAGATATGTTTTAGTAATATCTTCTTTTTCTCTGAACTATAAATTAATTGCCAAAGAAATGGATTATTTGTTAGTAATCAAAATTTAGTTTTTCAAATTATTTTGGAATTACTTATTTTTACTTTAATTCTGAAAATACATGAAGTTAAAATATATAATTACATCATTTTTAAGAGTAATCATTATTTTTAACATTTAGTGATTAAGGCCAGTGTTTTACCACAGGCTTTATAAAAGCTTATGTTAAGAGTTCAAAATATTTAATTAGCCATCTTGAAAAAAAAATCTTCAAATATTATAAAATTATAATGAAAGATCTTAAAAGTTAGGTTTGGAGAAATTTTAATTTTTAATTTTGTTTTCTTTCTACATTTTGTCAATCTAATTTCACAAAGTTTAGGCTTTTTGTAAACAGATGATAGGCGCTTCATGTCTAATATTTGGAAATGTGGTTTTGCTCACATTTTTGCTTGTAGAACTGTCTTTTAAATTTTGCAGGTGCCTGAAACTTTGTTAAGACAATATTAGAATTAATGTGATTCTGTTGAATGTATTCCACAGTCTATATTTGAAGAACAAGTGAGATAAATAATAAACTTTCTTTTTATAGTCATTTAGCTATTCCTGGTTTAAATATCATGCTTCTAATTTTCTAATAGTACATATGACAAGCCTTGGCAGTATTCATTTCTGGCATGAATGAGTTTCAAATTTTGTCTTAATTTAAATATCTGATATATTTCATGGACTATTAATCTACCTGATTTTTACCTTGAAATTTGCAGTCCAATTCAGTTTTATGTGAATATTTATTAAAAAAATTTTTTTAAGATATTCAAAATGGGTTTAAAAATATTTTTAAAAGAATATCTTTTGCTGACTAGATCAATGTAATTACTTTTGCATTTCTGAGCCTTTATAATTTCATAGCTTTGCTATTACTTTAGCACTTATCAATAACTACCCCTATGTGCATTTGGCACACAGGTAATAATTCCTTCCTTTATTTAAATTGTGTATTTCACAAGAATATACAAATACCACCTGAACAAAAACCATAGGGTACCACTTCCAGCTGACAAATAGCTTAATGAGTTTCTTTTATCTTCTGTTAAATCTTGTCATCTCATCTGAAAAAGAAAGGTACTTGGAGGGTTAGTTTTGAGAAAACTTTTTCGGGGGCAGAAGGGAATATTCCTTGGTGGAACATTTGTCTATCCCTCGTAGAAATAACTTTAGATTTTCTTGAAAGAGGATTCTGTAAAGAGACATACTTTCTTTTCCTTTAAATTATACTCATTTCATTGAGGTTGGATGCACAGGAAAAAAAAAAGAAAGAAAGAAAAAAAAAAAAAAAAAAGAAATGTTCATGAAATTTCTTCCTGACTCAAATCCTATGGTCCTCTTGAAACTCTCTGGGTAAAGAGCAATTATCTGGTGAATTGATCAGTGAGGACAAACAATCCACATAGTTCAGTCTCCTAGAATCTTCTGTTTTCAGTGAGGGGATTTTTTTTCCCCCTTTGAATTATCTGAATAATTGGTTCAACTCTTCACTTCAATTTGCATGTCTAGACAGGAAACTAGACTGAATAAGGCTTGGAAGGACTGTGATTTTTGAAACTGCTTTTTTTTTTTTAAACTGCATTTTGAATTGTAATTCTTACTACCTTCCACATGTCATCTCACCAGCTGCTTGCATGTGAAGCCTTCCAGAAATCTTGTGACAGTTTTAAGCAGTCGTTATCCAGAAATATATGTATATATACATGTTTTAAAACTTACCAGGGTCTGTTGTATTTTTCCTTTTTTAAAAGCCTATCACAGATCTTCTTAATTTGGCACTTATTTTGCCGGAAAATATGGATTATCTCCCAGCCCCACCCAGTTTTCATGAACAAATAAAAATATTCACCTATTTATACAAAAAGGAAAGGTCTTTATTGGTGTTTTTTAAAACATATTGCTGAATGACTACTTCAAGGTAGCTCTTTTTAGAAAACAGAACTAAGTGCAAGAATGGTTTCATTTGTTAAACATAAGATTGTTCAATTACGTTTTGCCGAAAAATTTTTTTATAAGTTTTTGATTATTTCATAAGACAAAAATAGGCTGCTCAAAAAAAAATCATGTTTTTGGAGATACATGCAAAAAAAAAAAAAAAAGTCTAAGTCTTTTTTCCATCATTCTCTCAAATGGCTAATGGCAGACTGGAAAGAGTTAAAAATGTGATTGAATAAAGATGGTCAGAAGGTCCAAACTTCCAGTTGTAAGATAAATAATCACAGGGGACGTAATGCACAGCATGATGACTATAGTTAACACTTCTGTATACAATATTTGAAAGTTGCTAAGAGAGTAAATCCCAAAAGGTTTCATCATAAGGAAAAACTTTTTTTTTTTTTTTTTGGTAACTATATGAAGTGAGGGATGTTAACTAAGCTTATTGTGGTAATCACTTCGCAAATATATATGCCAGATCATTATGCTATACCACTTAATCTTATACAGTGCTGTATGTCAATTATATCTCAATAAAACTGAAAACAATTTTAAATTAAAAAGAAAATGAAAGACAACATATGATTGAATCCGAAGCTCCAATCAATGTCGCCTTAGTGCTCCAACAATTGCTATTGCTATCTTGATAAAGCAAGACCATGCATGGAATCCTTCATCTTCAAATATTTTAAATAAATTACTCTCCCTCCAGATTAAAATCTGGAAAGAAAAGCTTTAGCCACAAATCCAAAAACCATACACCTCTTTGAATTTTATTAATTAATTGAGCTTAAAACACTACTCAAGCAACATTATTTCTCCTTATTGTTATTGGGGAGACCCACAAAATGGTTGCTGGGAAACACACTTTTTGGCATCACAGATGGGACCTGTTCACAATTAATCAAGTTGAACTAATCAAAAGAGAAAAAATTAATTCAAAACCAAAAGGTTTTCATCATAAATGTTGTAGAACTATTAGACCCCATCCCGGTGTTAAAATTCCTGGGATTGCCTTCTAAAAATGGTCCTATCTTCAGCCATTTTGGTTTGGGCGCACCTAGATAAATTCTCCTCAGCCTTTCCCCCACAAAAAAATTTCCATGCGAGGATTAACTTCTTCCTTTGTCATATGATGATTCATGCCCTCTTTATTTCTCAAAGTGTGAGAAACTAGTACAATTAAGGAGAAAGAAGGCTGGGCTAGTAAGTAGTAAGTTTACAATATCACATTTCTTTTTTTTTTTTTTTAATGTTTTTAAGTTTATTTATTTATTTTTGTGAGAGAGACAGAGGGAATGAGTGGTGGAGGGGCAGAGAGAGAGGGTGAGAAAATCCCAAGCAGGCTCCGCGCTGTCAGCACAGAGACGGATGTGGGTCTCGAACCCATAAACCGTGAGATCATGACCTGAGCCGAAATCAAGAGTTGGACGATTAACCGACTGAGCCACCCAGGCGCTCCTACAATATCACGTTTGCAAAACAAGGCAAATTCTATCAATTAGTTGCAATTTATTTCTTTATAAAATCTGGTCATCTTCTTTAGCACATATCCTCTTCTATTTATTCTAAAAGTAATTCTCAGTTTTCTGCCTCGTATAATGAAAGTGATTCTCCAACTTCAGATGATAAAAGCTATTAGTGAGTAGTTGGGGGCCACAGGGCTCTGAGAAGTCAACAGGGTCCATTAGAGATCAAAACAGTAAAAGAGTAAAACTCCTACCCCCCAAAGGCTGGGCTGTGCATTCAGCTACCTCTTCCTGCATCTCCTTTCTTAAGATAATCCATCTCTGGTCCACCCTTTCCAAGGACAGAGCCCATGCAATTTCACAAAACCACTTCAAATTGTTTAGAGTACAAACCCTTTCCTATTTTTGGACAAAAGGGGAAAGACTGGAGCACGAGCTACATAACTGGTTCTATGACTCAACTAAACATTCAGCCGGAGGCAGCTTTGGTTTCCAGAAGGGAAGCCGTTACAACTCAGCCCATGGAGATCAGCTAAGATAACCCCATCAGTATGGACACCATTCACTGTGGATTTTTCTAGTGCAGCCCCAATTTCAGAAAATGTTATTCATTTCAATGAAAAAGTATTAAACATGCACTAAATGGGATGCAAATTTATAACTCAAAAAGACTTTTTCTCTCAACTGACTCATAATTCAGGGACAAAAAAGACATTCGTCAGATAAAATATCCCCATTTCTAGTTGGGGAATTATTGTCACCATGAAGAATTTGGAAAGTATTTCTTTATAAGGGACAGCAGCATGAGTTCTAAGTCTTCAGTCCTCAGGCTCCCCAAAGGGTACAATATCTGGTGACTAGGGTATGGGTTTACATTTTCATTTTGAGACACACTCTTGACCACGGTCTCTTGACCCTTGATCTACCTATTGTGATATATTCATATCTGTCTGCATAGCCCTAAAATAACCAGTTTAATCAATTCTATCAGCACTATGGGAACTAGAACAAGGTAAGTGTGTTCTTTGACCTTAGAAGCTGTATGCAAGAGACTCCACCCAGTTGGCCCCTATAGCCACGGCCTTCCTGCTGGTGACCGAAAGGTTCTTGTTGACTCCCTGATGTAGCCAGGGAGAAGGAAGAACCTCAGCCTTCTCTTCTACGTCACACACCAACCTGTCATTAGAGTTCTGACTACAGAAGACCAGTCCATACAGCGAAAGCGGAGCGCTCACAGTGGGTTTTGTTCTTGTTTTGGCTTTGTGGCCCAAACAGTTGGGTTTTTTACATTTCTGAGAGAGACCATGTGAAACTCAAAAAAATCTTTAGAAAACCCCCTTTTTTTTTGTTTTTGTTTTTGTTTTCATTGTTTGGGTCGTTTTTAGCTGTAAATCCACAAAGCAGTTTGATCATTGTGTTTCTAAATTTACTGTTTGTAAGGGTCCATTTAAATTTCTGTTTTGAAAGTAAAAATAATTCAGTATCGTGTATATTTTTTTGTGGTGGTGATTTAAGGAACATTATGTCTCCGTTTCATACACTCTGATCCTCTTATGTCCTACAAGCAAACAAATAACACTTTCTTGATTATTGGTAACCTACGTTATTGTTCCTGGGGTGTTTGAGCTGAATTTCTGTGCAAATGTCTTCATAACTTAAATGAATAAGCAGACCAGTGCAGGCTGGCTCAGAGGTAACAAAGGGACCAGAGCTGTTTCTCTTTGTCTTGTAGGTTGCCCAGACTGATACCGAATCATCATGCATCATACCTAATTTATGTAACATACTTAATATTTTGATGGGGTATTGTTAAGTAAAATAACGTATTCAGGAAATTCAAGTAAGCCCTGGTTTATAAGCATTCGAAAGTACTTTTCCACGACCTTGTCAGGTTACTATTTCTTAGTTTTCTCTTGTCTTAAAAGATCTCATTCTAACAATTATGCCAAGTGTATATGACTTTGGTGCTTCCACAAACATGATTTCTTGATACTCACGGTGCTAACCATGGTGTTATCATCAGCCCCATTTCAGGGTGATTAAAATTTCAGACTCTGAAATGAGGCTGATGAGAACTTATATTTTGGTCCTTTTAATTTTCTAGCTCTGTAAACTTGAGCAAACTTCATAGCCTTTCTGAGCCTCCGTTTACTTATCTGTAAAATGGGGATGATAATTATATTTACTCCACAGGATCGTTGTGAGGTTTAAAGGAATAAAAGTGCTGAGTGTTGTGGTTGGCACATAGTAAGTGCTCAATAAATGTTGGTGTTTAAAGAGAAGGTGAACAAAGTTTATAGACATTTAGAGGTGTGTCCTTGATACGGCAAAGGCCAGGCCCCGGGTTGCTGACTTCAAAGCCACCGATGAAGTCCTCTCACTTTGTTTGCAGTGCAGCTGTTTTAAAGTGTGACTCAGCAATGTTCCTAACTACCTTCTGCCTACATACTGATCAAACGCAAAAGCACTTTTCCTCTTAACCAGTGGACTTCAAAATCTTCCATAGATGCCTTCATGAAAGTTAATGGACAACTGGGCCTTGTCCCGGTACAGGAAAATACAGCAAAGTTAAGTCATAAAGGCAAATCACCAGAAAAAAAATATTCTACATAGGTGAGATCCGGTAGTAGCTCAGTGTCCTAGTACAAAGCTGTTCCAAGAAGCAAGCTGCTAAGTGAGGAAAGTCTCAAGGTCTTTACAGCAATGTATTGTAGTCTATCTTTTATAACAGACATTCTTGGTACACATGATCCAGCTATTCCGTTCATTTGGAAGGAAAGGTGCATTGGCTTGAATGTATGGCAAGTGCAAGAACTTGCAAAGAGCAAGCCCCTTAGTACCAGCCCCTTCAATCATCATACATATATTCTTCCCTAGGTCTGTTGAGAAAGCTGATAAATGAAGCTCATTTTGGTACCGTGGTTCTCTGAGTTTCCTAATGAGGCTCTTTCCCTTGAGTTCTGAGTGGGGCCGTTCTCAAGAACAAAATCCCTTGTTACTGCAGCACATCTCTGCTCCCAACGTGCTTTCTGAGTCACATCAGTTTAATTTATTTACCCATCGGCTGCCTTCACTGCACGTTTGCACCTTACTGATGTTCGTGGAGAGTATGTCATAATCACTGGCAATAAAACTGTGGTCTTCTATTTTTAACCATGGAGCCAATATCATTCTATTTCAGAAGTTAATGTTCTAGGCTCTTGGGCCCTAAATCCTAAAGTTTCTGGATGAGTTTTGATCCTGGAATCCTCAGAAACTGAGGGTGATGTTTTGTGATTTCAAGCTCAGCATTTTTTTATGTGGAATTTTGCAAGTGATTTGCTGGAGGAGGGGTGCTCTGTTTTGTTTCTGGAAGAACTAAAAGGGCAGAGAGATGGAGTATAAATGTAGAAACAGAACCAAAATTTACCTGACCCTTCAGTAGGATTTTTTTTAAGTTGGCTATTTAAAAAAATTTTTTTTAACATTTATTTTTGAGAGACAGAGACAGAGTGTGAGCAGGGGAAGGGCAACGAAAGAGGGAGACACAGAATCCGAAGCAGGTTCCAGGCTCTGAGCTGTCAGCACAGAGCCCAACACGGGGCTCGAACCCACAAACCACGAGATCATGACCTGAGCTGAAGTCAGATGCTTAACTGACTGAGCCACTCAGGTGCCCCAAGTTGGCTATTTATTATTATTATTATTGGGGACTTTCAAAACAATAGCTCTCAAATATTTAACCAAAAATATATAATGCAAGGTGGCTCAATTTTTTTTATTTGGTGAAATGTCGGTTGGAAGATATCTTAATGAACACAGTGTAAAAAATATTTTTTGGTTTTGTAGGAGGCATAAGTTGTCAAGCACCATCTTAACTTCTTCATGAAATAAACAAAAACAACATCAGGGTTTGAGATTTTTCTTCAACCAGCACAAGGAAAATAAAAAAAAATTCTAGCCCAGGATCTCTGAAGATGACACATATTTTAATGGGGAAAAATAATAAACATAAATAAAATAAAAGCTATCTTGACGTTATTTGTCTTAGAGGAAAATTCCCTGGAACTTAGGCATCTCTTTAGATTCTTTCTTCAGCGGGAGACTCCTTCCAAAAAGAAAAGAAAAATAACAATTATATAGAATAATTGCAGAACTATGGTTGACAAGAGAAAAAGGATATACTAGTTTTCTGGTTTTAAAATGGACCCAGGCAGATCTTTCCAAATTCAGATCTTCCTAGTAAATGCAATATTATATTTCCAAATACAAACTCCACCTACTTTGTTTTAAAAACTGTCATGTCGAATGCAGTTCCCTTAGATATTACAAATAAAATAGGATCTCTGTAGTACATGGCTCAATCCATATAAAAAGATACTTAGGGAGATGATTCACTAATCAGGAACCTTGCAGACAGCAGAGAGAATAGACAATGGTACCTCCTATCTATGAGGACATGAGATTTTATGACCTGGAAAGATGTCAGTGGAATGGGCACTTGAAGGTCCACACTAGCTGCTTGGCATGGATCCTGGCACTATTTCCAGCCCTATTCATTGCTGTCTTCCTGCTGGGCTCTGGGTGACTCAGGGGCTTGGTTTTGGCACACACAGACTTTCTCCTCTGAATTCAAAGGCAGTTTAGTTCAACAGCCACTGAACAGAGTGGTTCATGACTCAGGAAACAACTGTTTGGTGGCCAAAGAGAGATGATCTTGCCATAATAATAGCCTGCAATCTGCTATCTCCTTCCTTCCTAAAAATCTCAAAGAGCCCAGGAAGAACTCAGCCCAGGGAAATATCAACTCTCAGGTAGAGAAGGGGATACAAAATTCTAGAGAGACCTGGTGCCTCTAGCCTGGATAAGGGTCCCTACCCACCCTCCCAATATCACTATCCCCTCGCCAGAAGCAGAACTACTCTGAAAGGGTCCTGACTTAATTACTAATGATCTAGGGAAGTGATTTTTTTTCCAACGACTTTCTATAGCTAAGGAAAGATGGGTCATCGCAGTTGTCACCTGGTTTCTCAGCAATCCAGATTAAGAAGATAGGCACTAAAGGGGCGCCTGGGTGGCTCAGTCGGTTAAGTGTCCGACTTCGGCCCAAGTCATGATCTCGTCATTCCCAAGTTCGAGCTCCGCATCAGGCCCTGTGCTGACAGCTCGGAGCCTGGAGCCTGTTTCGGATTCTGTGTGTCCCTCTCTCTCTGCCTCTCCCCTGTTCATGCTCTGTCTCTCTCTCTGTCAAAAATAAATAAACATTAAAAAAAAAAAGATAGGTACTAAAAATCTACATGAATCACTCAACTTTTGCCATCCTTGAAGGTCAAGTGAATATCAAAAGAGATACTGGTAACTGAAATTAATGAAATGGACGGTGCTAAGAACCTAGTGTGGAAAAATGCTTATCTCTTCAATGGTCAAGCATCTCTCACCAGCTTCATATGCCTTTTCAGAGATTTCTCATTTCTCAAAGGTAAAGCTATAGCCATCAACGATGGAGGGGAATGAACAATTGGATATGAATCACTCAGTTGTGCTACAGACTTCCACTTTCACCATGATGGAGTAATTAGTACTAGTCTAGTCTTCCTGCTGTGAACAAATAAAAAACTGAAACAGAAGTTTTCACACTTTGGACAACAATCAGAGAAGGAATGTGATTCCTGAAAAAAGGAAAACACTTGATGTCAGCTACCTAATCACCTGCAGCTTTCTATCTAGAAATACCTTCTGGACTGTGGTGTGAGAAGGGGTAGCTCGGGCAAGGCACAATGATCTCACTGAGCTGATGGGTAAATACTGGAGTTCAGGGTTGCTCAGGTGGCTGAAATGTGCATATCAGGTACCAGAGAGAAAGAGGCTGTAGAGAAAGAAAAACCTCCAGAAATATACATAAATATACATATGCATAGAAAAAAACCTCTGTGAGCTATGGCAGAGAATTACCATGAAAGTTTAAGCTGAACAAAGATTCCAGAGATTGCATAGGGCTTGGAGACACATGAGATCTGACAAGGCAGAACAGAGAGAACCTCACTGCATATCCTGGGCATTCAGTTGAGATCTCAGAGGGCAAAATCTTAGGAACAGGGCTATTCTACCTCTAGAAAAAGATTTAGTCTATACTCACCCTAAAAACCTTAAAAACAAATCTCAAAGGATAAAACAAATCTGTGAGTAAATTAACCACTGAACAGAATGAAAGTCAACACTTTTCAAAGGAAGAAAAATAATCCACTTACAACAATGTAAAATCCACAATGTCCAGTATACACACACACACACACACACACACAAAATCATTAGCTATTCAAAGAAACAGAAAAATACAACCAAGGGCAAAAAAGCAGTCAAAATGAACAGACCCGCAGATAACACTGATATTAAATTGGTAGACAAGAACTTCAAAATATATTAAGAACTTTAAGCAGAAACCAGACATCATAGGTAAACAGATGAAGAATCACAGTACAGAAACAGAAACTATAAAAAGTACCAAATGAAAATTCTAAAATTATGGTATCTGAAATAAAAAAATTACTGAATTGGCTAAATCATGGATTGGACACTGCAGAAGAAGCGATCAGAAAATGAAGCACTGAAAGTAAAAAAAAAAAAAAAAAAAAACCTGAAAAAATGACTAGATCCCGGGGACCTGAGGGATGGGTCTAATATAGGTGTAATTGCAGTCCTAGAAGGAGAGAAAAGAGATACAGATTGAGTCAGAAGAGTGACCAACTTTCTCCCTGGCATTTGATGAAAAATATCAACCCACAGATGCCAGAAACTCAACAAATCTCAAGATGCAAATATACTAGCAAA
The DNA here is from genome assembly GCF_018350155.1 of Leopardus geoffroyi. NCBI lineage: Eukaryota > Metazoa > Chordata > Mammalia > Carnivora > Felidae > Leopardus > Leopardus geoffroyi. The sequence goes on along the minus strand of NC_059329.1, from coordinate 96,239,584 downwards.
ACCATACCTAGATACAGTGTAGTCGCATTTCTGAAGCCAAAGATAAATAGAAAAATCTTTTAAAGTCATTCATTTTAGTAATCTCTACACTCAATGCAGGGCTCAAACTCACAACCTTGAGATCGAGAGTTGTATGTTCTTCCAACTGAGCCAGCCAGGTACCCTGAAAAATCTTCAAAATAGCCAGGCAATCACGTACTGAGAAACTAAAATTTAAATATTGCTGACTTCTCATCAGAAACAATGAAAGCCAGAAGACAATGGAATGACCTCTTTAAAATGCTGAGAGGGGGAAAAAAAAAACCTGTCAAATGAGAATTCTATCTCCTTCAAAAAGTGATGGCAAAATAAAGGCTTTGTTTAAAAGATAAACAAAAGCTAAGGTAATTCATCACTAGCCTACTTGCACTATAAGAAATGTGAAAGGAAGTCCTTTGGGCTGAAGGAAAATTGCATACACAAAGGAGCAAAGAACATCATATGTATATAACTTATATATACATAACTTTTTATTCCCTAATTTTATAATCTCCTTAAAAGGAGTGGTATAAAAATGTGGTTTATAATATATGCAGAAGTAAAATATATGAAAATATCACATTATAAGATTCTTACAATATACATGAAATGGCATCATATTAATTCATAGAAAATCATGAATCATTCATAGAAAAACATTTTAAATTAAGAATGAAAATAATTCCTAGACCAAACAGAAAAAAATAAAAATCAAGGAGTTATAGTTAAAAGCTAATAGAAGAGTTAAGACAGTGCTACAAAATATTAAATTATTACAGAGGAAGAAGGAGAAATAGAACAAAGACTGATAGAACAAATCAAAACCAAATAACATGAATGGTAGACTTAAACCCAACTGTATTAGAAATTACATTAAGTGGAAACTGATCAAACCAATTAAAGGCTGTTATTATCAGACTGTATAAGAAAGCAAGATCTAACTATGTATGTCTTAAACATTAACATACAGATGAGTTAAAAGAAAAAAGAATGAATATATATATGTATTTACACACATACACTAATGATAAGAAGGCTGGAGTGTGATATAATATCAGATGATATTATATTAACAAAGATAAAAAAGAATATTTCATAATGATAAGAGTCACTTTATTAACAAGAAATAACAGGGGCGCCTGGGTGGCTCAGTCGGCTAAGCGTCCGACTTCAGCTCAGGTCACGATCTCGCAGTTCGTGGGTTCGAGCCCCACCTCGGGCTCTGTGCTGACAGCTCGGAGCCTGGAGCCTGTTTCAGATTCTGCATCTCCCTCTCTCTCTGACCCACCCCGTTCATGCTCTCTCTCTGTCTCAAAAATAAATAAACGTTAAAATTAAAAAAAAAAAAAAAGAAAAGAAATAACAATCCCCAACGAGTATGTACCTATTAACAATGCTTCAAAATACATGAAGCCAAAACAAACAGAATTAAAGGAAAAAATAGACAAATCTATAATTACTGTCAGATGTTATTTCTCGTGTGTCAGAAATTGGTAGAACAAGTAAACGAAATATTAGTGAGAATATAATATTTGAACAATACTATCAACCAACTTAAGCACATTAATACTCATTGAACGCTATACTTAACAACTGCAGAATATACTTTTTTTCAAGTGCACAGGGAATGCTCACCAAATTAGAGCATATATGGATCCATAAAATAAGTTTAAATAACTTTCAAAGGATTATAATCATATATGGTATGTTATCTGACTATAAAAGAATTAAATTATAAATCATCAGCAAAGGCTCTAAAATAGCCCCCAATTGAACTTTAAATGAATAATAATTTTAAAATATCATATCTAGGGGCGCCTGGGTGGCGCAGTCGGTTAAGCGTCCGACTTCAGCCAGGTCACGATCTCGCGGTCCGTGAGTTCGAGCCCCGCGTCGGGCTCTGGGCTGATGGCTCAGAGCCTGGAGCCTGTTTCCGATTCTGTGTCTCCCTCTCTCTCTGCCCCTCCCCCGTTCATGCTCTGTCTCTCTCTGTCCCAAAAAAATAAATAAACGTTGAAAAAAAATTAAAAAAAAAATATCTGAAAAGTTGTGGGATGCAGCTAAAGCATGAAGCTAAGGGAAAGATTTAAAATAAACAATGTAAGAAGCTAGAAAAAGAAGAGGAAATAAAGCCAATAGGTAAGGATAAATGATAATTACAATAAAGATAAGAACAGAAATCAATAAAATAGAAAAAAATAAAATCAAGAAAATCAAATACGGGTTCTTTGAGAAGATCAATAAATTTAATATATTCCTCTTTGATCAAGATAAAAATAAATGGAGAAAATACAAATTAACAATACAAATAATAAAAGAGGGACATCACTACATATCTTTCCAACGTTAAAATGACAATACAAGATTATTATGAATAACTTTATTCACAATAAATTTGACAATTTACTTGAAATAGAATTAGTGTCCTAGTCACTGATACAAGAAAAAATAGAAAATCCAAATAATCCTATATCCTTTACCTATGGGAGAAGAATTAAAAACTTTCCCCAAAGAAAACTCCAAAGATGGTTTCACTGGTGAATTCTATGCAACATTTAAAAAAGAAATAATAACCACGTGCATAAATTCTTTCAGAAAATAGAGGAAGAGGGAATATTTCCTTTTTTACTTTATGAGGCTAGCATAACCCTGATAATAGCTAAGAACACTAAAGGAAAAGAAAATTATAACTAATATCTCTCATGAATATAGACAAAGATATTTAACAAAAGATTAGCAAATCAAATCCAACAACATATAAAAATGGCACTATATTGTGACCAAGGAGACCTTGTTCCAGGAGTGCAAAGTGGGTTTAATATTTAAAAATCAATGTAATTGGTGTGCCTGGGTGGCTCAGTCGGTTGAGCATCCAACTTTGGCTCAGGTCATGATCTTGCGGTTCATGAGTTCGAGGCCCACATTGGGCTCACTGCTGTCAGCCTGTCAGCGCAGAGCCCACTTTGGATCCTCAGTCCTCCTCTGTCTGCACCTTCTCTGCTTGTGCTCCCCCCAAAATAAATACGTATTTAAAATAAATAAATATCAATATAATTCACCACATTTGCAAAATAAAGGAGAACAGCGACATGATCATTTCAATATATGTCAAAAAGAACTTAAAATTCTACAACCATTCATGGAAAAGATAAAAACAACCAACAGCTGTAATGAGGTGGTAATTATGAAAACTTTCTTAACTGATAAAGGGGGTGTACAAACAGCCTACAACTAAGCTTCCTCACCCCACTAAGTTCAGGAACGAGGCAAAAATGTCTTTTTCACCATTTCATAACATTGTACTGAATATTTTAGTCAGGTCAACAAAGGGAAAAAAACAACAAGGAAACAAAAGCCATAAAGTTTGCAGGTCATGGAGGGAAGAAGCAAAACTTTTTAAATTCATGGATGACATCTGTACTAGAAACAAGGATCAGGCCCCGTCGTGTTACCGACCATGCCACCAATCACCAAACCACACTACCACGGAGACAACTGTCAGGAAATCCCCCTATTATTCTGGGCCCGACCTTTCAGACTTCAGACCAAAACAAGAGAAAAAGAACATTGGTAGGGAGGAATTGTTTTCTGTAATGGAAAGAACCCTGGGCTACGAGTGCTCTATTGCTGGATTTGCCAGTAAGAAATTGTGTGACTTTGATCAGTTACTTTACCTCATCTTTGCCTCTATAGCTTCATCTGTAAAATGGGAAAGGTGATCGTTTCCAACCCTAAGATTCCAAGTTTGGTCCTGAATAGGCAAATATTTGTTCATTAAACATCCAGCCCTAGACAAAAGTAGGAAGCGAGAGCGATGCTCCGTCATTTCAGGTTCCTGAGAGCACGGACGATCTAGACTCCAGGAGCTGTGTCACAAAAACAGACCAAAGATATGTCTGCTTCTCACCGTCTTTCCCCATCATCTCTCACCTGCCATAGGTTTTTAATTGGTCTCCCTGTTGACATCTTGCCTGTCTTCAATCCACCCTCCACCAGTAGCCAAAGAGGTATGTTTAAGAAGAAGTCGGCATATCATTCTTCTGCTTAAAAACCCTCCAATGGCTTTCTCGTTGATCTTGGACTTAAACCCAAATTCCTGATGGGCTAATAAGGCCTCAGTGGTGTGGCTCCTGACTACTTCTCTGACCTCACCTCTCAGCCTTATCTCATCTTGCTCATTGCACTCCAGCTGCACCGATCTCCTGGCCCTCCTGCGTGCCAATCCTGTTTCGGCTCCATGGCCTTGATGTTTACAGGGAGGCTCTCCTTCCAAATCCGGACATGGCCGACTTCTCTTTTCTCCCAGACCGAAGAGGCCTCTCGCCCACCCTGTACGAAGTGGCTGCATCTCTGCCCTACTTCTTACATCTCTCTTACTTCAGCCCTATTTTCTTTACTCCTCAGTGCAGTCGGTAATTTTCCTACTTAGGCATTATCTGCTTCCTCCACTCTTGCTCCCAGCTGTTTCCCCTTATCTGGAGCAGTGTCTCGCATATATTAGATGCTCAATATACCTTTCTGACTGAGTAAATGAACTCCACCCTATAAGACTATGTGTCTTTCTTGAGCCGCCACTGAACCAGCCTGCCTCTGGGTCAGCCCAGACCAAATCCAGACCCTTCTCAGTCTATCTTTTAAAGCAAGTCAATGCAGGGGCACCTGGGCGGCTCAATCATTTAAGTGCCCGACTTCAGCTCAGGTCATGATCTCACGGCTCATGGGTCTGAGCCCCGCGTTGGGCTCTGTGCTGACAGTTCAGAGCCTGGAGCCTGCTTCAGGTTCTTTGTCTCCCTCTCTCTCTGCCCCTCCCCCGCTCACACTCTGTCTGTCTCTCTCTCTCAAAAATAAATAAACATTAAAAAATTTTGTTAAAAAAATAAAGCAAGTCAATGCAATCTGTGTTGTGCACAATAGGTTTATTAAGCATCATCTAAGTACTTGCTCTGTGGATGCCAAGAATATGACAGGATTCCTATCCAACAAGGCTCACAAACTAATGATGAAGAGAGGCCAATAATAACAATAATCAGATTTGGATGTTATAATATTCTAATTATTTGAATAATAATTATAATGACTAAAATTTTGTGAATATTTTCCAGTGTTCAAAGTACTTTCCTATGAATTATATTATTTGACACCAAGAGACTGGCCCCCTTTTTCTGTCATTGTTTTCCAGAAAGGAGTCAAACAAAAGAAAGATGATAGAAGTACCCTGACACAGCAGAAAGAGTATGGGGCTTGGAATCCCCTAGAAGACCTATGTTCATCACTCTAAAATATAATAATGACAATAATAAAAAACAGTATTTACTAAGAACCTACTATGAGCCCAAGCAGCACTAAGTTATGTCATACAATTAATTCAGAGTCAGTATATAACAGGTGACCTCGGGAAAGTAACCTATCCACTTTAAATTTCAGTTTCTTGTCCCTAAAATGGTGAAAAGTCACATGGTTATTGCCAGAGTTTGAAATAATATACAATGAGTAGTTGGTATATTGGAGAAACTGAAAATATTAGTGTTATTTTTAACAATCACTCCAAATCATATTTATTCTTGAGTTGCAAGGGTGGTTCAATACTTGTGAATCAATCAGTGTGATACATCACATCAATAAAAGAAAGGATAAGAACCAAATGATCATTTCAATAGATGCAGAAAAAGCATCTGACAAACTACAACATTCATTCATGACAAAAGGTCTCAACAAAGTAGGTTTAGAGGGAACATATCTCAACATAATAAAGGCCATATGAAAAACCCCCAGCTAATATCATCCTCAATGGGGAAAAACTGAGAGCTTTTCCCCTAAGGTCAGGAATAAAACAAGGATGTCCACTCTCACCACTTTTATTCAACATGGTACTGGAAGTGCTAGCCACAGCAAACAGATGACAAAAAGAAATAAAGTCATCCAAATCAGCACGGAAGAAGTTAGACTGCTATTTGCAGATCACATGATACCATATAGAGAAAAGCTTAAAGACACCACCATAAAACTGCTAGATAGTTCTGAATAAACTGAATAGATACTGAATAAATTCAGTAAAGTTGCAGGATACAGAGTCAGTCTATAGAAATCTCTTGAATTTCTATACACCACTAATGAAGCAGCAGAAAGAGAAACGGGAAAACAATTCCATTTATAATTGCACCAAAAATAATAAGATACCTAGGAATAAGCCTAACCAAAGAGGTGAAAGACCCGTACTCTGAAAACTATAAAACACTGATGAAATAAACTGAAGATGACACAAATAAATGGAATGACATTCCATGCTCGTGGATTAGATGAATAAATATTATTAAAATGTCTATACTACCCAAAGCAATCTACACATTTAATGCAATCCTTACCAAATACCAACAGAATATTTCACAGAACTAAACAAACAGTCCTAAAATTTGTAGGAAACCACAAAAGACCTCAAAGTGACAAAGCAAGCTTGAAAAAGAAAAGCAAAGCTGGAGGCATCACAATTCTGGACTTCAAGTTATATTACAAAGCTGTAGAAACCAAAACAGAATGGTACTGGCCCAAAAATAGACACATAGATCAATGGAACTGGATAGAAAATCCAGAAATAAACCCACAATTATATAGTCAATTCATATTTAACAAAGGAAGAGAGAATACACAATGGGGGAAAAAGTCTATTCAACAAATGGTGTTGGGAAAACGGGACAGCAACATGCAGAACAATGAAACTGGACCACTTTCACACACCATACACAAAAATAAATTCAAAATGGATTAGTGACCTAAATATATGACCTGAAACCATAAAAATCCTAGAAGAGAGCACAGGCAGTAATTTCTCTGACACTGGCCATATCATGTTTTTCTAGATATTTCCCTCAGGTCAAGGCAAACAAAAGCAGACATAAACTATTGGGACTACATCAAAATAAAAAGCTTCTGCACAGCGAAGGAAACAATTAATAAAACTAAAAGGCAGCCTTATGAATGGGAGAAGATATTTGCAAGTGACATATCCAATAAAGGGTTAGTATCCAAGATATATAAAGAACTGATACAATTCAACACCCCCCAAAAAAAAAACAAATAATCCAGTTAAAAAGTGGGCAGAAGACAGGAACACACATTTCTCCAAAGGAGACATCCAGCTGGCCAACAGACACATGAAAAGATGCTCAATGTCACTTATCATCAGGGAAATGCAAATCAAGACTGCAATGAGACATCACCTCACATCTGTCAGAATGGCTAAAATCGACAACACAAGGAGCAACAGCCGTTGTTGGGGGGGTGCTGAGGAAAAAGACCACTTGTACATGATTGGTGGGAATGCAAACCAGTGCAGCCCCTGTGGAAAACAGTATGGAGGTTCCTCAAAAAGTTAAAAATAGAACTACCCTAGGATCCAGCAATTGCACTACTGGGTATTTACCCAAAGAATACAAAAACATTAATGCAAAGGGATACATGAACCCCTATGTTTATAGCAGCATTATTTATAATAGCCAAGATATGTAAGCAGCCCAAGTGTCCATAAATAGGTGAATGGATAAAGAAGTGGTTTATTATATATATACTTATACATGTATACATATATATATGTATACACACACACACACAATGGAATATTATTCAGCCATACAAAAGAATGAAATCTTGCCACTTGAAATGACATGGATGGAGCTAGAGAGTATAATGCTAAGCAAAATAAGTCAGTCAGAGAAAGACAAATACCATATGATTTCACTCATATTTGGAATTTATGAAACAAAAAAAAAAAATGAGCAGAGGGGAAAAAAAGAGAGAGAGAGACAAACCAGGAAACACACTCTTAACTACAGAGAACACACTGATGGTAACCGGAGGGAAGGTGGGTGGGTGGGGGGATGGGTGAAACAGGTGATGGGATTAAGGAGTGCACTTGTCTTGATGATCACTGGGTGATGAAAATAAAAACTTAAAAAAAAGATAACTACCCCAAATCAGATATTTTAGAGAAGTCTGTTGGCAACCAATGCAGCTAGCGGCCACAGCCCAACCGTTACTTGCTCCTGACCAGAGCTGTTTGATCACTGGAAAATCTGTATCCTTGCTAGATCAGAATCAGTGAGGCTCCATACCCAATCTGGGGGTCTGCAGTTCTGAAGGATTAAAAAATAATAGCCATAAAGCCACTAACAACTCTTAAACATAAATTTTATACAGTACATTCTTAATTGTGATATTTTATCCACTTATTAAACAAATTAATGTCAGTGAGCTGCCACAAAACTGGCCCTAAGCAAGAATTCATCGACCAATCTGGAATTGGGGAAGGGAGGGCTTCATTTAAAAAGTGTCATTTGAGCTGGACCTAAAAGGGTGGGTAAAATTTGCCTATGGGGTAATGAGATTACTCCTATGGGCTGAGTAATTTGAAAGCAGAGGATAACACAAAATATTTGGGATCCCATTTTTAAAGTCGGTTTCTTTCTGGCACTGTTTTCTTTGCTGCTGTTCTTTTTTTTTTTTTTTTTTAATGATATTAAAGTAACTTGCGAACCTGAGCAATTCAATTAGAAATATCAAAGGTTTTTTTGGAGTTATTTTAGGTGTCAGGAAGAAGACAGACTGAATTCATGGTCAGACATGCCACAGATCAAATAGCCAGTCGGCATGCAGATAACAGAAAATCAAATACACTGGGTTTTAGGAAGGACCAAATTTTAAACCCTTGGAACACTGGACTTTCCTAATGAATTTCCAAGAAAATGTGCTCATTGTCTGCCAAGTGGCAATCCCGGAAGTGTTAAAAGTGTGCCCACAGGAGGAAAAACACCATGTTCCTATAGAAGACCTTGTATATTCCCAGGTATCATTTTATCCATGGGCAATTGAGGTGTGGGGGCACATATCAGCATATTCATGCAGGTCCATGTACACGTTCCATTGCGTGGCAAAGAGGAAAAAATACAACCTTTTGGTGGCATTAGTTTAAAGATGTCCAAGAACAAAATTTTCCAGATCTCCCCTGCTGCTCACAGCCCCCTCAAAGCCTCTTGTAATGTCTTCTTTCTTACAGAGGAACTCCACCGTAATGAGCACCTACCCTATACTAGTACCATATGTAACCATGACAATGAGGTATGTGTTATCATTTCCATTTTCCACATGAGGAAGCTGAGGTTCCAAGCCACTCAGCAAGTGAGCTTCAGAGCCAGAATTTCAACCAACATTTTCTGCCTCCACTAGGCTTCCTCCTAAGTTCCGTATACCTTCTAAGGACTTCTTAAGACTCTGACTTGAGCCAATGGTCTGAAACCAAGAATTGACTAGAAGTCAGATACCTTATACTCTGCACCCCAGTTTGCTCACCACTCTGCCTTTAAAATCAGTAGTCACTAACAGTCAATTATGTGCTAAATTTTATGTCAGATTGTGGGGATATGAAAATGCATAAGATAGATATCTCTGGTCTCAAAGATTCCATCATGTAGTAAGGAATTAGGTTTTATGCTGGGTACCTATAACATCATGTGTGTGTGTGTGTGTGTGTGTGTGTGTGTGTGTGTGTGTGTGTGTATTTTACTGTTTATTTATTTTTGAGAGAGAGAGAAAGAGACAGAGCACGAGCAAGGGAGGGGCAGAAAGACAGCAAGACACAGAATCTGAAGCAGGCTCCAGGCTCTGAACTGTCAGCACAGAGCCTGACACGTCACTCGAACTCACGAGTCATGAGATCATGACCTGAGCCAAAGTCGGACACTCAACCAACTGAGCCACCCAGGTGCCTCTATATATATGTTTTAAAAATCCCCTTATATCTGAATCAACCTAGCCAATAATAATTGAGCAATCCAAGTGGCTAAAAGAGAAAAATATGTTGAAAAAGTAATCTTTGATGGGAAAGAAGTAGGAAACCATATTTCAAATGGTTCCTTCTAGTAACAATTAGGAATCATTAACCCTCATTTTATCCCTTGCTATCAGCATTGCAGAAAGGAGGAGATGAAAACATTACGCAACCATAGATAATGGATTTAACTTTTCTGGATCTTGTTTTCTTTACAGGACTAATAAGTCCAGTTCTGAGCCTATCTCAGCGTTGCTAATAAGGATCATATCAAAATCTTGCTGATGGAAGCCATATGGTACAACCCCTCATTTTACAAATGGGGAAATAGTTCCAGAGAGAACTGCACTAGAACCCTCGGCACTAGGTACTTGAAGTTCTGGGATTTGAACCCTGCCTCCTTGCCAGGTTGGGGGTCTTCTTCCTTGACCAGGGGTGCAGGTCTGCAGGAGATTAAATACCGAATGATATTCATCATAGCTTAAGTGGGAAAAGGTGTTCATTGTTCTATAAACGGAACGCACGTATGTTAGCTCTATTTTGAGATGCTAATGCTCTGAGGGCCCCTACGAGGCAGACACTATTATTCCCATTTTACTGATGAGGAAAGCGTGACTCAGAAGAGTCAAATATTTTCTCAATATCACACAGCATGCAGCAGAGAGACAGAATATCAAACTGGGTTTTTAACGCCAATCTACTACTCTTATAATTCCTACACATTGAGTTTGCGGCAAGCACAGAAAGGGAACTATACACTCTTTGAGGCCTATATAAGGCTCTTTGAGGCTTTAGAAAACAGCAGGACCTTCCATATCTGGCTTCATTGGGAAATGGGATTTTCCTCCATGGAAGGAATTTCCCAGTTAACTGAAGCAGACCCCATTTCTGCAGCAACCCTGACTCCCCCTTGCCTTAGCTCTCATTTCAACTGCTGTAATGTAAATCCTTCCAAAGTGCTTCATTATTGGGAACAACTCTTCTGAAAAGCAATTCGGTGATAAGTTAGCCAAAGAAATAATTAAGGATGTTCACGAAGATTTAGCTACAACTATTTTCATTGCTGCATTACCTATAATGGTCCCCCAATTTTGTTAAGTTGAAAATTTTCCAACAATAAGGGATTGGTTATTGAGCCTGTTTTTATAAAACAAACAAAACTGAGATGCTATCTTTGAGCGGCAGATTACGGGTATTTTGTCTTCTTTTTGATTATGTGTTACTTTCCAAGTTTTTTCCCAAGGAAAGTGCTTTGTTCTTTAAATGAAGGAAATTTTAGGGGTGCCTGGGTGGCTCAGTTGGTTAACCGTCAGACTTCAGCTCAGGTCATGATCTCATGGTTCATGAGTTCGAGCCCCGCTTTAGGTTCTACATGATGGAGCCTGCTTCAGATCCCCTGTCTCCCTCTCTCACTGCCCCTACCCCCCCTCAAAAATAAATAAACATTTAAATTAAGAAAATTTTATTTTCATTTTTTCAAAATGCATATGACATACAGTTCAATAGCAAAATAACAAACAACCCAATTAAAAAATGGGCAGAAGATCTCAATAGACATTTTCCAAAGACATATAGATGGGCAACGGGTATGTAAAAAAGTGCTCAACATCACTAACCATCAGAGAAATGCAAATCAAAACTACAATCAGGTATCACTTCACACCTGTCAGAATGAAGATGATCAAAAAGACAAGAAATAACAAGTGTTGGAGAGGATGTGGAGTAAAGGGAACCCTTGTGCACTCTTGGTGGGCATGTACATGGCGGCAGTCACTGTGGAAAACAGTATGGAGGGTCCTCAGAAAATTAAAAATGGAACTACCAGGGGCGCCTGGGTGGCGCAGTCGGTTAAGCGTCCGACTTCAGCCAGGTCACGATCTCGCGGTCCGTGAGTTCGAGCCCCGCGTCGGGCTCTGGGCTGATGGCTCAGAGCCTGGAGCTTGTTTCTGATTCTGTGTCTCCCTCTCTCTCTGCCCCTCCCCCGTTCATGCTCTGTCTCTCTCTGTCCCAAAAATAAATAAACGTTGAAAAAAAAAAATGGAACTACCATATGGTCCAGCAATTCCAGTTCTGGGTATTTATCTGAAGGAAACAAAGACACTAAGCCGAAAAGATATCTGTACCCCCATGTTCATTGCAACATTATTTACAATAGCCCAGACGTGGAAACAACCACCTAAGTGTCCACTGATGGATGAATGCATAAAAAATGTGATATATACATATATACACATTTATGTATACACACAATGGGATATTTATTATCCAGCCATAAAAAAGGAAGTCTTGCCATTTGCAACAATATGGATAGACCTAGATGGCACTACGCTAAGTGAAGTAAGTCAGACAAAGACAAATATAGTATGGCCTCACGTGCGGAATCTAAAAAAAACAAAAACAATGAAAACCAACTCATAGACACAGAAATAAGGGATGCGGGGGGCGCCTGGGTGGCTCAGTCGGTTAAGCGGCCGACTTCGGCTCAGGTCACGATCTCGCGGTCCGTGAGTTCGAGCCCCGCGTCGGGCTCTGGGCTGACAGCTCAGAGCCTGGAGCCTGTTTCGGATTCTGTGTCTCCCTCTCTCTGATCCTCCCCCATTCATGCTCTGTCTCTGTCTCAAAAATAAATAAATGTAAAAAAAAAAAAAAAGAAAAGAAATAAGGGATGCGGGGGTAGGGAAAATGGGTGAAGGTGGTTAAAAGGTACAAACTTCTAATAATAAGTTAAGTCTTGGGGATGTCATGTACAACATGGTGATTATAGCTATTTGTGTATTTGGAAGTTGCTAAGAGGGTAGATCTTAAAACTTCTCATCATAAGAAGAAAAGTTTGCAACTATGTGTGGTGATGAATGTTCACTAGATTTCTCATGTGATCATTTCACAATATATACGTATATTGAATCGTCTTGTACATCTGAAACAAATATGATGGCATATGTCAATTACATCCAAATTTTTAACAAACACGTATTGACAAGGTGAAAAAAAAGAAGCATGCGTTCCTGTCATCTTCGAAGGAAGATCATTTCACTTTCCTGATGGTCCAGTCATCGGCATGAACCTTAACTGCCCAAACCAGAGCTATGCACTTAGGATGAACTGAGACACGTGGAACTTGTTTCCACTACACTGGACGGTCTCGGACCAGTGTGTTCTTTGAGTTCTTATGACTGCATTTTATGGTCACTCTATCTATTATCTCAAAACGAGCTCTTCCAGCTTGTCGCCATCAAGGGCACACCCCCCACTCCCCAACTTCTGGCCCGTAGCTTCTAATCTGAAGCAGGTTGGGAAATTAGATTGTCAAAATTTAGAATCATTTATTTTAAAAATGTATGTAAAAATCACTGAGAAAGCATATAGCACTAGGCAAGTGTATGGGCTCTAATTACTTTACACTTTTTATGTTATTTTACACATGAATTTATATTTATACTATTGCACCCCAGTTTCCTTATCTGTGAAGTGGGTGTGTTCCTGTACCTATCTCATAAAGTTGTTGTGACAATCAAATGAGTTACTATTTGTAGGGCACTCAGACCTGTGTCTGGTACTTATTAAGTAATGAGTAAACGTTTGTTAAAGAAAAAAATAAGTGGGGGTGCCTGGGAGGGCCAGTCAGTTGAGCACCCCACTCTTAGCTTCAGCTCAGGTCATAATCTCACCGCTTGTGGGTTCAAGCCCCGGCATTGGGCTCTGTGCTAACCAGCACAGAGCCCGCTTGGGATTCTCTTTCTCCTTCTCTCTCTCTCTGCCCCTCTCCTGCTCTCTCTCTCTCTTTCAAAGTAAATAAACATTAAAAAAAGAAAGAAAAAATAAGTAATTAGAGTAAAAGTACATGGGCTCTGAATCAGAGCTTGAAGGGCTCTGACATGAGTAAAGTGAGCTTTATGGAATAACTTCTGACATCTACTCTTGTCTACTTGGAAATTTTTCTGGTTTACTTCATAGTTCTCAGGCCTGTTATACAGGTGGGGCCCCCCACACACACTTGCACATGAACACACACATGTGCACACACATGAACTACACACGCACGTGCTCATGAACACGTATGCAAGCACACACGTGCGTTCACACGAACACACACACGCACACACATATGGGCATATGTGCCAGCACACTGATCACCCTTTCTCCTGTCTTCTAGGATTCCTTGCGCTCTCATAGTCAAAAATTCACAGAAGGAAGCAATCTGACTTAGGATATCACTTTTCCATAATGAAGCAAAATTTCTCGACACAGTACTAAGATAATAAATACTATGCATTGAACATATTCTCTCCTTTCTGAGGTAAGCACTTGACATAAAACAATTCATTTAATTTCCAGAACGATCATCTGATGTCGGGACTGTCGCCATCTCCTTCCTACAGGTACTGAAAACAAGGCCCGGAGAAGCTAAATAATTTGCCCAAGGTCACACAGACTAGTCACATTGACTCCCAATACAGTGCTTGGAAGGCACGTATTCTCAAGTCATTCTATTGTTACATGGGTGCGTGTAATTCCCAGAAAAGGGAGTAGTCTATAGAAGAATGAGGATTAATTGCTTGGCCTCAAATTAGAAGTTTCTGGGAGTCCCAGTTCTACTTCCTCTCCCTTTTGCATAAAGCACTGGCTATCCCAATTTGGCTGAAGGATCACTGGGGACACGAGAAACTTCTCCAGGGAACCCTACTTAGTGCTCTGCACTTGGAGGCAAGCGTCCCGTGTTTCAGTCCTGCCTTCTGATCCTTAGTTGCTGGGTGAACACAGTGATTTGATTTAAACTCTTCAAACATCAGTTTCCTTACACTCAAAGTGGAGACAGTAATAGCTGAGTTTGTCGTGAGAGCCAAAAGCACTAATGTTTGAGTAACTGTCTTATACACCCTAATGAACCATAGACACTAGGTTGGATTATTGTTTACTGAAAAAAAAAAAAGTCTTGATCCTCAGCTCGAATTGCACAGTGATGGCGGACTCCACTCGCGCAAGCAGCCTTAGCCATCCACCAGAGAACATCTGAATTGGGCCACTGAGTGACGTGCCCACAGAGAGATTCCATCAGGACAGATAAACTGTCCTTCGTATCTTTAAAGCACCCAGGCTGCATAAATGTGCTTGAATTGTAGCAATAATGGGTGCAGACATCATCAGGAAGAACTTTACTAAGGAAATAAAGACTCTTGAGAACTCCCTTCATGGGATATTTAAAAACAGAATCAGTCCTTCTACCTTGAATGTTTCAGGAATTGGTCTGAGACCAGGCAGAGACTTCGATGAAATGACCTCCTCCTCTTTCCCAATTCTGTCCTGCCACGAAGTTCTTGCGTTCGGTTCCTTGCTCAGTGTTGCCAATCATCCCATTTAGACTTACTGGTCTCCATGTGAACTAGATCAGCCACATTCACAATACCAAAGACAACTCAGTGAGGCTGTCTAATTTCTTTGGTGCATTTTCAGGCACACACAGTCTCCAAACAACACACATGCACTTTTATATACCTCAAAATGCAAGGGACTGTGGCACTCTATTTCTCCAGAAAAGTCTGTAATTATTACTGGTGATAACGAATACCTCATATTTACATAATGTTTTAAATGCTCTGATATACTCTATTTTGTCCAAATTCAAAGCCACTATTATAATACAGACAGGCAATTACTATGGCCCATATTTTACAAAAGACAAAATGGAGACAAAGAGGCTTAACAAGCTGCCTGAGACCACATAGCCAGTTAGTAACTGAACTGACCCTTGGATCCAGAGGGTTTTCCACCACTCACAGAAAAAAAAAATCCATTTTCATGCCATGGATCACCTAAGACAGAAACCAGGTAAGAAGGGGCAAGGGATTCCAGGCCAGTATTCACATGGCTAATTATCGTTCCTGTCCCCAGAAATCCCAGGTGACTCTAAGTTCTTTCCTATAACAAGACATTCTGCCCATTCAGACCACAGAAAACCTGGCCAAGTATTCCAGTTGCCCTATCTGGGAATCTTCCATACATGGCAGCTCCCAACAGCAAACCCTGAAACTTCCTGCAAAGATCACCCCTGGACAGAGCACCTGACTAGAGGAAGACCAAGCTTCCACCCTGACTCACACTCAGAATTAGCCTGCTAAGCCTGCAGAAGGGTAGTTGTGACTTGACTCGTAACAGAAAATATGAAATCGCATCATTGTAGGATGCACTGTAACTTCTAAGGTGGTGCTGAAAAGTGTCCAGATTCAAGAGATTTTCAAATCACATTTAAGAGGTAGAAGGCGGATCACAGAACTAAATTCAACATGATAAGTTAAAATTCTTCTTGCAGTGTGAATGGGTGCACATCCCAGATCCAGAGGGCCTTGTGGAATCATGACAAGAAGGGTCTTGTATTTAGTGAGGGTAATGGATGGTGATGGAAACCTTAGCTTTAACTATTTTTCCCATTTTGTGTTTCAATTTTTTGACTCCGTCATTTTATTAACAACGGTAGCCACCTTCAAATGACTTTTGTGGCCCTTAAAAAAATAAAAGTGTGCTAAAAACCACAAAAACAAGCTAAAGTACACAATTTTCAGGTAGGTCTACATTGACAAAATAGCAAAATTCCAACAAAAGTAACACTAAATAAAACAGACCTTTACCCATATAAATCCATTAATGCTATTTTAACATTACTCTCCTTTGCAGAATAAAGGCTATCTAGTTTAACTGTGGATTACTTGTCCAGAAAATTTTGAGCACAAAATTCAACCATTCTAGGCCAAAATAAATATCTATCTATATATAATAAATTCTCAATAGTTTGAAAGAAGAGAAATAAGAATTTATTCAACATTCAGAATTATGGTTTATTTAACAGTAACATTAATTTTTTCATGTACAGTGCCTACTATAAGGTAAGATGTCTGAGAATTAATAGGCAGAATGAGACACGTGGTTGCAAGATTGCCATTCAAAATATGCCTATGTTACATAACAATGAGTTTTAAACACAAAAGCTTCATGTTATTTCATTTATTTCAAATATTTCTCAAACAGCATTACCATTTTTTCATTGTTGGCCATGAAATTATCAGGTTAGGACATCAGTTATATGTCTTACCCTGTATTAACAGATTATGTCTACATTTTCAGAGGCAAATTTGGATTAAATTCTTATATAACTTTAACACTGAGCTAAAAATAAATATGGAAAACTATTGATCTGATTCTTTGAAGGATTTTTTAAATTAGAAATAACATATTAAAATAAAGTTTTATGTAAACTTAAATATGGCATAATTGGGGCATAGATTTTATGAGATCCAAAACCCAAAAACTCAATCACCAAAACCCCAAAACAAAATAAAACAAAATAATAACAAAACAAGCTTTTAGTTTTAAAGAGTAAGCCATGAAATTTCGAAATATCAATAACAATGATCCCAAATTAGTTTCCATAACCCATCACTTACACTATCTTTCTTCAAGCTGGCCAACAAATGTTTACTTTAGGAATACCAGCAAATTATCATGCATCTCCTTTTGTATGCATTCTTCTACTTGGAATGAATTTTACCCCAAATTAACATAATTGTTTTATGTTTTTTAAAAAGAATGAAAGACGGAGCCCCTGGGTGGCTAAGTGGGTTAGGCGTCCGACTTCGGCTCAGGTCATGATCTCACAGTGCGTGAGTTCGAGCCCCGCATCCGGCTCTGTGCTGACAGCTCAGAGCCTGGAGCCTGCTTCAAATTCTATGTCTCCCTTTATCTCTGCTCCTCCCCCGCTCATGCTGTCTCTCTCTCCTTCAAAAATAAATAAAAACATTAAACAAAATTTAAAAAGAGAACAAAAGACATAGTGCCCTAACAGGACAAGACAGTGCCCTAACAGGACAAGATGCCTGGACGTTGCATACAAAACAATAAAATTACAATCTAACTTTTTTTTTTTTTAGTAGCAAGGGTAATAAAAATAAAATCACATGTTATAGCATTTTTCACTCAAGATTTCAAAGTTCACCAAACTAAGATTTGCTTCATTCATGACTGATGTGTATTTATCCCTTACAGAGGAAATATGGAATCTGATCAATAGTAAAAGTGTACTTCTATATTACTATCCTTTTGGACCAAGAAATTAAACGAAAAAAAAATCCTCAGAAGAAAGTATTAAGTGGAGCCAACTGTAACTGCATCTCCTTAAATTGACCAAACTAGGATTCTGCTAGTGTTGATGCACGGAACTTTTCTGCATCAGTTTTCCAGAAGTGGAGCTGAGTGGGCACAGAGCCTTCCACAATCTCACATCCAGCTTCACTGTGTCTGCAAAACAGCTTCCTAAAGGCTTTGATGATGCAATCTTATCTTTGAAATGAAACAATCTATCTAGGGTCGCACCTGTAATCTTGACCTTTCACAAGAATATTGGAACACAATGAACCTAAAGGTTAGGCCAGAGGGGAAAAACCCAGACCCAGACTCAAATCTCTGTCTAGATCCATGTTTCTGTGGTTCTTCCCATCCACCTCTTGGTGCACAAGCCTACAATGACAATAATCAAGATGATACAGCTGGATGACCTACATTAACTCAAATAGCCTAGAGCTATTCACATATCCCAGTCCTTACCTACGTATCGCCCTCAAATGGTTGTGGGCTGAATATTTGTGTTCTCCTAAAATTCATACGTTGGAGCTCTCCGCCCCAATGTGATGGTATGCGGAGGTGGGGCTTTTGGGAGGTGATTAGGTTTAGATAAGGTAATGAAGGCGTGACCCCATCATGGGATTAATGTCCTTATAATAAGAAGAGACCAGAGCTTGCTCCCTCAGTGCGCATGCATTGAGGAAAGGCCATGTGACCACACAGTGAGAAGGTGGCTGTCAACAAACGAGGAACAGAATTAGCCCAGACCTGGATCTTGAACTTCCAGCGTCCAGAACTGTGAGAAATAAATGTCTGCTACTGAAGTCACCCAGTCTATGGTATTTTCTTATAGTAGCCCAAGCTGTAGTAGCCCTAGCTAAGACAAATGGTATAAATGCCTTTCAAAACAAAAACACCTGAGTCCTGTTATTCATTAACTTGCTTATTTTTTTTTTTTTAACAAAATGTACCGAGTGCTGCTGTGTCCTAGGAGCCCCCGTAGGCACTGATGATGCAGCAGTGTGTGCTGGGGGTTAAGGGGAAAAGGAATCCAAATTCTTGTTCTCATGGGGCTTACAATCTTCCTCAAGTTATTGTCCCCTAAGACCACCCTGGGAACACTGCACCAAATTAATTAGTTATACCAAAAAAACCCCAAATGTGTGTGTGTACATTATTGGTATAATAGATTCACACTGTACCTTGATTCTAAAGGGTGCTTGTGTTTTTAAAGACATAACCTCCCACACTCAAGCTGTTATCTCACAGAAATGGAAATGGGTTGCTTGCTGGGAGGAAAATACGAACTTTGTAATCACGCATCCCTGTTATTCTTTAACTGGTTGAAATGAGCATGTATTCATTTTGTAACTAAATATAAGTCCATATATTTTTTTAAATTTTACTATCAGCCCCTCAATATTCCCACAAGACTGAAACAAGACAGATGGAAGTGAATGAGGTCCAGAGAACAATCTCCAATGACCTCCTTCTCCAATACCTAGTGAAATAACAGCAAAGTTCTCTAGTAGCAACTAACCAGGAAAGGGGCACGCACGGCCAATACCTTAAGGCTCAAAAAGTGGCAGCTAAGGAAAAAAATCAATTCTGGGGGTGGAGTTGGGCAGCAAAATGGCAAGGCTCCTAACTGCATCCTAACTTCTCAAAAGCTCTGGTGATTAGTCAAGGCAATCACAAGAATTCTCACTTCAAATTCCAAACCTAGCGAGGAGCAAACTGAGGATTTGCTAGTATTTTTCTTCTTCACAGGGAAGTAGTGGAAACAGACGCAAACATCTGCTTGAGAGAAACAGAGGACAAGGAGGCTGCTTCTGCAAGGCTCTGTCCTGAGTGGGGTATCGATCTGAAGCCAGAGATTATCTATCCGTCAGAAGGAGATCCACACCACCACACAAATCAGACACTGTGAACTCTGGTACAGGACAACTTATAAAATCTCCAAAGGGAGAACAGAACCCATGCTGCCTAGCAAAGCCTGCCTTAGCCAAGGCCTCTCTGCTCCCTTGCTCTCAGGCTGTAGAAAAAACTAGATAGCTCTTAAAATGTAGACCCTAAGGAAACAACAAATGATACTGTGCCATGACAGTCAAGATATCACTAACACTATAAGACCAAAGAGAGAGAAAATAGAATATGCATAGAACCCCCAAAGCATGATCAAGATAAAAATAAATGGAATGGCAGCAATGCAAGAATATGCAAGGTACACACACACACACACACACACACGCAGCATGCAAAAGACACACAAATAACCAGTCTAAAAAATATAACTCAAGAAAGAAGAAAGATTCTTCACATGTGGTTTTAACTGAATGACCTAATAAGAATGTGAGTTCATAACATAATAAAGTAGAATGAGATGAAAGAAAGAGTCAGATCTAAGGAAACAAATGGATGCCAAAACATACAATTAAAAAATGAATAAATAAAAATACCAAAGGACAGTATAGACACAGCTGGAAATAAACGACAATTATAGAACAAAGAATTGAGATAATGATAGTGCATGCATATGGGAAAGATACATTAAAGCAAGCCAGGGAAAAGCCAATAGGCATGGAGAATAAAGATGATCAATAATAATAATAATTCGTATCTAATTTAAAGCAGCAAACTAACAAATACAGTGGGGAAAAGTATTAAAAGACCTAACACAAGAAAATTTAAAAAAATAGTAACCTTGAAAATAGTGCTTATTATGTGCCAGGCACTGTTCTATGCACTTGGTACACATTAACTCAAATCATCCTGATGCTTCTATGAGGTAGGTATTATAATTATTTCTATTTTGCAGATGAAGAAATGGAGGCATAAAGAGATTAGGCAACTCGCTAAAATTTTACAACTAATAATATAAAGCCAGGCAGAATTGAATCTGTCTATTAAAAAGTATTCTCTGGGTTCTAGAAATACTGAATGCAAAACTCACAACACCAAAATATAACACCAAGGATAAAGAAAACTTCTTAGACATTCAGTCAGAAAATGTAAATTACCTACAAGGAGAAATGATCACGCTGACAGCCGTCTCCACGATAATATTCAATGCCAGAAAGATAATGGAGAAATAACTACGTAGTTCTTTAGAAATAAGGTGTAGCCCAAGAATAGTATGCTTATTCAAATATAAAGGTGATATATATAAAAGAACTCAGTGAAATGGTACCAATTAGTTATTTGGAGAGAAAAAAAATGTTTACAATGAAATCTAGCCAATTAAACAATAATAAATCCAAATAAAGAATTCAAGGATGGAGAAGCTATGGTAACAGATTATAACAAAAGGAACAAACCCTAGACAATAGCTATGAATTATGGCTATAGAAATGATACAAAACTTGAGGATGTACAAGCAATAATAAAATGACTAAATAACAATCACACGATAATGTAAATGACATACCAATAAAAATCAAAATGAGGTAAAAGGCGGAAGGAAGAAATTGTGATTGCCCGGCAGGGAATAAATCAATACTGCCTAAAATGGAATCATTTAGGGTGAAAAATAATGGGGCAATATGTTAAGGTACTTCATAATCTCTTCCTAGCATTAGAAGGGAGATTTTAAGAAATGATATTTCCCATGATAAAGAAATGTGTATTTGAAGTTTAGTAATTCCTTCAATTTCTTTTCTTCTGTTTATCTAAGCAAAATTAAATGTAATAATTCTATTTGAAATAGTCATATGATCTCATTTTGTATGAGAGTAATAGTATCTTGAGTGTCTATCTCCCATGCATCCGTCCATCCATCCATCCATCCATCCAACCATCTATCTATTGTCCTATTTATATGTGCTCAGGAAATCTTTAAAGCCACAAACTATTTTAATGAAGCATAATCTATCTTTAAAAGCAAAAACAATAAAATGATTTTTATATAAAAGAAGAAAGTTATGATAATAGATTTGGGGAGCTGTCTGGGGTTTTTTAAATCTCCTCCTCTTTTACATATGAAAAAGCAAACAGAAAGAGATTACGTAGTAAGGGACACATAGGGGCTGTTGTGATCTTAGCCAACATCCATTCCATTCTGGTATTCTGATTTCCTATTAAGAATTTAAGCAGTGCTGAAAAGCATCAAAAAGGAAGTTTAAAAAATCACACCAAGTCCTACCATCTAGAAATAACCATCATTACCATTAGGTGAGTATTATTCCAGAGAATTTTATCCAGGTATCCAGATGGAAGAATTAGTGCGTAGATAGTTGAGCAGATAGGAATAATATTATTAAAATGAAACAAGATTGTGTGTACTATTTACTAACAAAAAGGTTCTGTTTAATTCCTAAACCAGTGATATTATCCAAAGTGATGCAAAAAATCAGACCCTGATCTTTCAACATCCAGTTTAGGGTCTATGTCCTCAAGTATACTTGCTTCACTAGACACATACACCGTCAGGCAGATAGATGTGTAGATGTGACATCACAGTCCCACCTCCACACACATACATAGGGCCTCCTCCCCTGATGACGACATCATCCTGAGGTCTGACTGAGTCTTGTCTACACCTGCAGAAGGGACTTCCCTTGCCTGACTTGTCACACCCCACGAAGGCACAATACAGAGACATCAGAGCTGAGAGCTGAGATGCAAACATGAGAAGTTTCGAGGGGAAGGGCAGTTGAAGCCAAGAGGACTAAGAAGCAGAGGGCTTGAGGACAATGATGTGGGTACAAAGGAGCAGAGGCAGGCAGGCACAGAGTGCAAAAAGACAGAGCAGGAAGGAAGAGAGCTTAGGGAGCGGGAGGAGACGTGAAGGAAAAGAAGGGCCTGGTTCCCACTTTGAGACCCACAGAAGGACACTGTCCCACCGGCACAGACCAGTATGAACAGAAGTGAGGGTGCAAGACAAGCAAGCCACCTTCACCGAGATTAAGTTCGGAGGGAAAAAAGACCCCGGATTAGGAAACCGATCCACAAGGAAACAGATGGTCAAAACCAAGATTAAAAAGAGCTTTTATCAGAAAGGTTTATATCTAAGACACCTGGAGCAAGATGGTGCATGGACACCAGACAGGTTAAGCGTCCTCATCCCGGGGGAGGAGGCACTACATTATCAAACGATGCAGTTTAAAAGGAGTGTAAGTAACCCAGAAGACCAGACACCTGAGACACATAACGTAACTCTGGCTGAAGACATTGGATATTTGGAAGCCATTCTTTCACCCAAACCACAATAAGCCTCTTCACCCCAGGAGGGACACTTTATAACACCACAACAGCAGCATGCCCAATAATTTGTGTCTTGGCAGGCGCTGACTGGTACTGGGTACCCTGAGTTCTACAGGGAAGCCTAAGGCCCGCACGGCTTCTCAGACCACCAGGCTCTGTGATCGCATGAATGGTGTCACCCTACTTGAGTTTATATCAAGCACTCACAATGTCTTGACTTCCTTCGAAGTAATACAAGAAAGGCAGGTCTTTTCCTAATGACCCAAACTAATCTGAGCCACCTGCTTTCATTATCTTGCTCTTCCAGACCACCCTCTAATGTCATCACCAGACGTCAGGTCAACTCCCAAGCCTTCATGGCTTCTGTGATGCCCTTGGATATTTAGTACAAAGTCTTTTGCTTCAACATTCAATTCCCTCTATAATCTGGGCCTTAACCATCTCTGTAATGTCCTTTTCCTCCTTATTATTCCAGTCACCCAGTGCTCTCATCACAGCGTATTACCCAACATTTCTAGAATACACCACGCACCCACCACTGGAGGCCTTTCCTGTGGAGTTCCCACAGCCCGACATGCCTTTATTCATTATCTGTCAAAATCCTACTCAACTTACAAGGCACAGCTCACATGTGCTGAACCCCTGAACTCCCATCAGAATTATGCATTCCTTTCTTTCAGTGCCACGGCCATTTGTTTTGAGCTCTAGTTAATATATTTTGCCTTGTATTAGTTGCTGTTTAAATCGGTCTTGATTTAAACCTGCCCTTACAGGTCGTGAGTGAATTTATTGAACATCTACTATGGATGCCAGGTGTCTTCATAGACATCATCTAATTTATCCTTCTGTTGCTAATACGTAGCAACATGCTCGCATGCTCACACGTTGGGTGTTCATAAATGTTTGTAGTATTATTCTATGAAGAGGTGGGGAATAGTTTGATTTCTGAGCTCGAGAAGGGAGGTCACTAAATTATCCTCCTTTGGGAGACTTAATGAAAAGAAATGAGAGAAATAGCTATGTTGATCAATTCTACTGGATGGCACAAAGACGGGATGAAAAATGCTTAGTCTTTGATAATCCTGTCTTTACTTTTTTTTTTTTTTATTAAATTTTTTTTTCAACGTTTATTTATTTTTGGGACAGAGAGACAGAGCATGAACGGGGGAGGGGCAGAGAGAGAGGGAGACACAGAATCGGAAACAGGCTCCAGGCTCTGAGCCATCAGCCCAGAGCCTGATGCGGGGCTCGAACTCACGGACCGCGAGATCGTGACCTGGCTGAAGTCGGACGTTTAACCGACTGCGCCACCCAGGCGCCCCGATAATCCTGTCTTTAAAAAAAAAAATGCCCTAACCAGAAACACAACACCATCTATTTTTCTGCTTGTTTTTCTTTTCCCCACCCAGGAGCTCAGCATCATGTCCATATTCCACCCAGAGCCAGACCTCATTAGGCTTGCTGGTTGTAGCCCTAGACTAGTCACTAATTCTTTGTGGACTTTAGGCAAGACAATGTCTCTCTCTGCCTCAGTTTCTCCTTGTGTAGCATGGACAGTTTGGGCTGGATGAGCTGAAGGGTACTTATCAGTTCCATAAAATCCTGAAGTTCTGTGTTGAATGAGCATATACAAAATGACTTGGGAATGGACTCATTCTTCAGACCCACCCACAAACACCAAAATATGGAAGATTATGTAAACAGGGCAATAGGTTTCTGTGTATGCGTATTTTGTGAATGTTTTCTGTGCGCATTGTGGATGCGAGGTGAAAAGCTGTCAGTCCATGAAAGTAGGGTTTCAAGGAATTTTAAAATTTATTCAATGAATGTATGAATAGTAAAAACATTGCTTGGTTACCTCCCACTAGGGTTTAACCATTTTTGTTGTTGTTAGGAGATCACTAGGAAACTAATGAGGATTAATTGTATTTAAAATTTTATATACGTTAATCTGAGGGGTGCCTGGGTGACTCAGGTAGGCGTCTGACTTCGGATCAGGTCATGATCTCGCTGTTCCTGAGTTCGAATCCCGCATAAGGCTGGGCTGACAGCTCAGAGCCTGGAGCCCGCTTCAGAATCTGTGTCTCCCTTTCTGTCTCTCTGCCCCTCCCCTGCCCTGTCTCTCTTTCTCTCAAAAATAGATAAACATTAAGAATTAAAAAAAAAAAAGTTTACATACATTAATCTGACAGTTGTGGATCACTTTAAAAATTTACAGACCTATAGAACACGATGACCAACATTAACAAGTTAAGTTCTCCTCATTTACATGTAACATCTGACTAATCATCCAGAAGGATCTGTTGAATAAATGAATGAATAAATCAACGGTGTTGCATCAACTTCTGCATGGGGAGAGGGAAGATGTGACAATTGATTTTAGTCAAATAATCAATGAAAACATATCACTCACTGCTTAATAAAAGCCAGTTGATCTGGACTTGACTATTCTTTGTAAAATCATAAATTAGACTGGACTAAACCTCCTCTCAGACAGTGTGGGTAAAGAGATGCAGTTCATAAACAAGATGTGTGCATATATACATAGCAACATAAACCTGAGGACCTTCACCTTTTTAAAAAAAATTTTTTAATGTTTATTCATTTTTTGAGAGAGGGAGGGGCAGAGAGAGAGAGGGAGACACAGAATCTGAAGCAGGCTCCAGGCTCTGCGCTGTCAGCACAGAGCTTGATGTGGATCTCAAACCCGAGATCGTGACCTGAGCCGAAGTCAGACACTTAACCGACTGAGCCACCCAGGCGACCCGAGAACCTTCACCTTGATTCTGCAGGAGACCACCACAGATCTCTGCCTTCCCCTCTCCCCCGTCCTAAGGATACACAAAGTCCTTTGCCCCCTCTGTTGTCAGAGACAACCAAGAATAAACAGGGGCTTCAGCACTGCTGGGATCAAGGTCAGACACCTTTTTTTACATCAGTTGTTTACATGGTGCAGTTTGGATATTTCACCAATACTGTTTCACCCAAAGCTGCATAACGATAGGTCTCAAATGTACAAATACCACAGCGGTCCCAATAAAAATGCTCTGACTATAGAAGGTCTATTAATTTGCTGGAACTAAAAGGTCTTTGCCCTGTGAAGGAAAAAAAATCTTTAAAAATAAGAAAAAGAAAGAAAAGGGAGACAAAATATTTTTTTGATTGGACAATTTTTGGTGGGATTGGGCAGCATGATATGAAATTCTGAAGAGAAAGAAAATATCCAGAAAGAAAGGAGCAAAGAAAAGTGACAAATGTACTCTATAGGGTAAAACATATTCTTAATGAAAACATATGAGGAGCAGAAGGCTCTCCTAAAACAGAAAAATTCCACCTAAATGCAGTCAGTTCATTAAACCTTAACAAGGCCCAACCAAGCCAAAGCCAGCCTACAAAAAGGGGCACAGTTTTGAGGTCAGTGTAGTTGTATGAATACAAAATTTTTAAAAAGCAGTATAAAACTCCTTAAAAAAACAAAAACAAAAACAAAAGGAAAACCAAATTGGTTACTAAAATTTTGAGCAAAAAATTCAATACAATATATTTAAGATTCAACTTCCTCATATAATTTAATAGCCTTTCACTATATTGATTGCCTTCCTAAAATCAAGTATGTGTTTTATTTACTGAAAACTTCCCCCCAAAGAACATTTCCTCTAAATCTATGTTTTCAACATATTAATAAAATAGGTTCCACTTTTTAGTTTGTTTTTATAGAAATTTTAGTTTGTTTTTATAGAAAGTTTTATAGAATATAGAAGCTCTATAGAAACTTTTTTTCCTGAAAGATTCTTCCTCAAAATTGTATTTTTTTTTAATTTCAGATATTTTAAAATGATTACTACTTTTTAAGGATTGTGTCATTATGGAGTAGTTAAGATTTTTAAATTTACCCATCTTTATGATTTGGAAGGCCCTTAATCCAATTATCAGGGTGAAGGATGAATTGACCTTTTCCCCTTACAATCTCTGTTTCTAGTTTGGAAAAAAGAAATCTCTTCCTGAGAATACTGATTTCTAAATTTACCAAAATATGAGGGGCAAATTTAACAGCAGTGAAATTTTAAATAAGCTTGAATATCAATTAAAAAATTCTTGTTGTGTATAAATTTTGTTATTTATGTATGTGCTCTCCTGCAAGGAGACAGTGTGGCATGAAGAATTTCATTTGGTATTTATATTATGTGCTTAAACCTACCTCCAATAGTCCTAGTCCTCTAAATGTGATTTCCTATCATCAGAGTTTTCTTTCCTTTTTTTTATATTTTACTTTTTCTTTTTTAAATTATACTGCTATACATATTCTTTTCTTTTTTGCTCACTGGTAATATTTTTAATAACAAAATCAGTAACTAATGATGCTTACAGCACCATTGAAGGTTATAATTATATTACCTATTGCTTTCCTTCTAAGGATCTCAAGGTAGTTTACTGAGAGAAAATAAAATCTGTTCTTTCTCTTTTTACAGGATTTAGAAATTTGACAATTGTATGGTTTTTTTTTTATTTTTATTTTTTACTAATACTGATGCTAAACCATTTTAGGTAGTGCCTTTCCTATATCATTGTTGGGACTTCCCCCATGTTCAAGGTTGGAGATTAAAATTTTATTTACTCAAAGATGTTTTGATTCAGCATTGTCAGACAATGACAACTGCACAGCTCCATAATCAGTCTTTTTTAAGGAGGCAAAAAGGGTTCTAAGGTTTAATTCAGAGTTGAGAGTAACCTACTTTTTAAAAAAGACTATCTTATGTCAAAAATGATGTCAATATTTATCTTATTTATGTGGTAGAGTTCACTTTAATTTTAAATGAAACTTAGAGGAATTCATATCTTCTGGGATACTAGTCAGCCTGTCAGCATGAGACATTGTTTTAACATTAGGATACTTTTAGATACAAATGGCTAAGTTCAACCTTCTAAGTGAGAAAGATGTAATATCTCTGCTTATAATAGCATATTTGTGTGTGTCTGTATGTGTGTGTGTGCACATACACATTTACAAAAAAAAACCCATAATGAAATTAATATGTGGACAGATGTTGAGTATACAATTTGGGTGGGGTTGATGGCATCACTGGGCTAAGATGTTGGAATAAACTTCCTATATCTTTCCTTATCCTGTCCTCTCGATGTCACGAATTAGCTGGTGACACTTCTCCCTCATCCTTTGAGGATCTTTAAGATCATAGTGTCCCTTCCTTACTTTCAGTAAATGTATATTAGCCTCCAAGAGTGCATGGCATCGAAAATATAATTCTGACCCCCTTGAAGAGAAAGAATTAACAGGCATCAATTTCCCTTCCTGGCTGACATAAACCTCCATTAAAAAAAAAAAAAAAAGTGCTGCTAGCCATATTTTTTCCCACAAGGGTGCATATTAACAGGCAACAGGAAGAATAGGAAAAAAACCAAAAAAACAAAACTTGTGTATATGGAAAGATGGCCCCCAGGCTGTGCCTGTCCACCCAAGAAAATGGCAGTGAGAAGGGGGTGAGTAATTACTCAAGAAATTTATTTTAATTACTTCAGGTCTCCTGTCTTTTTTACAGCAGACATAGCATATTTAAGTGCAACAGGTTGGTGGTCACAATGCAATGTATGAGAAACAATGAAAAACTTGTGAAATCTATGAAAAAATTTAATTTGGAGCAATTCTGTGGCCTGGGTTTTTATACTTTCTTTTTGGTATGTATGATTTCTTGAGTTATAATCACTTATGGAAAATTCCATAAATGTCATTTAATTCTCTAACATGACTCCTCAAACAACTGTCAGAATCTGCTACTTTAACTTCTTATAAGGCTCTCCTACATGTAAAAATAAAAACCACAACAAAAAATATTTTTGCCAAAAAGCAAAGCAGTAAATAACAGTCTCTATTTAGTGTCATGTATAATCCTTTTATAAGTATTATAAATAAAACAACCTATTCTGATGTGTTATATTAAGGTCTATAAATTTTATAATCTAGGAGCATATACAGAAAGGAAAAATAGAGATGAAATCATACTAGTGCTAAAACATAAACTCTTACAATTTATGTTAGTAAAAAAAAAATCCTTTCAGTTTAAAATTGCATCTGGAAAAAATATTTTGATAACAATTATGTTTATAACTAAAAATTAACTCAAAAAAAGATCTTATTTTTAAATTAAGGAATGAATTTATGAATAGTAGAAGAATCATCACATATCCCTCTGGAAAGTTATATTTCCTTTGTGCCATATGAAAAATTAATGTTTTATGTTCATAAATAAAATATCTTCTTAGATGTTTGAGCTCTGGTTAAATGATGATCTTCACTGGGGTAAACTGTCTTAAGTGTTGTACAAGTTGACTATACAGAAAACAAACAAACAAAAAGAAACATAAAATTTCACGTTAAATCTTAGCTGAGAGGTAGCTCACTGAAAAGCAAGATTTTCCATTATAAGATGAAAAAAAAATGTACAGTTTATGTTTTTAAAGTCCCCCTTTTTAAAAAAAAGATTTTCCTTTCAGAATTCTAAAGCATCATTTAAAAAATGTTAAGAAGCTAATAGCCAATCCTCAAAAAAACAATAAACTTGTATTTGTATTTTTAAAATATCACTTGTTATTTGGAGAGATAGCAACTGTTTTCATGACCACTTCATATTTAAATGAAAATATTTCTTGTGTAAAGCTACGTGAAACAGCTTTTTTCTAGATAAACTCCCTAAAAGGTAATGTCAAGGGGGAAATGTCTATGAATTGGAGGATTTTCTAAGCCTGCAAATACATTAAAATATTAGATGAATGTTAACAGCTTAAATGTTTTCTTAGCATTCTAATTTTAATTCTTTAACATTTTAATGACCCAATTTTAATCCAGGGAGCTGCCTATCAATAAAATTTTTTTCTTTCCTTTAAAAAATTTTATTATAAATGACTGCTTCTATGTTCCATTACTTACATATGTTTTTGGTTGTTTTTTTTTTTTTTAAAAGAAAGTTAGGCATAAGGAAATTCACTAGAGGGAAACCATTTTCCTCTTTTATTTAAATATTATTTCATTGAATGTGGTGTTAAGGTTCAAAGGTGGTGGGAGTCTAAAGGATAAAGTTTGGAGGGCTATATCTAATTCATTCTTCCTTTAAAAATTAATTTATAGGCTGCCAATTTACTTCCTGCCTCATAATCAGCTGAGAATTATAGACTTTTTTTTTTTTTGAGAATTATAGAATTCTCCAGACAATTTCACTTTGGTTCATCAAACCCCTACCTCTAGCAAGTATGTTTTCTGCTCTCTTTTTCTTTTCCCTGACCCAGTGTTCTTGCCAGAAATTCAAAGAGTAAAGAAGACCCCTTAATTTAAGAAAAAAAAAATCACTCACTCCACCTTGAAACAAATAGTGAAACTATTTTTTTACTTGATTTTTTTAAGATCTGGGCCTGAAAGATGAGTTGACCTGGACATCATAACTCCTCTACATGGTTCATCTAAGTTATTTGCCTGTCACGGTGTTAAAGGATCACTGTGATGTAAATCATTGCAGTTTGAATGAGCAGCTCTCCTTAGAGGCTGGGAAGCCCTGACTGAGCAAGTTCCCCTCTTCCTATCACTAATTTTCAACTCCAGATGGGTTCACAACATCTGGAACATCCTGGTATGATCAGGACGCTCTTTGACTCGAGACTCATCTCCTACCTCACGACAGTTGGTGACTTTATGTTTCTACTTCCTTATTCGTATTTCAACTTTTCCAACTGGTGCTGGACTATATCTTGTCCTGGGTCTGCAGGGCTCTCTGTCTTAGCAATAACAGTTAATATTGAGTATTTCCTACGTGCCTGAAGTACTAGACTGTCTGTTTACTGACATCTCATTTCACTGCCCCAACAACCTCATTATGAAATAGGTACTTTAATAGCCCCATTTTCCAGATGAGGAAACTGACTTGGAGATACAAGTTGGTCAAGGGCATGCAGCTGAAAAGAGCCCAGCTAGGGAGTAAACCGAGGTCTCACTAGCACCAAGGCCCATGACTCTCAACCACTAGGTTTTGCCGCTTCTTCAAATCATGCCGCCTTTATCCTCCCCTTAAAAGGCTTCAAAGAAGAGATGCAGAGACTGCTTTTGGTTTATTCCCAAGATGTTTATTATGATTTTTTTTAAAGAAAGAGAAGATATGTCACTGAGTAGAAGCAATGGGTAGACTCTGAGTTGAAATGGGGAATCTATGCAGCAGGCTGCAGTTTTTATGAAAATTAAAATAGATTAAAAAAAAAAAAACCGAAACCATCTTTTCCTTTCTCCTTGGAATGGCCTCCAGTGTGCTCCACAGGTTTGGGGGGCCTTGGCCCTTTTTTCTCTAGTGTTACCCAGAAATGTAGAGACCACATCATATTCTTCCTATCATCATGCCTGCAGTTTGCAGCCAAGACTTAAAAGAAATGCCTGATGGGATGCTAAGGGGATCACAGGAAGGAGAGTAAAGATCTTTTCTTTCAGGGAATAAGTGGAGACAAAAAGAATTATAGGACAGTGAAAAGTGAAGTTCGAAGAAGGAAAGAATGAAGACAAAATATGTGTGAAACGGAAAGAGAAAACATCATGTATGACAGCAAACAGTGTTATCCAGCCCTGCCCTTCTGTTTCACTATTTCCTTGGTGGGAATCACCTAAGCTCTGAAAATTTAGGACTAGATAGAAGCTGAAAGTCAAAGGTGAATGGCAAGCATTTGAAGTGAACTACTTGTCCCCCCATCAGAAAGTTAAAAAAAGAAGTATGAAGAGAATGATTTGCAGAAACAATTGTGGTTAAATTCAATAGATTTTTTTTTTTTTTTTTAAGAACTCGAAAAGCCAGGAATTAAAGGGGAATGAATTTAAGGGGAATGAAACCACAAAGAGATAATCTTTGTGTAGGGATGCATGAAGTAGAGAAAAAGATTTTCCTATCAGCCCTTCTGATTTGTTCCCAGCTGGGTAATCCTGGGCACTGGCAGTCTGTGGGGCAAATGGACAGATGCTTCCAGAAAAGATTATCTTTCATCTGTCACTCAGGGAATAACTGTGTCTCTATGACTGCTGATTCTGTGATCTAAGCCTGATATGCCATTGCTATATGTGTCAAACAGAAAAAAAATTATTGTTATTAATTATAATAATAATAATACTAAAACAACAGCAATAACAGTTAACAGTTATCAAACACAGACTAGGTACGAAGCACTTTCCATGCATAAACTCCTCTAATCCTCACCTGACCCTTATGACTGGTATTATTATCCCCATTTCACAGATGAGGAAATTGAAAAATTGAAAACGACTGGTTTGTAAGGAGACGGATTTTTCTACACATTAGCCACAGCCATAGCGATCTGCTGCTTCCTTGCTCGAGTAGAAATTCACACAATTCTGCCTGTCCTCCCACAGTCTACCTCAAAGTCTTTCCAAGGTCAGATCCTAATCCGGGCAGTGGCTTGCACTGGCTATGCCCCTCGGCGTGTGGAGTAAGAGCCTCCACATCTCCCTGAAAGTGAAGTTCGCCTCAGTTTTGACCAGTACTACTGTCAGTAAACGGCCTTTGCCCTAAATGAAAAAAGCGAGGCCTTCGTCATCAGGAGGAAAAGTCTGGGGGCCCTGAGCACAGGGAAGGAAGAGGCTGCGAAGCACGGCACCAGGATAAAACCTTTGCACATCGACCGCTCCATTTTGAGCCTTAGGGACTCCCAATTTCTCCTTCACCGGAGGCCTCAGTGGAACTGCCTGCGATAAATCCCCTTGCTGTGCTATGGCGGAAGCCTGTCTACCATCCTACAATGGACTGTTCCTTTCCCTCAAAAGGCATCCCTGTCCTGTCCAGCTGGGATTTTCCCTGATGGCCAAAAGTATTCAGACCTTACACTGTCCAGCTCCAGCACAAACCTCGCTTCCCTCCACCAACTCACCAGACTCTACCAAGAACACGTAACCAAGAGGAAGGATTGTCTCTTCGAAATTCTACAGGTCCAGGCTAGGTTGGGTCATGAAACTTCTCATCTGCTTCTGTCCCTGGGCTCCATGCCTGCCTTGACTTTTGGTTACTCATTTTCTGTTCAACATTTATCTAGCCCTCTGTAGTATTGAGTAAGTTCCAAATATTTGTTCTTCAATAAAGGGGGGCCAAAAATCATGACAAAAATGCCACTGAGTGCTACTAGGGGGAAAAAAAAAGAAGCACCTAAAAATCTACCTTTCACAACGTACCCTAAGCTTCAAACCTTCATATTGTAAAATGTAGGCCTCAGAGACTAATTAGATAAACCAATTTTAATTTCATGGAGCCTAGGTAGGTCATGAACCCTCTGGAACTGTATGTAAGATATCTGTGTTGTTTTTGTTTTCCTTTTCTATTCGTTTTTTAATGTTTATTTTATTTATTTTGAGACAGAGAGGGAGCATGAAGGGGAAAGGGCGAGGCAGAGGGAGGCACAGAGAGGGAGAGAGAGAGGGGAGAAAAAGAATCCCAAGCAGGCTCTGTGCTGACGTAGCTGGAACCAACTTGGGGCTCAATCTCAAGAACTGTGAAATTGCGACCTGAGCCAAAATCAAGTGTCAGATGCTTAACCGACTGAGCCATCCAGGTGCCCCATTTCCTTTTCTATTCTTGTTTTGTTTTGTTTTGTTTTTTCTAGGAAGAAGTTTCTAGCTTCATTAGGTTATCCCAGGGAGAATGACTTATTTATAGCTCTGATGCCTAGAATAAGGCCTGATAGGTAGTAGGAACTCAGCAAACATTTGTTGAATAAATGAATGGATAAGGGATCTGAGCTCTGAAGCACCTAATTTTAAACATGGAGAAATTAAGACTTAGAAAGGATATAATTGTTTTTCTGTAAGGTCATGAATGTCAGTAGTCAGGACCAGACAGAATTAGCTGTTTCAACTCTTTCCACAGCTGGTCAGTCCTATTGTTTTGCTTTTTAACCTAATTGTATCTTTCACCCCATTTCATTTTTCTTCCTCCCAAACCATTGCTTTTTAAGCAAAGAAATGCATCTCATTTCCTAGTTAGAACCTGCCAACCAGTAAGAACCAAGAGGGGAGAATGTGGCGGAAGGGACCAAACAGTGGGGAGAGTCTATGAAAAAGGCCACCAGAATGATTTATTTGTGGTGGCGCAAATAACATGGCTATTATTCCCATGTGATAAGGACATGATTACTACTATGGCATCGAAGTCGCTGTCATTGATGGAAATACGTAAAGCCGAAATAGTGGAGTCAGATCTGGAGGATGGCAGTAAATCTTAAGCTTAAAACTGACCAGGCCAAGCAGCTGTCCTACAAGCAGGTGATCTGCAGCGTTCTAAAAGATGTCTGAAGGACGGGGATCAAATGATCCCCTGCTTGGTTTGAAAGCTCCTTTGGGGGTGGGGGGGGGCAGTC
Organism: Leopardus geoffroyi; assembly: GCF_018350155.1. Lineage (NCBI taxonomy): Eukaryota > Metazoa > Chordata > Mammalia > Carnivora > Felidae > Leopardus > Leopardus geoffroyi. The sequence continues at coordinate 96,205,038 of NC_059329.1, read as the reverse complement.
TTCCTCACTTGTTAAGTGATTAGGAGATCCTGGGAAAATTCAAGTCAGGCCTTACTATCCTCCTAACAACTCAAAATCAAGCCCAGCAGGCAAGAAGGAAGAGATTCAAACTGCCACCCAGAGAGGAGAAATAAGGGAGAGGGGCCTAAGCCACACGGAGCTGCTTCATGCTGGGAGAATTTGTGAAAGAGACCAATACTTGAATTCTATGACACAGCAAATTTCTAGTGTTGACGACTTCCTCAGCAGACTGAGGCCAACATGGAGGCTCTGAAGTCCAGGCCATAACAGAAGAGAGAGAGGAGAGCCGTGCCTAACCGAGGGATACGTCCAGAATACTAATCACCAGAAGAAGGAACTTTCAGTAAACTTTTCTTTGAACCCTGGCATCCTAAATGCAAGTCATTTTGGAGGGGAATCTGTTACAATGCCTTAGATTGTGTTTATTGATTATCTTATTATTTGGTAATGGTAGGAAATATTTAGTAAAAAGAAAGAACCCAGCTTAGACAATAAATAATCCGAGTTTGAGTTCCAGATGTGTGACCTTGGTAAAATCACTTAACCTCTCTGAACCTCAGTTTCTTGATTTATAAAATGAAGGTATCAGTCTATATATCCTCGGCAGCTCTTTCTAACTTTTACATGCTATTTATTATATCTAAATTTGTGGTTTAACCTGTTGGCAGATTTCTTTCAAACATGATTAGAAGAGGTTAACCTTTCAGGCAAGACAATCCCTCCCCCTGTTATTTTCTTAGATTTCTCTACAATGCAACTGAAATATGAATTAAATGCCAACTAAAGGGGGGAAGAGGGAGATATTAACCTCTTGGAATGAACAACAATCCTATTGCTATAAACTTCAGATTCTTATACTAAAAATGGGAATTTAAGGAAGTTGGGTTCAGTGAATGATTTGAAGACCTTGCCCTCACTGTACAGGGTGGGATTATAGAGGAGTCCAGTCAATCTATTTATTATTTGAGTTCCACTTTCAAAATATAAACATTTCAAAAACTCATGTAGCAGTCACTTAATTAATACAGAAAATAGGTCTGTCCTATATTGATCTGAAGGTCTTCTGTGTCATGTGCTTCTGTTCTGCCATGAGCCCCAAGTGTCCCTCTAAGATTTCTGCCAGTTTCCTACATTTTGCTCACATAACATCCAAGGATTAGCCAGGTAGCTCACTTTCTCCCTTCCTTACAAATCTAACAGCTCTGGGGTTTCAAAATTCTCTGCCGAGCTCCGAATTGAATTTCCCAATAAGAAGGCACAGTAGGACTGTGAAGGTCAGAAAGGCAGCTAAACAAAAGCTCTGTAGCAAAGGATTTTGCTGGTTAATAGAATACGTAAATGTATTTAGAGTTGAATGCCTCACCCCTCAAAAAAATCAATAACCTAAAACTTTTCCTACCTATCCTACGCTGAACTTTAGTTAAGGAGAAATAACTCAACATTTCGGTTGCCTCAGAGAAACTGAGCTCAGCAAATAACCTTTCCACTCGACACCTCCCCTGGGCCCCTGAGAGACCTTAAACAGCCCAGGGAGTGAGGGGTGGAGAGGGAACCACGTGCCCCACTGAGGAAGTCCTGCACTCCTCAGTACTGGGCGCCTCCAAATACCCAGGCCCAAGTCCAGCTAGTGGATAAAACAGGAAGGGGGCCTGTCTCAGAGGACAATGTGTCCTTCCTGACGACCTCCATGATGGGTGCCTCTCTTCGCCAAAGGCTAAGCCATTGAGGACAGTGCCCCAAGCACTGGATCCCTGATTTCCCTGTGTTGCATCACCAAGGGAAGAGCGTGTGGAGTCTCCTTGGTTTTACCCAGGCCAAGCGGCCATGGGCTGAGGTATCTTTGCACTCACCTGGGACTCCAGAGCTCATTGGTTCAGACTCTTCAGTTCCCGTGGCCTCTGAGATACCCTCCTTCAGTGGCCACCCCTTGTGCAGATCTCCAGTAGTCCAGACAGGTTCAACTACCTGAAAGGGCGAAAAAGATGGGTAGGGTTACTATGCTGGCTCAGGAGGAGAATGAGAGAGATTGGGGGTGGGGATATTTCATAGGAAATCAAGGAGTGGATTGGCTGAAGGACAGAAAAAGGGCAGAGGGGCACATCTGGGCTAAGAGCTACAAGGCAGGGATGCTGATGTCACAGGAGAGCTCTTCAGAGATACCCACAAAGCTTCCCTCCTGCTGCGTCCCAGTATGGGAAGTCTCTGGGACAGAGAAGAGGGTCTTGGTCTGAGATTGAAGCAAGTGTGCCCAGTACCTTTGACTCAATCTCAATCCCTTCCTTTGCCTCCAAACTAAGGCAAATAAGGCAGAAGGACTCAAGACCTGAGGTCTTGAAAAGAGATAGCTGGGGCAAAGGATCCAAAGGGAGGAAGCCTGGTTCTCACCATGGGTAAGGGAGTAGGGCAGGTGCACAGTAACCAAAAAGGGGCCTGAGGGTGACAGCTGGCAGAACCCCTTAGCCTGGCCCAGCCACTAGGGGGCAGATGGCTTGGGGGGCGGGGAGGGGACTCTCCGGTGCCTTCACCCCTTCCTTAGCTCCAGAGACAACCTCTGGTCTTGATTTTCTAACACGGAGACTAAGCTACTTGTCTGGGCAGAGGAGCCAAGTTTCCCCAGGGACCTCTTGGGCACTTCCCACTCCCCAGGGAGAAACAGATTGGGGTGAGGAAGGGTCTCCAGCTGCTACCCCTTACCCCCTTCTCTATAGGTACTCCAGAGGTTGGCATCACATGCAAGCGCCTGGAAGTGTCCATCAGGCCCCTGGCTTACTAGGTGACGTGGCATTTTTCAAGAGGGGTGTGCATTGGCAGTTTGAGGGTTGTAAGAGATTACCCCCCGCCCTTTGCCCTCCTTCCTCAGCAAAGGCAAAGTGGGGACAAAGGGGGAGATCAGCTCCAACCCGCCCCAGGCTGACGCAACTGCTTTGAGGAGGAAGGAAAGATGCACAAAGAGCCACAGATTTTCACTTATTGTGAAGGGAAAGGGGAAGGGGTCCTTTCCTTTGCTCCCGCCCGGACTGATAGCCCTCTCCGCAAGGACCGCCTCTCCCCGGCCCCATCCGAAGTGAGAGGCCCCCGGCCCCGGCCCGGGCGTGCAGCCGCCCCAGTAGCTGGGCTGCAGCAGCTTCCTCAAGGCAGCAACAGTTGTCTGGCTGAGGCGAGGCGAGGCGAGGACTCGCTCTGGCGCGCACGACGCCGGCTTCGGCTGGTGCTCCTGGGCTCTGGAGCCCCTGCCCCAAACCCAGCCTCCGGGGGAGAGGTGTGGGGACCAGGGACGCGGTAACCCTGAGCAGCCTGCGCTCTGGTCGCTCAACGTCTTCGGTGCAAGTTCACTTCTCTTAGGTCACTTTTCTCCCAATCTGGTGGAGGAGCAGGCTTTTGGGGGAGAGGAGGGCTTTCGGGCTGGGGAGATGGGGGGGATGTAGGAAGCAAAAGACAAAAGAGAAGCCCAAGGGACACAGGGGGAAGCTATTTTGAGTCTAACGTGGCTCTTACGCCTCTCCTTCCGCCGGAGCTATCGCTCCACAGACGGCCCCAGGTGAGAGGCAGGGAGGAAACCCCCCCAGGGGTTTTGCTTTTGCTCCATCTCCTTTGCAGATCTTAGAAACCCTTTTACTCTCTCAGGAAACGCCACCAGGGAGGGAAAATCTCCTTTATCTGGGGAGAGGGGCTCTCATTTAGCCCCAGAGGTTTGAGTCCTCGCCTTCCGTGCCTTCTCGGTGCCTTCTTGAAGGCTGAGCTATAAAAGACTGACTCTGTCCAGCTCTCTGGGGCTCCGTAGCCCTTTTCTTACTCGGCAGAGGGTAGAGTCTGGGTGCTCGGCTAACGGGGAGGGGAATGATGGTGGGCATTTAGTTTGCTGGAAGAACGGTGGTTGGGGTGCGGGGAGAATTCAGGCCCTCCCCGAAAACAGGAAGCTTCCTGGAGCTCGGGTCCTGGGCTTTCATATTCCCAGACTCATCCTCTATCTGTGTCCATCGCTGTGGACGCCTGTGTGTGTCTGTGTGTCCTTCTAGTCCTGTCCCTGAGGGCGTCTAGCACTGTTTCTAGCTGGCGAAGGGCACGGGGCGCCAAGCATGGTGAAGGCCTGATTTGTGCCACTTGTAACCGAAGCGGTAACGACTGCAAGGGGAGGAGGGGGACCCACAGACGATCCTCAGTCCTGCAGCTTTGCCTCCCTCCCCAGGACGGGGCGCCTGGAGAGGCCAGGACTGGGCTTCTGCTGCTACTGCTGAGCTCCTGAGTCGGGCACAACCACATCTCTCAAAAGCTCCTTCTCCGCGGGGGTTTCCCCAGCTTTCGCCTGTTTTACCCCCTTCCTTGCTACTTAGTTTTGAAAAAGATAAGATGGGGGAGACCTGAGGCTGCAAAACGCCTCAAATTAGGTTGGAAGTAGGTGCGGGGGGGAAGGTACTCCGGGGAGCGGGCGGTGCCTACGTGTTTCCCTCTTTTTCGGAGCTCCCCAATTCACCACGTCTCGCCTCACCTCCAGGTCCCCCACGCTAGGACAGAGAATGCTGAGGGCCTCTCGCCCCTCCCTCCAGGGCTTCCCCACCCCTAGACTGCAGAGTTGGATCATTAGGGTCAAAAATGACCAGAACATGTCCTAAACTGATTCATATTCCAAGTACTGGCTTGGCCTTAAGATCGGATCCCTTTTTTTGCAGTGGGTGAATGGGGTTACTCGGGGTGTGGGGCGGGGGGGGGGGAGACACAACTTCTGTAAACTTTTATTGTATTTTAGCTTCTTTCCACTTCGAAAACACACGCAAACGGCCTGCTTCAATTCCCCCTGTGATACAAAGTCGATTTAAAAGTTGGGGGCGGGGAGCCGCTCGGAGGACAGGCGGGTGACCAAAGCCTCAGGGAGCGCGGGAAGGACGAGAGGGAAAGGATTGCTTCTTCCATGGAAAACGGGGAAAGGGTTGGGAAAGGCTCGGACCGAGCCGCTTCGGGAAGGTGCGGGCTTCGGCTATCGCTGCTGGCTGCGGTCTTCTCGACGAGCGCGCCCTCCGCGAATGCTTTTTGGGGTAAGGGCTTCCGGCTATTGAGTTATGTACAGCAAGCCCAGACCGCAAAAAGATTCGCGAAGGGCAGAGTCTGCCGGCTTCTTCAGTCCGCCGCCGCCGCCGCCGCCGCCTTCAGCCCAGGATGTCTCCGAACCCCGGAGCCGAGCCCGCTGGGTCTCCCCAGCGCGCTCCATCGCGGCTCAGCCTTCCCACCCCGCGCACCGCCCGCCCCTCTGCCGCCCCTCCCCGCACCCCCCGACTCATCCTTGCATTTCTCCACACCGTCCGCGATCCCCCAACTCAGCCCGCACAGACGCGAGCGAGGTGTGTGGAGGACGAGAAGAGGAGCGTGGAGGGGAACCAGAGATCCCGGCGCCCTGCCTCCACCCCTCTTCCGTAGCCCCAGCACCCTGAGCCTCCCCTCCTATCTGGCCTATCACCCCCATTCCCCTCTCAAGGTTCCGCCAGCCCTGGCTGCAAGGTCGCGGATCTCTGAACAGGTACAGTTCGGATTTCCCCTGAACCCGCTCTTGTCCCTTCTAGTCCCCCAGCCGAGGTTCCAGCCGTGACTACAGGCGCTGCGTAAAGAGAAAAACTCCCCCAGAGCACTAAATAAATACAGACGAGGCCGCCAGCTCATTGGTGCGGACTAAAATCGTCACCCACCAATCAGGAAAGAGCTCACATTTTCCCCTTTTTTTTTTTTTTTTTTTCAGAAGGGGGAGGGAGGAAAAAAAATATTTCCATTTCTAATTATTCAACAAAATCCAGACTGGAACACGTTAAAATCTTGTTGTTGCAAAAAAAAGCTGCCAGGACCCCTACCTCCATTCCAGTCCAAGTGAGGGGAAGCGTGCAAGATATTGAGCAAGGGAGGGTTCAAGACAGAGACCTCTCCCAATGGGACCCAAGCCAGAAGATTCAGACAGAAAACGACAGGCAGAGATGAACATAAAATAAACCCAAACTCCACGCTAGTCAGCCTATTTCTAGAAAAATGACAATGTCTCAATCCCCCCCCCCCAAAGTTCTGAATGCTCAAGAGAAATGGTGAAGCTCCTCCCTCTGCACCCTCGCCCAAACCCGTCTAGATATTGGGTGTCTGATGGCCCACTCGTCTCAGGTGCCCTCTCATTGCTGCAGCCCCCCTTCCCATTCTGCAGATTGTTGAGGGTAACAACAAGGGGCGAGCCCCTCATTGATCGCCGGCTCCCACAACGACGGGAGATTCCAGCATCTTCAGGAGAAAAGAGAGGGGTGGGGAGAGGAAGGGAGGGGAGACTAGGGTGAAAGGAGGAGGGTGATCTTTCGTTCTCCCTCCTTCCCTCTCCCCTCTCTTCCTCTAGGCCCCCTAGGCCATCCCATCCATCCAAACTTTGAGGGTTGCCCTAATTCTTCCCAGTGCAGCGCCACCCTTCCCATATCCGCTCTTGCCCCCCCTCCCCAACCACCCCATCAGTATCCAAGAAGGGTGTGGGCAAAAGAATGTTCTGACCACCTCCCTCTCCAACAGTAGTCCCCCAGTGGGGAAAAATTCAGCCAAGGTGGGATGCTGCAAACATTGCAAGAAAGTTGCCATATTTGTTCTCTGCCACCCTGAAATCGACGTGCGGGCGGGCGCGAGCGCACACACACTCCAGCTCAGCAAGCCAGAAGAAAACGTATCTAGACCAAGTAGTCACTGTCTCCGAGTGCCTGTCGGCCCACCCCCTCCGCCCATCCATCACCCTCCGCAGAGCTGCGACCCTCCCACCCTCCCACGGCATCCCCTCGGCTAGGCTACCGACAGACGCACGCACACTCCCCCCGAGCGTCGGCGCGCCTGCCGCGCCAGAGGGGGCTCCACAGTCTGCGCCTGTCGCCGCTGCAGCGCGGGGCAACTGGGAAAAAAAGTTCTGCTCAGCAGACCAGTGAGCCTACAGACCACCGGCCGACCAGTGTACCAACCCCCTCCTCCTTACCTCGGTCCGCAGGCCCCGAGAGCGCGCTGGTCCCGTCCGCACTGCAGCCAGCTTGAAGGAGTCCCTTTCCAACCAGCCCGCTCCCCTCCCGCCCCTCCCTGCCCCCAACGGGTGTTTGCCCAGCGGCAAAGCAGGCTGTTCCAGGTAAGTATATAAGTTACTGTAACTGTGTGGGAGGGTCACGATCTTGGTAATTGCTGCTTTCCGAGCTTAACCCCTGCGTTCCTGCCTTCCTCCAACTTGTTGAGGACTCGTCGGGTAGCGGGAGAGCGAGCGAGCGCGCCGGAGAGCGCGCCGGCCGGGAGGGGGGGAGAGAGGTGCACCGGGCAGAGAGGGGAGAGCGAAACAGCGAGCGGCGGAGTTCAAATGCCCCCCTGGCAGCGGTTTTCATTGGATAGGTCTTCCCCCCACCCCACCCCCGTCTCCCCTGGCTTGGTCCCCCCCGCCTGCACCCCCCCCACCCCCCCGTCTCCCATGTAGGGGACGTCTCCAGGCAAAGTCACGATTCCTTCTCAGTTCGGAATGAACTGTGACTAGAGCCATGACGCAGCCAGCGCGCATTACTCACTTTTTGCAGTCACGACTTGGGAATCCGTGCTGGTTCCAACCAAAATTACACCGCTACCATTGAATTATTTAATAGGATCCAGTTCGGGGGTAAACTTATGCATTGTGCCAAGGGATGGAGGACGAGGGGGGGGGAATGAGGACAGGGGCATCTTCCTTCCCCCTTCTCGACTCTTGGACCACCCTTCCCCACCACCACTCCACGTGCTGCAAGTGTTTTATTGCGCTACTACCCCTCCCAGCCCGTCCGCTCCCCCCCCCCCCACCCCGTCCCAACCATTTCCTTTGCAAATGTGGCAGAATTTGTAAACACAACCACGCAACTTTCGGGGCTGAGAGGGGCGAGGCTTGGGAAGGGAAACGAGTAGGTCCGGGTGAATGACGAGGAGGCCTAGGGGTGGGCCGAGAGGCTGCGAGCAGCTTTGGTTTGAGCTGAATTGTCAAGACAAAGTGTGGGTTGCAGCGTTATTTGTGTTATTCTCCACAACATCAGTAACAGCCCTTGTTACTATTATGAGTTGACGAATACTCAGTCTCAGCCAGGGAATCTTTCCAGAGAGGGACTGCTTCTGAACTAAAAATAACTCGACCCACCCTCTTCCCCCCTCCCCAACCAGGGCTGCGCGTTGGGTGCCCTGCGTGGGGGTCAGGTCACTAAAGCCAGAAGCTCCTGCTGGATTAGAACGGGGTAGAGGGAGCAGAGAATACCTGGGCTCTCTTTATCTCTCTCCTGAAGACTGTCCCCCTCAGATACTTACCTCACCATCCTGAGTTTATTTTTTTAATTATATAGAAAATATCTCTGTATGCACACAAGCTTATTGCAGATCTGCAAGATTCATTTCTCCTGCCGTCCACAGCCCACCTTTGTGGGCCAGTTTGAGGATCCATTTTTATTATTCCTCGCGGAGGAGTTAATCAGTATGAATGTCTTTGTGTGCGCGTGATATTCATCCCCCTTCTGGCCTCTAATAACCTTCCTCCCTCCTCACCTGTCTGGCTACAGGTTTGGCCAAAGTGTCTGGGGCTGATTGCAATGAATCTCACTCCGGTTCGAGTCCATAACCCCAGGAAGTTGACGGTCTCTCCAGTAACATTTGGCAACTTGGAGAAGAATCGCCCCCTCCCAGTTTCCCTCGGAGCCGGTTTTCAGAAACCCTTTGGCTTTTGACTTTAAAGCGCCTCGCGTTGTTCCCAAGCCTGGATTCTCTGCGTATCGCACCAGCAACTCCTGTGCTTTGGTTTCTAATTCATTCATTCCACAACTCATTTGGGGCTCCTATGACTAGGACGCGAAGGAAGGGGGAATAGTAAGAAAAATGCCATAATGCACAGACACATCCTTACACACCTCACGGGAATTGCAGAATGTGGGAGCGTGGGGGCATGAAGTGGGAGGCGATGAGGGTCTGAATAAAGCAACCTATAGCCTCTTATTTTGAGAGTCACCATCACCGGAGAGAAATCTTTCAAATCCACTGGCGGGAAGGTGCCGGAGCCTGGGAATGGAGACCCAGATAGAGACTGGCCTCTGCGGAGAAAGCCGGTGAGGCACCGGCTTTCGGTTCCTGGAGCGCTGGGCCTTGGCTCATCCTGGAATCTAACACTTTGCTCCCCCCTCCTTTAAATTTTTTTTCCCTTTCCTTCCCACTCACCCCTCCTTTTCCCCAAAGCTCTCACCGAAGTCACGACTCTCCCCTTTGAACATCCTTAACCCCCTCCTCTCCGCCTCCCTCTCTGCATCCAGGGCGGGTCTATCTGCAGCTGGCGCCAACCCCGCCCCCTGGCGCTCGGAGCTGAACTCGCGGAGGACCAAGGAATTTTCAGCACCTGCCTTCTATGGACAGCTACCGCGCCCTGAGCCAGCCGGGGCCAGGGTCGCAGTCCTCGGGCTCCAGGAAGGCTCCAGGAACCGAACGAGTAAAGTTTGTCAAAGGAAGACAGATTTTCCCCTTTCTTTACCTCCCGGCCCCATCCATGCAATTTTAATCTATATCGCATTGCCTCCATTAATCTCGCAGAGAGATGGTCCATTAAGTGGTATCTGGGCACCCTTTAAGACAGAGAAAACGGGGAGGGGAGGGGGGCAGTGGAGAGAACGGGGCTCAACAGCGCCGACCCATAAAGAGAAAGAGAGTTGCAGCAGCTATTGATTCAGAGATTCGTCAGGGTGATTCCCGGCTCTGCAAGAATTCCCCCTTTCAGTTCCTTTGCATGCAGCCCCAAATTCATTATGCACACTCACAGCTGTACCCCTCACCCTCCACTCAGTCCCACCCTCTTCTTCAGAAAGGGGTAGAAAGGCAGCCAGAAAAAGAACCCCAGAGCATGCACAAAGTAAGCCTCGGCTCATACTCACAGTCTGCGGCATGCACATGACATAATATTACTTACCCAAACGGGAACTCCTTAAGAGAAAAAGAGAAACATAGGGGGAGGGAAGAGAAAGTGGAGAGAGGGAGACAGGAGAGGAGAGGAAAAATCCAACAATTAATTTCCAGACATAGTTGGGGGGGGCAATGCGGTGATGTCCAGGTTTTCTTCCACCCGCGCTGGCTTTTTATCCAGTACAGCCCTCGGTCTATTTCTGGAACACGATCAAACCCTGATGCTATTTTTAGCAAGTACTGAAAAAACCTCCACACACAAAGGCATTTTGCTGGAACCTTAAGTCCGAAACATTAAATGTGCATTAAGCGCCCCCTCCCCACTTTTTTCTGCACCACCAGACTCATTTGCGTTAGTGCAGGTGACGTTTTTTAAAGCAGAAAAATACCCAAATATTATATTTTCCCTCCTCCCCATTAACTCCCGTCTGCCTCTGCCTGTTGCAAGCTCCTCGCAGTCTCCCCAGCAGAAGGCTTTGGAGTGGTTGTATTTTTTAGAGCTGCATGTCTCCATTGACCAGTTTCCCTGCATGCTGGGGGTTGGGGTGGGGGAGAGGGGGCACTTAGGCCCCCTCCCCAGAAGACCTTCTCAAGAAAGCTCTAGAGTCTAACGCTATTCACGATGGAGATTCCCAAATGAGGGGGGAAAAAATCTTCCGTACCCTTCCCACGTTTCCCACCCATGCTTTGCAAAATCGCGCTGTGTTTGCAATACAACGCCTTTGGAAATGTATGTGTGTGTGTGTGTGTGTGTGTGTGTGTGTGTGTGTGTGTGTGTGTGTTTTGCGTTCTAGTAAATTCACTACGAGAGGGTTGGAGAAAATAGACTCATGAAGGCAGCGCGGAGCAGCCGCCTTGAGTCTCCTTTGCCAGCCTGCGTCAGTCATGAGCTACTGACGTCACGTGCAGATTCTCCTCTTTGGTGGGTCTGGTTCAGCCGAGAAGAGGCTTCTGCTCGGAGACAGCGCTTTGTGTTCGGTACAGCCACTGAGCAGACGAGGCAGCTGAGGCAGGCGCCACCCCAGGCTTGGGCTGGGCAGCTGCAGAGGAGGCTGCGGCCGCCGCGTCTGCTCTAGGCGTGCGGGGCCCCGCGGGCGTGCCGTTCAGGACAGCCCCCTCCCCAAATGCCCTCCGCCGCCCAGTGCAAAGTCGGATCAGCACTGACTCGGGCGAGCGTCCTTTCCCCGCCCTTTCGCAACTGGCCACTGTAGCAAAGACAGCTATGGCTATGACTCGGATTAATTCTGTGTGTTTGTCGGGCAGATAGCCCCGGCTCCTCGAGTGACGCAAGTAACAGATTCAACGGCTCCCGCTGTCTCCCCTGCTCCCCTCTTCTCCCTCCCTCCTTTCCCCTCTTCGGTTTCCTCTGCCCACGCATCCTGCTTGGTCTCCCACGGAATCAGTCAGCTACAGCTTCCCAGAGAGCAATAATCCGAGTTACAGACAGACAGACTCCCAGAGCAGGAACAAATAAGCCTGCAGTTTAACGCGCGCGCGCACACACACACACACACACACACACACACTCCTTTGTAATTGGCCAGCAGCGTTTAGGGGCTCCCCTGAATGGGGGGAGGGAGAAGCTGATTCACAAATCCACAGGCCGAGGAGGAGTCACTGCTGGGGGGAGAGGGGATCCCGAGAGGCAAGGGACAGGGCTCACTGCTTCGGCTTTTCCCTCTCCTCACCACGCAGAAAGGAAACCCACCTCTATAAATATAATGATGGCAGGGTGTTAGCGAATAAACTACTTTTGTTGAATGGTAGAGGAAGGAGAAAATTCAACAGACTGCAAATGCTTAGTATCTAGCGACATTACCAGAACTTTTTAAGACTAGGTGAGGGTTTACCCTTTCTCCCTCTCAAAAACCTAGAGATCTATTTTTTCTTCTTGAAGTAATATCCCTGAAAAATAGGCCCAGTGAATTAGTGCTATTTTTAAACCAATTTGAATGGATCTTGCTTCATGAGGGTGACAGTGTGTGTGTGTGGGGGGGGCACGTACATGCCTCAGTGTGTTGTATCTGAATCTGAGTGTTTCAGCAGAAGACATTCCACACCTCAGGATGACAAAGGGTTTATTGATTTGCTGGACTGATGGATGTGGGAAGAATTGCCACAAATTGGAAGATCTGAACAAGATCGCACACACAGAGACCATCTTTCCCAAATCCACACAGCATCACAGATGCACCTCACATAACCTCTAACCAGAAAGGGTGGGGGACTGGAAACTGAGGCCTGGCTTGACGCATGGTTTATCTCTTTTATTAACCCTCATCCTCAACATTCCCTGACAATGGTTTTCCTTGATGCCAGTAAACAGTTTTCCAGAGGTTACCACTAAGATCTGGGGTGCAAGGCCTGGGAGTGATCTTTAATCAGTGTGATCTTTAATACCCTCTCATCTCCCTCTTCAGGCCCTCCTAGGCTTCATAGCTTGCCTCAGAGATTTTGATTTAAGCTTATGTCCTTCTTGTACCTTCAATTCCTGCCTGTGGCTTAAGTTTTGCCTACTAAACAGAGACAGAGGACGACAGCTCAGCATGGAGGACACCCTCTGGTAGCCCATCGGTAGCTGCTTATTTTTAGCCCCGTGAATGCATGTATGGATGTGTGTGAGAATGGGGCTGCGGTGGGGAGGTGTGCAGTCAGAAGAAATATCAATGGGAGATAGTCGGCCCTGGGTTTTGCACCAAAGATGGCTTATCGCAGGGCATCACCAGATGTGGCCTAATGGACAGGAAGCTTCCCCATCATGTGGCAGCAGCATTTCAATGCAGTATTCTTGGATTAATGAAAATGCCAGGCTAAGGATGTTTCTAAAGGCACAGAGTAAGTATGTTTCTAATGATATGTGACTAGGTGTGTGTAAGCATAAATTCAGGTATAGGGGCACATTCACAGAAACCATATAGTTCCTATATATACTACATAAACTATATAGAGAAGAGACCATTTAGAGTAATGTGGCCTGCCTTCTGTGCTGGTTAGATGCTATTGTGTCTATGCTGAGATCAAGGCAGGTTCATTTGAGGTCACTGTGGGGGTCCCTTAACATATTCCAGCAAACCCTGTATCTAGCTCTAACAAATGAGGTAGAGCTGGAAATAGAATAAATGTGCTCTGCACCTCAAAACTCTGAGGGTCGCAGCCAAAATTACACTCATCTAACTCTAGTGGACTGATAGACTCAATGTCTCTGCTTCTCCCCCTGCCAGAAGAGGACATACTTCTGCCATGTCCCTGTTTTGCTACTGTAATCAAGCTGACTGGTCAGATTGCTGTTGCGGGGCTGGGGCGGGGGGTGGGGGGGCTGCCTAGGAAGCTCAGGAGAAACATTTGCAGAAAGTTAGTCCTTGGTAGCCAGCATCTCCATTTCCCCTACATGTCAGGTCTTTTGGTACATGCTTGGCCTGGAGGTGGTGTCCTTGGCTTTCTGAGCTGTCTCACCATTCTTTGTTAAGTGCCATGGTGGCCAATTCCTGTCTGAGCATTCAAGCTAAGCACCTAGGGAATTAATAGACTGACATGGAACCTGTCCAAGATGAAAACCGCCTTCTGCACTGCCAACCCATCCCTGGGCCATCCCAAGCATGAAGAGGACTCGTTTCCCCTAATGCTCCCCCAGAGGGCCTGTGGGGGTAAGCTACTGTCACCAAGCCCTTGAGAAGAACTGAATCTCCTTTCTTTCAGGGTCAGTGAAACCCAGGATGTCCGCCTGTGTCTCCTGTCTCCTCTCCAAGCACCAAGAAAAATGCCAGTAGGTAAAGTACTAGGTTTGGAGAAGGGAATAAAAAATGCAGCTCCCAGGAAGTCAACCAAAAGGGAGTGTATCAGGGAGTCCAGGAGAAAGATTCCTCTTTGCCTAAAGCCATCTCCTTTAGGGAGCAGAACTATTTTGGCTTAAATAAAGGATGGGAAAGAAACCAATAGTTTTTCAACACCTACCATGTGACAGACACTGTGCTGGGCACTTTTACATAAACAATCTCACATAATACTTAACGCAATTTTATGGGTGTCATAATAACAATGCTCCCTACCCCATTGGATTATTTGTGCAGAAATCACTCCAGGAATATTAGTTATTATGTTTCCTATTTTAAGGCTAAGGAAATGGATACCAGATAGCTTAAGTGACTTGTCCAAAAGTCTTAAAGTTTGAAGTTGGTAAAATTTGGGATCCAATCAAATTCATATCTGTGTAGCTTCAAGCCTCATGCCTATACCACTCCATCATGTTGCCTCTATTCAAATATCTGGTCTTTTATATTCCAGTTTTAGGGACCATCATGTAGAATTGCAGACATCTGGAACTTTCTCAGCAGTGGCCTGAATAATGAAACGGATTTATTCCTTCTAAGGAGCCCCCTTGCCAGTAGAACCACCCTCCTAACAGGCCATCTGCTTGCGAGAAGAACCCCCCTCCATCTTCTACCAAGGAAAGCACCAGGGGCGCCTGGGTGGCTCAGTTGGTTAAGTGTCCGACTTCGGCTCAGGTCATGATCTCACAGTTTGTGAGTTCGAGCCCCACGTCAGGCTCTGTGCTGACAGCTCAGAGCCTGGAGCCTGCTTCAGATTCTGTGTCTCCCTCTCTCTCTGCCCCTCCCCTGCTCATGCTTTCTCTGTGTCTCAAAAATAAATAAAACATTAAAAAAAAAAAAAAAAAAACGAAAAGAAAGCACCAGCTGGCTCAGCCTCATCCCGAACTCAGGAGAACTATCCAAAGCCAGCCAGTGTGGAGTGGAGATACAGCGAACTTTATGTCCATTCAGGCTGCTATGCCTAGCCCTAGCCACGTTTACATTGGGTGGCACTAGGGAGGGGTTGAAAACCTCTTGTAAAAGTCTTCTAAAAATCTGTCTTAAGGTGGGAACAGCAGCAAATCTCCATTTGGGTTGGCTAGTCATCCAAGTCTTCTTTCACCCACTTAGAAACTGGCATCCCTGATCATATTCCAGATTCTGAAAACTTTAGAAACTAAGGCATTAGCACTATGGAGGGGATGAGCCACAACATACACAATACAAGCTATTCCATGATCCCATTCCCCTGTTAAATACATGTTTTCAACACTTACCCTGATCAAGAGGTACATTCGGTCTTGGGAAACACTTCTTAGAAGCCAACATATTTGGAGGTTTGAGGGTATATTTTTAAGGAACACTTGCATGCTGGAAGAAAGTGACTAGAATTCCACCCCCTCTTTTTTTCTTGTTGTTGCCACCAGCATTCAAGTCTCAACTACCTCCAAGTATTTGCAGTGTTCAACTTCAGAACAATTAAGACAGTATCTGCTATTCGCATACCTTCACTATCAAGGAGCAAGCTCTTTTAAATGCCCTTCTCCCTCCCTATGCCACTCTGCTTGACATCTTGGAGAACCAGATGATAGGTTTCCCCATGCCTTGTCAGATGAAAGGCACATTTGGGAGAACAGGGACTTAGAGGGTCACTCAGGAATATCTAGAGTGGGTTTCATGGTGAGGATCTAAGCAAAGACAAGGAAGCCAGAGCAAGCACATGATAGGGGGCTGAAGCTAAAGGGGTAGGGTGGGTTGGGGCCTGGGATGCCAGCATGCTTTAGTTTAGCAGAGGCTATACAGAAAAGGATCAGAGCTTGAAAAACAAGGACCACAGGGAGAAAAGAACTATCTCAGGGGTGCTTCAAGATGCCTGCCCAAGTGTGGTCTTAATCTCATGCTTGGTAGACAGTTGTCTACCCTACCTGAACTCAGTGGGCAAGGAGAGCTCAATCACGAGTTCATGTGGGGGGTCTGAATTGGCTAAACTTTTTATCTTTTCACCATTAAAAATGCCTTGAAACTAGCTGCTTGGATCACTATATCTGATAGGCCAACGGCAAAAAATGGGCCTCACATTCTTTAATTGGTAGCCCAATAAATATAGGCTGTGGAACAGAGGAAGAATGGACTAACATATCTGCTGGATTGGCCAGTTTTTTGTACTTATTGACAAGGCTAGGAGTTAAATAACAAATTGGGTCTGGATCTTGCCATGAGAAGAGAGATTTTCAGCTCACATGTGACAAATTTCCATTAGTTCTAGCTTACCACTCAAAAGTGGAAATAAAATGGCAGGGTAAGGGTGGGTGGGTAGAAAATACAATTTCTAGGGATAGTGGGTTTTCCAAGAACCACACTTTTTGTAGTGATTGTTTTTGAGAAGGAGAGCATTCACTATGACCTCAACAAATTCTGATATGGTCAAACCTGGGATCTGTTTTATTTTGTAGAGGCGGAGATTAACATTGTGAGGCTGGACCAACATCTATGGCTGGACTGGGGTCCCTGAAGGGCATTTGGGTCAATAGGAACTGATAGAAGATGAACCTTAGAGCCTAACAGGGTGACTCTGGCTCACGAATACTGGGCTTCTGAGATCACTACAAATCACCCTAGACAGTGCTGGTAAATGTCACTTACCTCACCATCCAGGAACCTGTGGTTCAGAACCCATGAAGAAAAGCCTTGGGTTTCAAATGAAAATGTCTAGAGTGAAGCCATCACAATGTGGTAGAATGAAATGCAAATTTAATTGGAGGAAAAAAAGTCTGGATGATTCCATCCTGTATTCAGGGGCAGTCCAATTCTGAGGATCCTTCTCTTTCTCTTCTTCCTACCTCCACATTCTTAATCAGTCCAAACAGTCATGAGTAAGCGCTTTCACTATATCTGACTGGGACTAAGGGATTTCTGGTCTTTCCATCTAGTTTTAATCACATCACACTCAGATACCTCGAGTATCTTCATTAGTGTGACTGCTCTGGCAGAGTCTTGCAACTTCATTTTGGAAGAGGTAGGATGTGCTGTGGTTTTCCTCACCTAGGGACTGAATGCTGGGCTGTTGGGCATGAGGCAGGGGCTGTTGGGCATGAGGCAGGGGCTGTTGGGCATGAGGAAAGAGGGAAACCAATGTTAGCCATCTGTACATAACTCAGAGGGGAACTTGCCAAACAGAGAACAAAGCCACTGCCCATAAGACGGGCACCTTGGAGAAAGAGCTGAGTGGGTAGTGAATGGAGGAAGAATGGTGATCAGGAAGGGGTAGTTATGGCAAGCGTTAATAGGAAGATGAATGTGAGCAGCAACATTGCAGAAAGCATGAGGCAAAGGATGAGGTGTGTCCTGGGTGTTTGAGGACTGCTCTGAAAACTCATCTGGTCTCCTCTTGATCGTTGGCGCTCCTACAACAAGCAAGAATGAAAGGGATATGGTGTCAGCAACCTATATTCCATCACTCACAGTTCTCTGTGAGCATGCAGTTCCAGACTCTCCCGTCCCTCCCTCAGTGATATCATTTTGGCTTCCTTGAGGGTGGTAGGGACACAATGTTGGTGGTAGGGCAGATGTTCAAGGCTACAGTTAGATAAAGGGATCCTCAGCCTTACCAGCAGACTGCCAAATATGAGTTCACTTCAAATTGGCAGGTCTGGACCAACTTATTCATCAAGAAGTCACATTTCTGGCAAAGTAGAGTTTGTGGTATTAACAGGTCGAACCAGAGAGACCTGCTTCCACTGGTAGCTGAGGGCCAGGAAGTTATGTCATGGACAAATACTTTTAACCCAACTACTCCGTTTAGGACAGTGACAGCCCAATTGCTCAGAAGGTGCTGCAGAAAGCCTTGTATCTGTTGCGTTATTATCAGCAGATACCATTCTGATCCCATTATGACATCACTCTGCCTATAGGAGAAGGGGCAGCTCACAGGAAATCTTGAGGAGGGGTGGAGGAACTAGGTGACACCTGGTGTGGCTGATGTCCCATTATGGAGATTTAGAGACACAACAGAGAAATTGGAGATTAGCACCCAACCCAAAGAGGAATGGGAATCCTGTGATGTACCCATGTCTCAAATCCCCACAAAGAACCCATATGGAAATGCTTTGAAATTCTTCTGCATTAAGTGAAAAAGTTTACATCTTTGCATGGTATAGGAGAGCTGAAATAATATTTCAGATTCTCTCAGGGACCTAGATAACCTTTGAAATGTGGGTTGGTTAGAGATCAACCTTGAAAAGATAAGTGGCTGTGTAATTCCTAATTCCCAAATGACTCAATATCAAGAGTACTCGATTATGAACCAACCTGAAAAAGGGAAAGGAATGACTCAGGCCAGAGTCTGTATCTAAGGATCAAGGAGGTGGTTTCACAGTCTTTATTTGCTACAGTTAAAAAGCCCAATCGAGACCTCAGTTTCAACCGATGCCAACCAGAAAGTCAGAATTTAAGCTGTGAGTGAAGATTCTGGTCTTTGCTATTTGCTCCTAACCAAAATCTGGAACACATCACTCAATATCTTACATTCCCAACTTATAAAATGAGTGTACTGCTATGTGCCCTATCCACCTCACAAGATTTTATTTTTAAAAACGTAGGTGTGAACATGTTCCACAAATTAAAAAAGGCCTCACCTCTGTAATGGAAATTCTTCTTAGTCACTGTGGTAGTTACTCTGCGTTCTTCAGTCTGAGCATCACAGTGAGAGCACAGATTGGGCAAGCATTGTCATGTAATCAGTTGTCTCATGGGCTGAATTTTTGACAAAGCAAGGTTGAAATGCTCTAGAACCCAGGAGGTTTATGGAGCAATCCCAGAGCCAGGTATAACCTACATATGTTGGGTGGTGAGAACAAGTTCCACATCCAATTTCACATCATCCCTTGGTTGTTTCTTCTCTTGAGTTCTCACTCACGAGAATCCTAAAACAATGAGGGTCACTGAGGAAGTCTGCTAGGCTTTGGTGATGCCAGGAACTTAGTTAATGTTCCAGGTCATGGCTGTCTTGTTTGTAAAATCCTGCCACATGCAGTTGTGTATTAAATGCAATCATACAAGTAGGATGCCTAGCACTGTGTTGGCATCCAATAAATGTTAGATGAAATTATTAAGGAGGCAGAAGAGGCCAACCTCTGGAGTTTCATCTTCCTTGGTGCCTCAGGATACCTTATTTTCTCCCTGGTTCAAGGCACCAAGAAGCTCAGATGCCTCAAATTGATACCCACAGGGCAGGGCAAAATGACTGCTAAGGAATTTCTACCAAAGAGCCAGTAGAGGGAGCTCCCAGGTAAAACTGCTCTTCTCTAGTCCACTTTTGCTTCATTTCTCTGTAAAACAAATCTATGCTCAGAGGCCACAAACTTTTATTCTACCAGAGACCTTTTTACTTAGAGAAAACCAGATCACTCAGAAAAAGACCTAGATCCAATCCTGCTTTCAGAGAACCCAGGTGTTCTTGAACTTTAGAGACAGGTTGAGTCCCATGGCAAGGTTCAACTCTTGGGCTCCATTTGCAACTTGTAATAGAAAGGACAGTTCCTCTATGGGGGATGATCTGAGGAGATATGGGACTAAGGCTTTGAAGCTAACCCTTCTTTGACCCTTGAAATTTTGAATGTGCTCTAGCTTTCCAGTCACCCTCTCCCGACAAATATCTGGATTCATAGTCACTGAAGGACCTTTTTTACAAACTTGTTATAAGGCAGTCATGGAGCCTGGCCACTGTTAAGCAGAACAGTGAAGGAGAGAGTCCTTGCCTGCTGTTAGGAGAAACAAAATGATGGACACGGCATGTGTCTAGGATAAAAGACCTAAAATGGCTGCCAAAGGGTAGCAAGATGGATTTTAGTGAGGATCTGAGTGGAGCTTTTTCCACAGTTCCTTTTCTGTTCAGATTGCTCAGGTCAACCAGGTGGCCTGCCATCAGGGCACAGACCTTTTCCTCACGCTTATTTTCTGGCTCACAGTTAATCAATGCAATAGTAGGAGCCCCAAGAGATAGTGGGAGATATTTCCAGTCTTTCTTACAATTAACATTTGCTCACAGCCTGATTTTGATTAGCAGTGGCCTCATTTCTTTTAGGGTACCCAAGGGGCTCTGTGCTTCACCTACTTACAGGATGATACATAGCTCAGGAGGAACCCAGAATAAGGTGAACACTTGCCATCCACGAAGGTTAAAAATATATGAGAGCTCCTCTCCCTCCTGTTGGCATCACTATCATTAATTTTGATAGTGTATCAAATTTGTTAAAATTCGATAGTGTAATTTATTGAGTATTTAGTAATCTCAAGTACTGTGCTAATAGGTATGTACCATCCCATTCAATCCTTACAGCAACTAAGTGAAAAGGTTCCTATTACAATTTCCATTTTTAAGTTGAAAATCTGGGACTCTGAGAGGCTAAATAACCTGCCCTAAGTCAAACAGCTGTTAAGTGTAGTAGCTGGTATACTGAGATACAGAGCAGCCCCTCTTTGAGCCCTAGCTGGGTTTTCCAGAACAGATTTTAGTAGAGTTCCCTTCAGCATTATAAGTTTCCACAGGAAGGGAAGCCTAGGCACACCTTAAGTCACAGGACTGATGGAAATACCTGGTGTTCCTTCTTATTCCATTATTTCATTACTATAGGGCAAGTGTGACCTATCTCAAGAGGAAAAACTACCACCAGGGTGATGCAGTTCACCTCCTTCTCCCTCTCTAAGATAAACCCTTAGACACTGGATCTAACCATAGAGGGAAAAAAAGGAGCTAATTACTCATATTTAGCAAATGCATTGGACTTTTATAATTTGGGATGAACTAAATGACTGAAAGCTGGGGACCTAGTCCAAGGATAGAATCCTTTAGGGCTCATGTCTATAAAGAAAAGACTCTTTGGGAACTGCCATTAAGAATAATCTACGGGAGAGGGATAGGATATGGATTTTATCAGCAGCTCTCAAACCATGACTCCATCTAGATCTGTAACTTTGCTGGGCTCTGTTTACCCAATTCTGGTTAAGGCTCATTGTTGGTTCCTTTGACATGGGGGCTTGAACTAGGTAGCGAAAGTACATGCTGTAGAGCTAATATCACAGGAAGTACTTTTCCTTAATCATAGATGACAAAGACTCTGCCTTCAGTTACCCCATAAGCTTAGCTGCTACTTCTCATCCTCCTCTTGAAGTCATCAGAGGGATGCTGTCCAGTGAGAAGGTAGGCTTCTGATGACAAGGAGGAGAAAAAATGAAAGAGCTACTGTCTTGAAGAGCCTGAGAACCACTGGCCACAGGAAGAAGAGAGGGCTCAGGCCCAGTCCTGTCTTGTCCTTTCCTTTAATCCCCTCATCTTCAGGGCTGACACCAAATGTTTTGACTCATGGAATAACTTGCTGCTGTGGGCTGCCAGTATTAGTGAATATAGGTTCTAATTAGTTTAAAAGGATATGTTCAGTTGCAAATCAAAACACAACTTTGGTCTGTATGGTAACTCAGGAGAATTATTAATGTTTTGATTGGATCTCAGACGCATGCATATGAAGGTCTCATTATGATTAGGGATTTATGGTCTGGTTAAGTTCCAGGCCCCTAAAGGGATGCAACAAGCCCTCAGCAAGGACCATCTGCAACCTGCTTCATGTGCATCCTGC
This sequence comes from Leopardus geoffroyi, assembly GCF_018350155.1. Classification (NCBI taxonomy): domain Eukaryota; kingdom Metazoa; phylum Chordata; class Mammalia; order Carnivora; family Felidae; genus Leopardus; species Leopardus geoffroyi. The sequence continues at coordinate 96,183,656 of NC_059329.1, read as the reverse complement.
TTAGAGCCCTCCAGAGCCAAAGCAGTTATAGAGCATTTATGTTTTACTTGAAATCCCCTTCAAATGCATAGCAGTCTTCCAAGAGGGACCTGAAAGGGTGGCATATTAAGGACAGAGATGCCTTAAGAATGGGGGAAACGCTAATAACAACAGCAAGCATATAACTGAGCACTTTTTATATACCATGCAATGTCCTAAGCACTTCTTATGTATTGATTTACTCATCATAACTCTGGGAGGGGGGTACTATTATTATTCCCATCTTATAGATGAGGAAACATAGAGATTACTGAACTTTTCTGAGGCCTTTGAGGTATTTAAGTTGGAAAGATTTTTATCCTGATTTCTGCTCTGAGCCCCATGTTAGATTCTCACCTCTTAATGGAAAGATCTCCAAAGTGTTGGCAGGAGCTGGACATGAATGGGTCCCATGTGAAAAGGAATCCAAAGTCAGTCTTGTGTTGTATTTGTTGTGAATAGTCTATGGAATGCCAGACACCATGGGGACTAATGGGCCCAGAGAAACCTGTTGCCTAAGGCCTGAGCAACCATTGAACCCTCCATACCAGGACCATAGAAGACTGGTAACAGTGACAACTACATTCAACTCATACATGCTCACTCTTCCAAACACCTTAGGGGCTCCTTGAGGACAAGAATTCAATTTGCTCTGAGCAACAGTCAGGATATTGCATAAAGTATGGAGCTGGTTGACTCTGACCTTTGCTTTAGAGATGAGGTCAAGAGGGGCCAAGTGAATCACCTAAGTTCACTATGTTAGGTCAGCAGAGCCTGGGCTAGAACCCAGTTGACACCTGGTTCAACCCATCTATCTAATCACAGGGTCTCTGAATACGGGGGGACAGGTAAGAGAATATAGCGGTTGCTGATGAGGGAGGCTACTAGTACTAGGAAAGAAAAGGAAGGTATTCCTTTAATCTGTGTGAGGGAAATAAAGCCTGGAGGGAGAGTCAGCTTGCCTCAGGTCACAGGCCAAGTTTGGAAATGAGCTCATCAATTTCTGTACCCAAATATTCAGCTCACCAGATTCCTTGAACATAATATAGATGGTAAAGCTTTTCAAATCTGAGAGTTTATAAATAGTAGCTTAATGTAGAGTAGGAGAAATCCTTTTGCCTTGATGGAAGTGACTAACAAAGGAGTGAAAGGGAGGGATAAAGGCTATTTTGCTATTCCTTTTTTTAAACATCACCTCCCCAAATGATTTGTTTTCCAAGTCTGTGTGAATATAGAAAAGTAAGTAGAAGCAAATGACCCTTGTAGTGAATTGGGATCCTAACTCCTGCCACAGACTGAGGCTAGGTTGAGGCCACTCCTTGGAAATCAGATCTTCCCAAGATCAGTGGTTTTTAACACCCAAGATATGGGTATTAAGGGTAAATCCTATAGGTCTGATACCCTTGAACCCTAATGTAATCATCCCACAAGCTTCCAGTAGGATGAACTGCCACAAAAGCCTGGCCTCCTCACTAAATATTACCAAGTCTTTAGAACTAAAAATCTGGACTTTAATTGATGGAACTTCTTTTCCAACTGATATATCCACACCAATTAACATGCTCACATAAACTCATGGGTGAAAGGATTCTTGATAGAATGGGACACAGGACAGATAATTTTGGAACAGGGAAAGGAAACTTGTGGTGGATTATTGGTCAAGCAAGGGCTTTATAAGTTCCTAAGAACTTAGGGTTGGCAAGGGTCTTACCAAAGGAAGAATGTGAATTGCTAAAGGCCTCTTTCACCTTCTGAACTATGAGTGCCATGATGGCTCTCAGGATCCATCTCTTCATTATCTCTGGATCTTCAGAGCCTACTATATGGCCTGCTAATCTAGTGGACTCTCCATAAATTTTTGTTGCGTTCCCAATTTGTCATGAGGCCAGGACTGGGTAAGGGATTACTTTCTTCTGTTCTCCACTAGGGAATGAAGTCATTGAAACTCTAGATCTAGATGAGGAGTAGACAGTCGTACTTGCCTCCAAGGAATCCCTGAGAGACTCTTACAATGTCCAAGGAGGACTTGGAACATTTGCCCCAGTGGAAAGGAGGAGACTCAAGCCTAGCCTCCGGGCTCCAGTGAGTCAAACACAGATGATCTTCTCACATTTATACTCATGAGATCCAGACTTGCGCAAAGTACAGACTGAGTCCATTTCTCCCTACTTGGATGCCTCAGGACTGGGAGCTACTGGGAAAAAAAGAGCTTATGGGCCCTGAGCTGGAGTGAAAGGTCCAGGAAAGTTTCCCAGGCCTGTTCCTGGCTTGGCAGGGTCAATGGAGAACATCCTTTGGCTATCAGAGAGTAAGGTAGGGGGGAGATAGAAGAGGAGTCCCAGTGTATATGGAAAGGTCTAAGAACAGCCCTGCTATCTTCAGAAAATAAAGAATCTACCCAGGAAAGGCAGGCATATGGTAGAAATGCCACCCCACAACATACCATAAGAAGATTCTCCCACCACTTCTCTGATGTTTCCTTGGCTCCATCAGTGGTCAGAAGTATGTTAATAAAAATAATAGTATCAAATACTTGGTATATTCCAAGCACTGTGCCAAGTCCTTTACAAATAACTCAATACATCATCATCATTAGTCTTTGAGGTAGGTACTATTATTACTCTAATTTTAAGTGTCAAGAAACCAAGGCTTAGAGAGTTTAAATAACTTGTCATAACTCACATAACCAACCAAATACAGGAGCCAAGATTTGAACCCAGGTCTGTTTGGCTGCAAACCCTGAATTATCCACCATTATACTGTATTCAGGAAACTGTTTTGAGTCCAGCCAATCAGAGACCTATGTCAACCTCTATTGCTAATGGAGATGGGAAAGAGGAAAGCATGATTTAAAAATTTTTAAACATCTGCCTATGTGCACACACACACAGGTGCAACACATGTGTCACATATGTAGAATATTCTAAAGTGCTTTTGGATAAGCCATCTAATTTCTCATTTCATTCTTAATGGGGTAGGTATTATAATGTGAATACTCCTACTGTTCAGGTGAGGAAAGCAGGTCACAAAGAACCTAAGTAATTTGTCTAAGATCATATATCTCCTTGGCTCCTTGAATCTATGTGGTTTGAGGCCAAATCCATGGCTCTTTTTTTTTTTTTAATTTTAATGTTTATTTTAGAGAGGGAGAGAATACAAAAGGGAGGGGCAGAGAGAGAGGGGGATAGAGGATCTGAAGCAGGCTCTGTGCTGACAGCAGAGAGCCCCATGTGGGGCTTGAACTCATGAACTGTGAGATCATGACCTGAGCAGAAGTCAGATGCTTAACTGACTGAACCACCCAGGCGCCCCCCAAATCCATGGCTCTTTCAACTATAGCATATTGCCACAATAATAAGCCCTACCAGAGTCAGCTAGCATTTATTAAACATCCACCACGGGTCAAGCACTGTGCTAACCTCATTCACAAGCAGTAAGTAATTATTTATCAATTGGTCTTCCAGTCTACTAACTGGGCTGTTGCAGCAGCAGCCTCCAAGTCCAGTAAAGGTTATATAAAAGAATAAGAGTAATTCCTTTCCCTCTTTTCTCTTGGTACTCTTAGTAGCTTAGTCTAAGTTAAATGTTTCACAAAAGGGTGTTCTGTCACCTAAAGAACCAGGCAAGGAAGAAAAACTAGATTAAAACTGAAAACACAATTCTCAAAGTCCCTGAACCAACGATGGAGGATCAATAGTGTCTTAATTCTGTAGGTTGGATGTATTTTTAATGCCATCTGATTTCGACCCTAGTCCACCTCACATTTCTGAGGTCCCCTCTAGCTTTGCTCCTTAGAGGGTAAGGAGTAAGGAGGCAACGGATGAAGGAAAGGAAAATTCCCTTCCCGTTGGGGTCTATCAGAATATAGGACTGTCTTTCTCTTGACTTTTTGAGCCTTAAGTCCTACTTCTTCTATATCAACATCAATTGAACTTACTGCCAAAGTCATTTTTGAGAACCTGTCATTAAATGATTAGCACAATTATTCATGAAGCAAGCTAAGTTTTATTTTATTCATTTGTAGGTGGCGAAACCTAAGTATATATGAGGCAGAAGTTCTGCTTGATGGAGCCAAGCTTGGAAGTGGTGGGTAGGGACTGGATGGATACTTCCTTTCCAGGCCTGGGCTCTAACCCAAGGCTTCAGCAGACCCAGAAGCGACCAGCAGATGACTTTTAACACCGTCATCAGGAAGTGGTGGACTTTTCACAGAGTGGGACTTGGTTAGAAGAAAACCCCAATGGATAAAAAATGGAGGCCGCTGAATTTTTGTGCTGCAGATAGAATTATTGGCTTGATGAGAGAAGATGAGCAACAGTGTTCTCAGTCTGGGATCTGGGTTACTTCTAGCCTCCTCCTGCTGTGCAACTTCATGGGTGTGCAACTTGTGTAGTCACACATAGCCCTGTGCTCAGAAGGGCCTCATGCTTGGTTTAATACTCTGATGTTACTGTCTTGAAATTCATAATAATTTTGCCTTTGGACTTGTGTAAGTAAAGTCTGTTGGACAGTGGAGAATGTGTCAGAAGAGAAGATCTGTGCCACGGATGTGCTCACCATTCCTTGCTGCCCCATGGGGTTGGTACTCCCCCAAGAGTACAAAATTCCAGTGGGAGCTCAATGAGACTCAAAGCAAGTGAAAGGTAAGTCTGTGAGTAAATGGGGGATTGACAGTACCAAGAGGTAGTGCTATTTGAACCAGAACTTGCTTCAAATGCAGAAAGAAGGCAGTAGGGTTCTTTGAAATACTAATGAACAAGGAACCCTATTGTATAGTTTCTTATTCTCATTCCTTCCCTGTATTTGCCAACCATCTATGCTGAAAATGATGATATAGGAGGAAAGGGAAGCATAGGACAGCTAATAGTTCTTTTTCCTTTCAGTCCTTCCTTATCATTAAGCTGAAGTCAGAGAGAGCTGGGAGAATGTTTGCATATAAAAAGTGAAACAAAACTAGTTGAGTACATTTTGTTCCATGTTTCCCTTGCTCAGGTAAGAACAAAATACCTATGCACGTATGACCCATGAAATGTGAATTGTGTAATTTTGGTGACTCTGCAAATGAATGAAATGCTCTTCTATAGCATTGAACAATATAAAGATGGGTGGTAAAATTCATGCTAATAATTTGAAATTTTTATTTTTATTTAGCACATGAAACATCAAATAAAAAACATCATGACAAGATGAGAGAAACACTCAAGGAAAAAAGTTTTACATTTTAGTATCTCTAACAGCACTTTTTTCCTACTTTTTGAACAAGGAGCCCCTCCATTTTTGTTTCATGCTGGGCCCTACAAATTATGTAGTTGGTCCTGTTCCTACCTTTATTTTTCTTTTGAGAAACAAAGGTGAAGCACCCAGGCTCAGATGAAGGGGAAAGGTGGACTTCCTTCTTCTCCTAAGTGGGTAGACATCTGCTTGTGGTAATGCTCTCCAGCGTCGCGTGAAGAGGGAACTGACACTCCTGAATGAGTATGAGGAAACCCAAGACAAATTCAGGTTCACCACATACACTCAGGGATGTCAGATCCACCCCTAAACCAGGTGGGACAGAAGATGAAGAAGGTCCGCTCTTTTGTGGGTTGCCTGTGAGCTCAAATGTGGAGAGAGCTCTGCATAAGTGCACATACTTGTGCATCGTTGTGGTCTTGGCGCGCATATGTGCATGTACTTTGCACATATATACTTGCATGTGATGTGTGCTTGAGCACCTGGGAGAACTTGAGAGAAGTGGTCTTTACATGGATCTTGGGGGAGTGGCTGACAGACATGAAACACCGTTAAGGCTAGGGTGAAAACGGTGTCCTTCTGGAACTTGGTCCTCAGGAGATCACAGCAGAGTAGAGAGTGATACTGATGAGTCTGGCGGGGGGGGGGGGGGGCTATGGAGGACATGTGGCTATATTCCTAGGACCAGACTTTTCTTTTTAAAAAAAATTTTTAATGTTTATTTATTTTTGAGAGAGAGAGAGAGAGAGAGAGAGAGAGAGCAGGGGAGAGGCAGAAAGAGAGGGAGACACAGAATCCAAAGCAGGCTCCAGGCTCTGAGCTGTCAGCACAGAGCCCAACACAGGGCTCGAACCCATGAACTGTGAGATCATGACTTGAGCTGAAGTCAGACGCTTAACTGACTGAGCCACCCAGGCGCCCAGACCAGATTTTTCTTATAACCACTCTCCTCTCCCTCTATATTGAGGGGACAAACACCTGTTGACTTAGGTATAGAACAGAAACAATTTCCTTCTGAGAGGAGTGACAGTTTCCCCTCCAAGGCTAGGAAAGCCTACCCCTCCTCCACCCCTGGACAAAAACTGAGGGGGCAGTTCCCTGACCTGGGACTTCAAGTGATGCGGACGCTGGATGTCGGGCATGCTGGCCTGGTTTTACTCCACACCAGCAAATCCGTAACGATGGACAACGCTCACACTAAGAGCAGGCTTAGTCCGGACTGTGCCCACATCTCACTTCCAGTTCTGTTTCTATGTCTGTACTCATTACCTTCGGGTTATTCTAGCTTGGAGAGCTAGAATATTCTCTGCCTTGCTGTGACAACAGATGTTGCTGGTTCTAACTTCCAAGCACCCCCCTCAAATCTCCCAACCCCCAAACCTGCTGAAAGAGATTCACTTCTCATGTGAATTTGGTAACCCAGCACCCGCCCCCCCCCCGCCACCCCCTCCCAAGTCAAAAAGATACTAACTCACTGCTTCAGAATCACATCCTCATCCTGGTGGTCTTCACTACTACTAGCCCAGCCCCGTCCAGAGAACCATGGCCTGTTACCTTCCCCATATTTCCAAGTGCATTTTAACTTCACGTTCAAATGGTGCCCCCACGTCTATATTTAAAGGCCGTGTGTGGGGGGTATTCCCTCCTCTAGAGACTTGTATTCCACCTCCTGGAGTGGCTGCTCTTCAGAGTGGAGGTGATTCAGCTTTCCTAGAAGATCATTTGCAGGGAAAAAAAAAAAATACAGTACTACTGCTGAGAGTGCTGCCTGCTTCCCTAGATTAAAAAAAAAACAAACCCTGCTCTCAGACACATGGACTTCCCACTGACGAGGTCCGGCCAGCACCAAGCACTGAATTTTCACATTAAACATAAAGCTCAGTATCAACGGTATGGGGGCAGCAAAAGGGGTAACCTTCTTTTCAGCCTTTTCAACTCTCTGGAGGATTTGAACTCTGGCCCCCAAGGTCAAATGGCTGATGTTCAAAAGTCCCCCCTCTCTGGCGCTCCACCTCTCTTCCCCAAGCTCCTTCCTAACAAAGAATGACTCTCTTTGCTACACACAATAAAGCCCTGGTGGATTTACCCAGATTAGAGAACCCCTTGAAGTCTCTGTCAAAACTAATCTTCTCAGGAGAAACACTTGTTGATAACCACCTTGCTTTGCGTGGCAGCAGGGAATCCAGGGCGCCGCTGGAAAAGCTGGCCTCTGCCCTTGCCATCTCCACCAGGCACCAGGCACCACACAGCCCCTGACCTCACGGAACACTGCCTTCCCCCGCCGTCACATATGCCCTGCAAGCCCCTGTCCCCTTGCAGTTTTTCCACTCCAAACTGGACCCCTCTTCGGATCAGGTTCCCAAAGCAAGGAGGCCAACTCTGCAGCTTCCCAGGCTGTGAGAGACCCTGGCCGGGCGCCAGCCTTTCCCTCCTCTGCCGCCCCCGCGATATAACCCTCCACCCTGCTGAGTTCAGCCTCCCTTGTCTTCTCGCTGCAAAGTTTGCCAGGCGCCTTTTCAGGCGGTTTTCCTCTACACAACCAGCCCTAAGAAATCATGCATAAAGATTTCCCTCTACAGGTGGTTGTGAGCTGTAGCAGTTTTTGCTTTTGCAATGGAAGTGTGTGTGTGTGTGTGTGCGCGCGCGTGTGTGTGTGTGTGTGCGTGTGTGTGTGTGTGTGTCTGTGTGTTTAATTTCATTTTACCCACTAATAGGGTTTTTAAAAAATTATTTTGATTGTACCCACAAAGGGTTAGCATTTCCTCCAAATCCCAAGAAGAGAGAAGATTAAATTCTCTGTGCAAGAAATGTTACCACTACCATCACCACCACCATGCTCTGACTCTTTATCTCCCCACACTCCCCACTTTGCTCTGACTTCATGAAGCCTTTTTGCAACTAAATTTTCATGTGCAAAATAATTACAAGAATGAAGACACTTAGTGAATGAGAACCAATCCAAAATATGACAGAGTGGAGGAAGCACTTGCCCACTACAGAATCCCCCCTCCAAAAAAACATCAGGGTGGGGGGAGGCGAGGCAGCATCCTCCCCCCAGCTTAACACCACAGGATCATCTTCCAACTGGCATGACTCCTGCACAAATCACACACACACCACCACGGAAAGCCTGCTTAAGAAGTCTAGGCAATTTGTACAAATATAATTGTTCAGTGAAAAAGACAGTAATCGTGGCCAGTCACACAGATCTACTCCTCCAAACATCCACCAACTGACATCATAAACTTTGCAAAAGCCAAACACAAGACAGTGCACGGTATAACCTACCTTGGCGAGCTCCTTCACTTTTTGTGCAAATGTTTCCCCTCCACACGCTTTACACAGATTTCTAGGGAAATTTGGAAGGACTGGTGAGGGGGTGGGAGAGGTGAGGGAATGAGGGTAATATAAATAAGGAAGCATTTTAAATGCACCACGCAAAAAGCTCGGGATTTCACGTTATGTGTCTGCACTCTTCCCGGAGCAAAGCAAAACAGTTCGCGTTCAGTGCCAGACTTGGAGGGAGAGGGAGAAGAGAGAGGGAGGGGGAGACAGGGAGGGGGAGAGAAGGAGAGAAGAGAGGGAGGTGGAGAGAAAGAAGGAGAGGGGGAAGGCTGAAGGAGAGAGAAGAAGAGAAAGAGGAAATGAGAGAGGGATAGAGGGAAATGCGAGGGGAGGTGAGCGAGGAGGGAGGGGGAGAGAGAAAAAGAGAAGAAAGGAGGGGGAGAGCCAGAGGAAAGGAGAGAGAGGAGGCAGCCCCCCTCCCACGTTCCCACCCCCACACATTCAGGCACCTCCTGAGTAACTGATCAGAGCAAAGAACTCATCACCCACGTTCAAAAAGCCCGTTTGAGGACTAAGTCCCCATGCATACACTCTCGGGATCTATTTATAGACAGACCCTAATAATATGCATTGCATTCTGAACGTAAATGTGTGTGCACGGATTACATACAGTTCCTTTGACAGGTATGATTTTTTTTTTTTTTTTTTTTTTGGCACTGCAGTGCGGTCTGATTGTATCTGTTTGGATTTTCTTCTTTCCTTTTTTGCATCAGGAAAACATCCATCAATTTTGAAGGTGTTGGGGGGGAGTGGTGGGGGTCTCAATGCTAATAAAACCCTGTCTTTTTTCCCCCTGCAAAGCTGGGATATTTGCAGAGTTGGGGCTGTTTGAAAAGGCTCCAGCTCTGGCTCGGTGTAGCACGCCCAGTTCCAGCAGTGTGTGCTATTGACCTGCATTGACGTCAGTGCGTCATTAGGTCTCCCTTAGAAACACTGACTTTCAAAAATAGTATCAAATTAATTCAGTTGGAGCCTGGTGAAGAAAGGCTACTAGCTGGAATCAGCCATAAAACTCCAGAATTTTCAGCCCTAGATCTCTCTCTTCTTCTTTTTCTAGGAGCCAAACAGAAATCAGATTGTATGGAAAATGCCATTGATGGGATTTTTTTTCCCTTAAGAAAAGGGACCAAATTAGATTGCAAAACCCAGAACTGCTTTTTTTTTTTTCCTTTCCCTTCTTTTTTCTGATCTAAAAATAACCCTTTGCTTGAGCTGACTGCGGTATCTTTTGTGTTGCAGCTCTCTGTTTTTAGCAGTGTGGTCCCAGTGAAGGGTAGAACTCAAGTACAGATATTGATCTATTGTTATTTGCAAAGCCAGGAATTAATTTTAATAAAACAGGTGTGCCTTTTGGTGGCAGTGGGTAATAGAGAAGAAGGGGCACCATGGGAGAGATTTATGCCATTCACACTTTCCCGTTTCATTTTTTCAATTCATCTTTTTAAGATATAATTCCCACCCCACGTGTCTCACGTGGCCTCTGACCAGCACATGCAACCCCCATTCATACAAACACAAAGCCCCAGCGCATTCACACTTAGCAGAGACAGTACATTCATAAGCAAAGGCTGTGCGATGTTCCTTCCTCTCATGGCTGCTTGGCAGAAAAAGCATAGTAACCCACCAACATAGGATTAGGTTTAATCTGGGGGATTTACGTATGCAATCTGATAATTATCTTGTATTGTTAAAATCTGCATTTATTAAAAATAGACTTTTTATGGGGAGCCCCTTCACATAGCTAACAGTAGTTTTCATCCATCTACTTTACAAGCATACATTTTTATACATACCTATGAATTATATACATGAATATAAAGGGTGCCCTCCAATGGAAGCAAGATAGATGCTATATAGTGACTCTCAAAGCTTTGGCGGGGCGGGCGGGGGGGGGGGGGTGGATATTAGATTATTCTATTTCCAGAGGAGGCAGTTCTGTAGACTTTTCATTCCCCATACTGCTTGCTCCCTGACCTTCTCTCTCTGACCCAGTCTCCCCAAATGTGCTGCACTTGTGTCTCTCTGTGATAAAAGAATTTGGTTTCTCTGACCCATTCAGTCTTTGGCCTCTGCAGAGACTGTTAATGAGGGGACTAATTAGGACCATTGTGTACAAGGGCCCTCTCAGGACAAGGGATGTGGGGGGCCTTGGGTGGAGGAGGAGTGCCCAAGATATATTTAAATCATCTGACTTAAAATTAAGTGGGCCTTAAAATCTTTTTTGATACATTTACGATGTCGTTTCCATTTCACAATTACCCGATCATCTATGTTTATCACGATTTCCTAATAGAATGAGGACCTTCCTTTCAATCCCTGAAGTCTAGCTGAGAGAGCGAGAAGGGGGTAACATGTTTTCGACCTCAAGGTTTTCAGACAAGGACAGAATATGCATAATTCTACCATGCTGGGCTAGTAGGTCAGGGAAGTGGAGGTCAGAGAAGAATCATACCCCAGCTATTACTCATCTGCCCCTTGCTCAGCCCCAAGGAGGAGCACTGTGGGCAAGTCAGGAGGCTGTGGGGCTAGAGTTGATCTAAGGACAATTTCTGGTGTTTGGAGGAAACTTCAACTGGTAACAGACTGACCACATGGTTTCCCTTGTCTTTCCCTGCCTTTCTTTCCTGAGGATTAAGGGAAGACAAGGCAATTGTCAATGGTTTATGCTGCCACAGCAGCAGCAGCAAAAGGGAGGTACTCTGAGCAAATTGAGTGTTCCCCCTCTCCCCTAACCCAGCACTTACAGACTGAGGTATAGACACTGATTGGTGGATGCTTCCAGACTGCCAAGCACCTGCAAACCACTATCCCAGCTTGCAAGGGCTCCCATACACACTTCATCTCAAATGCATTCATTCACAGAAACATACAGTCATTCATGCACCTGCACACAACCATATTCATTCATATTTTAGCCACAACTGCAACCACGCATTTGCCTGCAAAGGCTGGGCAAGTGTACACAGAAAGAACATCCCTTTATAAGACTGCATTCTACTCCTCCCCTCTTACACACACACACACACCAGTTTACTTGCTGCTTCCTTCTCCCAGAGATGGGATTCAACTCTGAAGTGTGCAAAATCCTGGCAGGAACAAATTTCCACCATTCAGATAGTGGCATCTCTAGCCTGTATAAAGACCTACTGACCTCGTCCATGATTAAGTCATGGATGAGATGCCCAAGGGCTGGCAGAGCTGCAAATGCCTAGGTGGATGAGGGGGGCCAGTCCTTTTCCTGGCCTGGTTTTTCTCCCTTGGCAGCCCAATGAATACAATGAGGGCCAAGGGAGGGGCTTGCAGCATGTCCCAAGACTGCACAGTGCCCCAGTTGGCTGGTTCAGTTCTTGTCCTTTGGGAAGAGGTAAGCATTATGGAGAGCTGTCAAGCACTGCTGGAGCCAAGACTCGGCGTTTCGAGGCACTGGAGATTCTTGTTGGTCTACAACAAGATTCTTGTTGGTCCAAGAACAGGGAGCTGGAGATGCTCATTTGCCTTCCCCCCAGAACCACTCTGCACTCTCTCCACTCTGTTCTGTGCCCTGCTACGAGGTTGACCTCTATGGACTACATTAACAGACTCTTGATCTCTGGCTCAGCCAATGGGGGTCCCTGGCATGGAAACTGAGGACAGGAAGGGAACACAGTAGGGTATTTAGTCCCTTATCTCCCTCTTATGGGTTCTCTGTGGCTATGTCCTACTACTAAAAGCCACAGCTCCTGTCAGCTACAGTTATACAGTTACAGCTCTAAGTTGTGTGTGTGTGTGTGTGTGTGTGTGTGTGTGTGTGTGTGTGTGTATGGATGCATCTAGACCAGAGATTCTTAGACTAAGGGTGTAGAACTCTTCAGCAGCACCAAAGTTCCAAATACATATACCTCATTGGCTCCTACTTGGTCATCTACCAGAATTCTCAGTAAGTAGTATTTGTTTTATACGCATAAAACAAGGTGAGCTTTTTCAGTGAAATATACAAAATTAAAAGACTAGATGCTGCTGGAGATACTGCAGGGGAGTGCTTAAGGAGAGCCCTGAAAGTGGACCACCTGGTTAACTGTGTACCAGCTCTGTGATCATGGCCAAGTTACTTAATTTCTCTAAGCCTCAGTTTACCTTCTGTAAAATGGGAATCATAATAATAGCACCCCACTCTTGGAGTTGTTACAAAGAGTGTATGAAATAATCTATGTGAAAATGTGTAATATAGTGCCTGGTTTAATGCACAGTAAATACAGCTATTTAACTACTAAGAGTATAATCATGCATTCTACAAGTGGCCATCTATGGGGTATCTAGAACTTACAAAGTTTTCGAATCAGGGCCAGCAATAAGATATTCATTTTATACCATGACACAAAGACATACAGACAGACACATACACACACATACACCCACACATGCACATGCACAAACTGAAAGATATTTGGCCTTACAGCTTGCAGTGCACTTTGATATTTCATTTGCTCTATTTCATAAAAAAAAAAGTGCAGGTCACAACCAATTAAGGGGAAACAGTAATCTAGTGGACCTTCCAGGGATCTATGTAATGAGGACATCCTTGAAGGTGACAGAATAAATAAAGACCATTTCCTGCTATCTTCTAAACGGGTGTAGCCACATAAATGGGAAAACATCAGTTGGAGAAACTGTACAGAATGTGAAATTCACTCAAAGAGTATTTGAGTGATCTTATGTGTAAGAAACCAGGAGACAGGGAAGGGGATCCAAATGTACAAAACATGATGCTTGTACTCAAGGAGCTTCTGGTTGAGTAACAATGATTAATTCATTTAACAAACTGAGCACCTACTGTGTGTGAGAAAGCTTTGTTCTGCATCAGTGAACAAGACAGAAATTCCTGACCCCCTGAAGCTTATCTTCTTATGATAGTGACAATAAACAAATAAATAACCAAATAAACATAATAAGGCTCAGATAGTGGTAATGAATCTTAAGTAAAAAGCAAGGATATGCAAGAGTGACTGGTAGGAAAGCCTACTCTAGATAAAATGGTCAGGGAACACTTCCCTAAGGAGAAAGTATTTGACCAGAGACATGAAGCGAGGGACTGAGCCATGTAAATTCTAAGAGAAATACACTCCATCAAAAGGGCCAACAAAAATAAAGGCTCTGAGGCAGAAATTCCAGAAACAGGAAGAAAGCCAGGGTGGCTAGACCTTAGTGAGCATGTGAGATAGATGGCCCCAGATGACACAGGGTCCTAAAATGTCAAGCTAAATCTTGACTTACATCTGAATGTGCTGGTAAACCACTGCAGGGGTTTGAGCAGGAAAGTCACACGATCTGATTTATGTTGTAAAAGGATCGCTCTTGCTGCTGTGTGGAGAACTGACTGGCAAGGCCAAAAGGGAAGCAATGGGACTAGTCAGGAGGCTAACTCAGCTGTCCAGACAAGAGCTGACAGCAGCCAGGACAAGACCAACAGGGATGGAGGTGGTGAGAAGTGGCTGGATTAGCGGTACCCCCTTTGAAAGTTGATGCCTCTACATAACTGTAATACAACGTAGAACGTGAGGTGCCAAGATAGAGTACACGATGTTGTGGGAACTCAGATGAAAATTACATCTGGCTGTGGGATGAGCTGGCACTTGAGCTGTGTCTTCAAGGATGAGTGGGCAGAAATGGTGAGGGAGGAGAGGACATTCCAAAGAAAGGGAAAGCTTACGAGTGAAAGCACCACAGAGGGAAAGCAGAAGGCAGAATCACCGGGAGTAATTCTCTGGATTATGGTGGGCATGAAAGGGTGGATAGGAGGCAGGGCTGAACAGACAGGTTTGGGAGAAATCATAAAGGGCCCAGGTTGCCATGATAGAGTTTGGCAATGGAAAGCCAATGCACATTCCTAAGGAGGGTTTTATATGATCAGGGCTGAGATTTAGAGAATACTGCACAACCAGAGGGCTTCAGGGGAACCTGGAAGCTTCTGCTTTGGGTCTTGGTTGATTCATTTATTCAGGAGATCTCTGACCTTCTCTGATCCTTTTATTCCAGCCAAATGAGCCTTCTCCATAACCAGTGGGCTGGCCACAACCAACCCTTCCCCCTTGTCCTTGTTCGTGTTGTTCTCAGCACCTAGGGTGTCTTCCCTGGCTCCTGTTCATTTATTCAAATCCTCCCCATTCTTCTCTGGCTCCTTGGCCTCTACTGCTCTCTCCCTTCTACCCAAGCACTTGTCTACACCACTCATGTGGGCTCTTAACCTCATATACACACTTGCATTTCCTTAAGTATGTATTTCAAGAATGTAGGACTTCCCTATGAGATAGGAATTCCTTTTGGTCACAGAACTTACCTGGCACTCCCTTCGTTTTCTCCAGTGTCTGGCACTCAATAGCTATTTAAATATACTGACCACCCTCATAGCTAATATAGTGAGTGTTGAGAGCCAAGTAGCCTCCCAAAGAGCCAAGGGTAGAAAGGCAGTTGTCTATATACATGGCTATCGAGACATACAAACCAAGGGGACCCATCCCCCAGCTCACCACACTGGAAATGACCACACTAAGAACTGGACACTTAGGTTTCGCCTTCCACAGAACAACTGTCCCGGGGGAAGTACCCTTGCTCTAGGGAATATGAGACACGTTCTAGAGAATACCCATGCCCATGATTTCCCACAGGAAGACAGGGAAGTGGGCCTGAGTCAGGTTCAGTGTCCTCCCCTCGCCACACCCCTGCCCCTTCCACCAGTACTTAGTATTTGGTGGGCAGGTGGCTTTTCTGGCTCCTGACTCCCAGGCTCCGTGCCACACCATGCATGGCTTTTCATGGAGCCGGTTTACTTACCTTAGGGGCTTCTACTCCGGAGTGTTTTCCCCCTTGGTAGTGGCCTTCCCCACTTCACCAGCCATTGGAAATAGCAACCAGTGAGACACAAGTTTCAAGACAGCAACAGGGCCGTGTGAACTCTCTCAGCACCTGACACCTTGCAGGAACACGGGTCACTTAAGGACACACTGCAAAGGCACAGATGATGGGTTTCCTTCTCTGTTGCTGTGGACACTCAAATTGGTGTTTGGCCTGTCCTTGGCCTCCATTGCTCACTGGCTCTTCCCAGATGCTCCATCTGTCATTTCCCGGAGAGGGGTTGGGGGCCCTGGGGAATCAGCGAGGTCATCAACCAAGTAAGAATGGAGAGGTCAGATTCTTTTTCATGGCTTGAACTTGGTGTTGGCCCAGGCTCCAATAAGTCCGGGAACCTGACCCAACTGGGCACAGTCTGGTGGTCTTGACCCACCCAGGCGGATTTGCCACGGCGTTGGCGCACTACTGGACATTAAAGAGGTTTGTGGGAATCCCCCTCATTTCAAAACCTTTTCTCTCTGCCTCCCCCCGCAAGCCAAACTTAGGCTTAAGTTGAGAACCGGCTTTTCACTTGGGGAAGAGTCCCACCTGAAACTCAGGGGCAGATGACAAGGGTGGGTAGGGAAGGGGGTTTCAGAGAGTTCAAGCTTCCTCCCCACACCCAGGCCACTACTGGGCTTAGCACTCCCAGGCAGTGGGGGGGGGGTGCCAAGGTCGTGGCGGGGGTGGCTATCGGGCGCAGACTTTCCTTGCGGCCTCCCCTGGGCCGCCCGCCTCCGCCGCCGCCACCTCGGCCTCCCTCCCACGCGTGGAAGCCGAGCGGCGGCGGAGGTGGCTGCCGGGCTGGGCCTGCCGGTCACGCGGGCGGCACGCGGCCCTGCGCCGCGGGCACGTGAGGGGGCGGGGCCAGCGCCCAGGATCCCCTCTCGCGGCTGCTTGCGTAGGAGCCGGGCGCCCGCCCGCGCGCGCGCGCGCGCGCGCGCGCCCCCTCCCCGCGCCGCCCCGCCCGGCGTCGCCGTCGCCACCGCCCCCGCGCCGCTGCGCGCGCCGCCTCCGCCCGGAGATCTCCCGCGCGGGGGCGGGCTGCGGAGTCCGGGGAGTGGGAGCCGGCAAGGAGAAGGAAGGGGGGAGGCGCGCGGGCTGGAGGGGCGGGTGCCCGCGGCTGTGCGACGCCCTCCGCCCCAGGAAGCCCCCTCCCCCAACCCTCTGAAGACTTTCACGGACAATCCAGGGATTTTGTAGATTTGGGGCGAGGAGAAGCCGGGCTTCTGGATAGAGTTGTGGGCTGGAGGAGGCGAGGGGTGCAGTGAGATGCGAGAACCCCTCCTTTTCCCCCCTTCCACCCACGCGCCCTCCCGGCGCTGATGATGTCCTGGCCGCTCTGCTGCTCTGGCTTGGCTCGTGACTCTGCTTCGTGCTGGCAGAAGTCCACGGCGTGCACTTGGGGGTGGGGGGTGGGGGCGGGGGCGGGAGGGGGTGTCTCCTAGCGTTCCCTTTTAAGGGCCCACCCTGCGGCCTGCCAAACATCCCACTTATCTGCCCCCGCCCCCAAAGACCGTGGCCTCACACACCAGGTCATTCCCAAGCCCAGCCCCTGTGTCCCCATCCACTCCACAGGACCGTCTTTTGTCTCTGTATTGCACCTCGTTGCCCCTCCTCAAGGGCAGAGAAGGCAGCCATCTCTTCTGGGCCCTCAACCCCCCACTTCCGGTATCCACATGGGTGCAGGCCGCGGAGGGGAGTGGGGCAACACACAAGACTCTCCATGCAGCCCCTTCGAGGTACACCCTTTTGGAACAGAGCAGTGGAAAAACAAACAGGAACTCTGCAGGGGGAGAGGGAACCCAAACCTCCACCTTTCCCACCCTCCACGTCTTGATTCCTGAGCACGTGTGTCCACCCCCAGGGTAAATATTGTGGTTTGGTTCCACTCAGCACCCAGAAGACGCACTCGCTGCCCCTGGTAACTGGGCAGCAAGGCCTTGCTCAGGGCGCTCTTCTGGGATGCGGTGCTTCTGACGCAGGGTCCAAGATAAGGCGGTGTGTGTTGGACACACAGAGAGGGAGAGGGGGAGGAAATAAATACTATGAAAAGCAAGAGGTACTCAGAAATCAGAGTTGGTGCCCTCTGGTTGGCAACGTCCTGCACTGGAGAGTGTGGGCCCCTCTTCCGAGGAAGGGACTGTGTGAAAACTGTGTTGCCCTCTCCTAGCCCGAGGTTGACTCTGGATGCAGCCCTGAGAGACAGGACTTCCAAGTGGCAGTTGCCCGGGCTGAAGTTTCACCGAGAGGCAACAGGGCTGGGCTGATCTGGGCCTTGAGAATTCCAGGTTCCAGGGATAGCCACTATCTTAACAGCTTGACCTGGATAAGCTCTTTAAAAATGCCTTGCAGACAAGCTTTATCAGCCCCTAAAGAAGTCTGAGCAGATGGCTCAGTTTTCCCTGGGCCTCCTGTGCCATAGTCTACTAGATGTTTGAATATGGTTGCCTGTAACACTGGAAACTTGAGGACATCCTTCAGAAAGCCTGCCACACTCCAGGCTGCATTCCTCAGATTTCCTGTTAATTCTGGTTAGTATAGCAACTTATTCTTTGATTTGAATTCATTTTCTCACCTGATATCTATCTGCTGGAAGGTGGGGATTTATGTGCAAAGCGCCTCAGGAGAGGGCCACACTGTTTGGGGAGGAAAGTACAACATAGGTCTTTAGGATCCTTTGGCCATTTATTTATTCATTCATATTTTTTGAGGGCTCACTGTGTTCTATGTGTAGGGGAGGAAAATTTTTTCCTTACTCTTTAAGGTTCTTCTCCCTAGTCTAAGAATCAAATTGACCTGAGACAGATGAACAGGAGAAAATCAAATTTTTTTTTGTACAGACAGGGAATCCACACAGACACGAGATTCAAAGACAGATGAAATGGGGTATATGTGTCATCTTGAGCTAAGAAGGGGGTTGGGGTCTGGAACTTCAAAGGGAAGGAATGCAATTCGCAAGGAGGTAAAAAAGAATAAATGTTTGGTAAGCAAATGATTGCTGGGCCCTTCAGAAACAATGGTACATAGACAGTACTTTGATCAAACAGACATTGCTGGATTCTTCCCTGTCTGATACACCTAGTTCATA
The DNA here is from genome assembly GCF_018350155.1 of Leopardus geoffroyi. Taxonomy (NCBI): domain Eukaryota; kingdom Metazoa; phylum Chordata; class Mammalia; order Carnivora; family Felidae; genus Leopardus; species Leopardus geoffroyi. The sequence continues at coordinate 96,165,106 of NC_059329.1, read as the reverse complement.
TTATAATATAGTTATCTACGGCAATACCTGTATTCTTAGAGCAGGGTCTTTGCCTAAATTCTTTTAGGCAGTTTGGGGAAGGTCAAAGTTTCTTCCTGAGTCTTTTGGGCCTTAATTATTTGCAGCTTGAAATAATCTGCATGCCAAAGCGGCACATTTTGGAGCAGCCTACCTTTCACCCCTACACATGCCTTGTGCGCAGCACTGGGGAAACCTAGTTTAAATGACGTGAGCTCTGATGGTGGGGAGTTTTAGGTCCACTGGAAAGACAGTGAATGATTATGCCACAGTGAGGTCATTAATACAACTGGATTGCTCATGAGGTGCAATAAGGGAAGAAATTGCTGAAATCTGCTCTGGGGAATGTATCAGTCAGCTTGAGCTACATTATCCTGTAGTAACCAGTTACTGCAACATTTTAAGTAGCTAAAACAGTCAAGGTCCACCAGAGATCTGTTAGATCTGCTTCATGCTCTCTCCATGTGGAACCAAAGGTAAAGGTGTGGTCCCTATGTGGGACTGGCTGATCTCAATGGCAGAGGGAAAATAAATATGGCAGAGCCAAGTAATGGCTTCTGCTCCAAAGTGTCATATCTTCACTCACGCTTCATTGGCCAGAGCAAGTCATGTGACTAAGTTGGCAATAAATGGAGCAAGAAATACAATCTTTCCACACAGGCCATTGGGGAGGGGCAGTGAATATATTGACCAATTATACAATGTACCATAGCCTCTCAGAGTTGGTGATACTTTGGCTGATTGCAAAAGCAAATTAGAACTGGAGCAGGTGGGCAGACAAGGCAGGGGACAATATTCTGCAACTTCATGGGCCACAGTCATAGAGTTATAAAACTTCCTGGTACATTCAGGACAAGCCAGTCACCTCCTATTCAGCAACTTTTCCTCCCACATCTGCAGAATGTAGGGCAGTATTCTTCATCTATCCTCCCTTCCCATGTGTGAATCTCTTTTTAGGGGCTTGCCCCCAGCTCTGTTTCAAGGATTGTCATCGGAGAAGGATGCTGATTGCTGTACACCTTGCCAGGAGAAAATAAACCCAAATTACCCCAAAAGACTCTTGTTTTCCATAAATACTGGAAAACAGACAAAATGTTCAGCACATTGCCGTGTGGTTCCTGAGACCTTAGAGACTAGACAGTGGTGGGTCTGGACATTTATGTATGGGGGCTGGGGGCTACCAGAATGGCCACTGTAGATGTCAAGTCTTCTAAGATTTCAGTCTTTGTTTATGGAATACAGTTTCAGGAGATGTCTCTAGATGGTTCTGATGGCCACCTGGATCTCAGCAACCTAGCCTTTCTTTCCTGGTGAGCTTGGTCAATAAAGGCCTCATTCCCACCCTCTTCTATTACTTCCTATTCTGTTTTAGGTGTTAAAAGAGGACACCTTTTGGCTAAGATGCCTAGGTGTCAAACATCCCCTCAAATGCTGTTATGCAAGAGTAAATATGTGTTATTGATTCTTGAACTATTAATGAAGCCTTGTGTAGTGGTTAGACCTTGGCTTAGAACTGGCATGCTATTAGCTCCACCTATATTCCTTTGGCCACAATAGGTTTTGAGGCCAAGTCCAACATCAGTGGGGCAAAGAAATACACTGAAAAAAAATCCAGCGTTTCACAGTGTTGCAAAAAGTGAGATCAGCAATAGGATTAGGGCTACTCCAAATTTCCAAAATTCCACCTGTATGGCCCATGTTCATGTGAACACGCATGAAAAGGTTCTGCTGAGAAAATCACATACCAAGTGTTTTCCTCCTTTCTAACTTCCCTTTCCCTTGGCCCCAGCCTTCAGGCTTCCTCCAGATCTTTCTACAACTATCTGTGATTCATTTCATCTCTTTTTGAGACTGTGAGGGCTGACCCAAGAGCTATGGCTGGTGGGTATCCACAACAGGTGAGTGCCCACATGTCTGTAATGTTGCAGAAGGCATTTTTGCTGTGTGCAGAAGATTGGATAAGAGGAGATTACTTCTTGAACCCTTTCCCATTCTAAAATACTCTGATTTTGGGTATCCTATGTTAATTTCTGACCTATGTAGTTGATTTTGGGACACAGGATTTGATCTGTGAATCTTAGGTTTCTTTGTTTCCAGTGTCCAGTAGGCTGATACACTGAGAGAACCACTGTTCTGTCTGCCTTGTGGGAAACCATGAGGAATAGAAATTGGAAGAATGTAAGTTTCTCAGCATCCACAATTTGTTTATAATGTCTCCCTTTGCCTCTGGACAGCTTCAGGTGGAAGAATGATTCCAGAAACATTAGTCTCCCCATCCTTTCTTTAAAAATATAGGGGTGCCTGGGTGTCAGTTGAGTGTCTGACTTCAGCTTAGGTCATGATCTTGAGGCTCATGGATTTGAGCCCTGCGTTGGGCTCCGTTCTGACAGCTCAGAGCCTGGAGCCTGCTTCGGATTCTGTGTCTCCTCTCTCTCTGCCCCTCCCCTGCTCACTCTCTCTCTCTCTCTCTCTCTCTCTCTTTCAAAAAAAAAAAAGAAATAAACATTAAAAAATTTTTGTTTAAATAAATTTAAAATATATATTTATCTAAGAAAGAAAGCACAACTTTATATTCTCTATTCCAGGAGCTCGAAGCCCTCAACACCCAGGAAGTTCTATTTAGTATATAACTTTTTTTCTCCATGGTTAAAGGCCATCCTTTCTCCTTTCTCATCTTTTGCACCTTTGCATATGGTGGAATCCATCTCTAATGTTGGTTTTATGGAGACTTGTTCATTTTATGGTTCTGGTAGAAAGAACTGGCATTGTTTTCTCTTATTTCGTATCAACAAAGTATCACTGAGTGAGTGTGATCATCCCCATAAGCACTTGTAGTATCCTGAACATTTCCTTTGGAACCAGACTGTCTGTTCCAGTTCTGGTTCTGCTACTTACTAGGTATGTGACCTAGGACAACTTATTCAGCTCCTGTTGTCCATAGTCTCCTTGTATGTAAAATGTGATTATAATACTACCTCTCTCACAGAGTACTCCAAAGGGATAAATGAGTTCATACGTGCAAGGAGCTTAAAATAGTATCTGGCACATACATGCTCAATAAGTGTTGTCTATTATTATCCTTACTTAGAGATGTAAGACTTAGCCATTGTCCTCAAAGAACCCAGACTCCATTGAGGAAAATGGCACTGACCACACTGGGGTGTAGCTGTTCTCTAGGCTAAGATGGTGAGGGGATACAAACGGCTTAGGAATACAGGGAGAAAAAGTTACAAGGAGGTAGATTTTTATTTAAGACAAGATATTCCTAACAATTAGAATTTATCAAAAAATTAGTTAAATAATGAGCTCCTCTGTCATAAGAAGCATTCAGGCAAATCCTGAATACCCATCCAGATGGATGGATAGTATATGAGATTCTCGTAGAATTTGAAGAACAGACTTTGCAAATGGTTAGTCCATGGGCTGGATCTCACCTGCAAAGGTGTTCTGTTTGGGCTGCAATGAATTATTTTAAAAGCTAAATGAGTTGCCAACAGATTAGGGGATTTCTGTTAATCTAGATTTTTGACCTTTTTGGGTTTTTGCAGAGTTGGAAGATCTGGCAACACTGAGTCTACAATCCTGCGTGTCAGTAATGGAGCTAAGCTGTGGCTGCTCCCTTAAGATAGAACCCATTTTACAAATAGGTATGTCTTACACATTTTTCTAGGACATCTTCTCTCATTTATGGGACTCACTTGGCTCCTGTGTATTTTTTTTTTTTTTTTTTGAGAGAGAGTACAAGTGGGAGAGGGACAGAGGGAGAGAGAAAAATCTTAAGAGCCCAACTCAGGGCTTGATCTCATGACCATGAGATCATGAGCTGCTCTGAAATCAAGAGTTGGATGAATGCTTAACCACTGAGCCACCCGGGAGCCCCAGCTCCTGTGTATGTTTGAATTTACAACATCTATGGCAGAAGGTTTACATAGTGGGTGGGAGGCTAGATCAAGTGATACCACCTTTAGGATGGCCTGATCCCACATGAACTCCTTCCTAATTCTAAGAGCCTGTACTTGTATTCTAGGACACAGATCTGACCCTTAGCACAGCACCATTCATTAAGCAGGCTCTGCACACCTACTCCTTGCTAAGCCCTGTGATTCATACTAGGAGCTCTAAAATACTAAACTATACTTCAAGGGGTCCTATATTAAATACTGAAAGGAAAACATTTGTTTCCTTTATTCACTATTCACTGAATACTTCCTCCACCAAATGTGTGTGTGTGTGTGTGTGTGTGTGTGTGTGTGTGTGTGTGTGTGTGGCGGGGGTTCCCCAGCAAGCAATTCTTCAACTTTCCAGACACCAGCTGGGTATCCCACAATACAGCTCGGTTCTGACACTGACTCTTGTAGTTAGCACTGATCCCACAGGTGAAGGGCTGAGTCCCATAAGACCACCCCACCCCCCATTTTCAAAGGGCAATTGCACGTCCAGGTTGTCACGTGTGTTATGATCTTCCAGCTATAAACCAGAAGTTCCCACATCCCTTTCCTTATGTTTGATAACTTGCTAGAATGGCTCACAAAGCTCAGGAAAACAGTATACTTACTAGATAATTGGTTTGTTATAGAAGGATAGATGATGTAGGAAGAGCCGGGTGAAGGAGCTGCACAAGGCAAGGTGTGTAGCCGTGCTGCCCTTCAGCACCTCCATGTGGTCAGCAACCCGGAAGCTCCTGGACCCCATACTTTGGGGATTTTTATGGCGGCTTCATTACAGGGGCATGGTGGGTTAAATCGTTGGCCACAGGTGATTAACTCCAACTCCAATCTCTCCAAACTCTCTTGAAGTCAGGTCAGGGGCTGGAAGTCCCAACCTTTGGAATATAAGGTTGGTCCCCCTGGCAACCAGTCCTCCACCAGAGGGACTTTCCCAAAGTCATCTCATTAACAAGCTCAGGTGTGGTTAAAGGGGCCTATTGTGAATAAAGACATTCCTTTTACATTTGTTCTTTTATCACTTAGGAAATTCCAGGGGTTTTCGGAGCTCTGTGCCAAAACTTCAAATCTATATCTCTTAACATAAATCACACTATCACACATATATTTGAATGTTTGTAAAATACACATAGCAAAATTTATCATTTTAACCATTTTTAAGTGTACAATTCAGTGGCATTAAGAACATTTACAATGTTGTGCAACCATCACCACTATCCATTTCCAAAACTTTTTCATCCCAAACTCTTCACCCATTAAATTTTTTTAACGTTTATTTATTTGTGTGTGTGTGTGTGTGTGTGAGAGAGAGAGAGAGAGAGAGAGAGAGATTGCAAGCTGGGGAGGGGCACAGGGAGAGGGAGACACAGAATCTGAAGCAGGCTCCAGGCTCTGAGCTGTCAGCACAGAGCCCGATGTGGGGCTCAAACCCACGAACTGCGAGATCATGACTTGAGCCGAAGTCAGAGTGAGCCACCCAGGCAGCCCAACTCTTTACTCATTAAACAATAACTCTGCATTCCTCCCTCCCCCTCAGCCCCTGATACCCTCCGTGCTACTTTGTTTCTATGAATTTTTTATTCCAGGAACTTCACATAAGACAAACCGTATACGCTATCCTTTTGTGTTGGACTTGCTTCATTTAGCATAATGTCTTCAGGGTTCATCCACGTTGTGGCATTTAGCAGAATTGTATCCCTTTCTATAGCTAAATAATATGTAATTGTAGCGGTATACATTTTGTTTATGCATTCATGTGTTGATGGACACTTGGGTTACTCCCAGCTTTTGGCTACCATGGATGACGCCACTGTGAACATTGGTACAGCAGTGTCTGTTGGAATCCCTGCTTTCAATTCTTTGGGGGTGTCTACGATCCTGTTATATTTTAATTCCAATTAAACAGTAAACGTCCAGCTCTTTCTTCTCATTGTTCCATAAGGCAATGAAGAAATAGGTACTTCCGTTTTACAGATGCAGAAACTGAGCAGGAGCTCAGGACTGGGATCTAGAACAGAAGCTCCCTCCCTGGTGTGTAGCCTTTCACACTAGACTAACATCCCCCAGGACAAGGGCCGTGTCTGTTAACCACTGATGTGTCCCCAGGACAAGTGACTAGGATGCAGCCAATGTGTTTTGAAAGAATAAATGAATCTTTTTTGTGCTTTTCCCACTAACAAAGTCTCTAGAAGTTCCCCGTGTCTAGGACGTGTACTCTTCTCCTTTCCCTGATCTCCCTATGAAGACACTCCCCCATCCCAGGGACTTGGACAAAAAAGCCTGTCCCCATCCATGTCTCAAATGATGACAACTTCAGCTTCAGTGCAGGCGGAGAAAGGTGGCTTTCCAGAGTGCTCTGTCCACAGTTCCAGGAGTGCAACTTTGCCTCCAGCCCGCCTGTGGCTTCATTTGAGCCCCACCCCTGAGTCTGCTGCAATGCTGGGCTCAACTGGGTCCTGGCTGGTGTAGGAAACCCACTGGGGGTGCCTCTGGCATGGGCGGGGTGGGGGTGGGGGTTGGACGCCTCAGAGCCCGGTTTTGTCAGAGATTTTCCAGGCTGCTGCATGATTGCGGGTCCTCCTATTCCACAGTGCGCTCTTGGGATTCGGGACCGTCAGCCTAAATTCCCTTTTGCTTAAAAATGGAGACAAATGCAATCTTAATGGGGTGATAAGCAAGCTGCTCTCGGTAAACGGCTTGGGCGGCTTGGCATTTGCTTAATAAAATGGGGGCTCCAAAAGGATTCCCCGCTCCCTCCACCTTGGAGGAGCCTGGCCTCTGGCTCCCAGGGGGGAGGTAAGGGGTGTGGCTTACATCATCTGGGGTCCTTTGTCCACTGCTTCGTGCCTACAGCACAACAAAAGCTGTCCTTAACCGCACAAAGACGGGAGGCACGGGGCGCCCCTGACTGTCTCTCGTTAAAGGAGGAGGCTGTGTAAGAAAGGAGGCAGGTGTTGGTGAGAAGCACGCGCAAGGCATCCATTTCAGGCCCCCAGAGCAGTCTGGCCTGGGGTTCAGTGTCACCAGGGATATTTCTTTGACTCTTTAGTGTAGGAGGGAGGCGCCGAGACAAAAGGTTTGGAGGGGACCGGGGTGCGGGTGGGGGATGGGGTGGAGATGAGCTTGTGCAGGTTTGGCAAAATGTAGAGAACTGAATGCATCTATGTATAGCCAGACTGGAGCGCCTCCCCCCTCCTCCCCTCCGCCCCTCCGCCCCTCCCCTTCGGCTGGAAGGGGGCGGACCGGCCCCCTACCCACCCCCACCCCCGCCCTGTCCCAGCGCAGCAGAGGGTTAACCCCTCCCGGCTCCCGAGGACCTCGGACCGGCTCGGGTCCGCGGTTGGGATAGAGAGCTGTTATACCCTTGTTATTTTTCCTCACGTTTTTGCTTTTCATTGTGTTTGGATTTCGGGATTTGGCTTTTTCTTTTGAACGTTTAAAATATTTAGAGGGAGAAAAAAATTCATCGCAGTGAAAGGATGGGAAGCGCCGCAGGACGGGGTTGAGGGGGGTTAGGGATTGGGGAGGAGCCATCGGGAGTCCTGGGTCAGAGGAAGGGCACTCCACTGAGCCCCAAAGACCGACACTTGGGCAGAGGAGCTTCCAGCTTTGAAGACCCATCTTCCACTAGTCTGCTATGACAGCTGTGATTAATAGGGTCCATCATCCCGTCCCATGGGCGCTCCTCCCACCTCCCAGACACATCCTCGGTACAGCAGTCCGAGCCTCTGCTGGGCTGGGAGGCAAGGTGATCCCTCGGTTGAGTCCGGCATCCTTATCTTTCCTCGTCTGCTGACCCAGTGGGGAAGGGCATGAGGGAGAAGGACACAATCTCCCTGAAAGGGAAGGAAAAGAAAATGGAGATCAGGTTCCAGAAGTGAGGGAAGAAGTGGCATGGGTTACTCAATGACACTTTAGAGCTTCTTAGATGACATTTATAAGATATTTATAAAAGGAAATGTTAAAACTTGGGTAGGGAGGGCATATTCAGCCTACGGCTCTTTGGACCAGAGCTTTCTGAAGTCAGCAGGCTTCATGTCAGAGCTATTAGTCTGAGGCAAAAGGTGCTGAGCACTAAGGTCAGGTGAAAGGAAGATAAGGTGGCCTGGGTGTGGCACCATGGAGCCGGAAATTGAGACAGAAATGAGGAGGCAGAGCTATTAAGCTCCAGGATCCCAGGGATGAAAAGAATGCATGAAGGTATTATCTGGAGGGACCTTGCTCCCCAGAGCAAGACTTGTGTTGGCCCACATGCTTGAGATGGAGGCATCCGGTCAGTTTGTACACTTCAGGTCCTAGAGAGATGACTAGGGAATGGAAAATAGCTACTTCCCAATGGAACCTTGTACCTTGGAAGCCCTGGAAAGCTGCAGAAATTGAAAGGGGTGAGAAGGGGGCTCAAAAGGCAGGACCAAATAACATTTGCATCTCTCATGCTTTGGCACGTAGTAGCTCTGATAGAGAAAAGAAGCCATGGGAAATGGTGAGCTAGTGTTAAAAATCAGAACTGGATTTCCTGAACTAAGATTTACATGATAAAAATGGACTTTCTACCCAGGACAGAGTACATCTGAATGTGATCATGACAATGGTGCTTGGTGGGAAAATCTGCCACCTGATGAACATAACTTCAAACTGAAATTTGAGGGGCACTTGATGGCTCAGTCGGTTAAGTGTCAGACTCTTGGTTTTGGCTCAGGTCATGATCTCATGGTTTGTGAGTTCAAGCCTCACCTCAGGCTCCGCGCTGACAGTATGCAGTGACAGCCTGCTTGAGGTTCTCTCTCTCCCTCTCTCTCTACTACCCCCCGCCAATAAATAAATAAACTTTAAAAAAAAAACTGAAATTTTAGGGAAAGAGGGAGGTAAAATATCCATCTGTAATGAAAACTGGATATTGTGGAGAATAAGCTTGGCATCAGTGAAAAACAGAAAAGCAAAGAAGTCCTCAGTTAAGTAATGATGTTTACATGGTCTCAGAGGTAGGCTTCTATTAGGTTCAGCCAAACAAGAGTCAACCAAGGGGAGTGTGTCAACTATACTTCAGTGCTTCCATTAAAAAAAAAAAAAAAAAAAAAAAGGGTCAACCAGCAGGAGACTGGAAAGTGGAGGAGAGTGGAGTTGGGATATTTATTTTGTGACTCCATGCACTGGTTACATCCCTCTCTAATGATCACAGCTCTTGTTAGGTGGCAATTTTCAGATTCTGGTATCTACCCCTCCCTTTGCTCTTCTGGAGCTTGGAATGTTAACAGGTACCCACTGTTGCTAACTCCATTCTTTGCTGGTTTCCCTTAACCCTGCCCATACCATTTAACCAGCCTCTTTATCAAACTTTCAATTGCCCCATCTGAGAGCACCAGCCACTTCCTATGGGGACCCTGGCCAGTGTAATAGTCTAATAAGTGACATAAAGTTGAAATTGTGATGCTATTATAAGCTCAAAGCCATCACCAAGACTTGGATGAGGCTTAGGATATGAATTCTATGGTGGTAGGAATGTCCTTCATCTGAATAAATTGGTCTCATTGAAATGGGCCAAGGAGTAGGACTCAGTTCATTCATTTAAAGAAATTTTTGTTGAGTATCTACTCTATGCCATTGACCACATTACGGATTGGGGAGTCAGTGGTGGGCAAAACAGACAAATGTCCAGTTCTTGTGGTGTTTTCAGTGTAGTGGAGAAGGACATTAATCACACAGCCATAAATATAAACATATAGGTAGAAACTATGACAAATCCTTGGCAAGATAATTCAAGTTTCTTTGAGAGCATCTAATAGGAGGCTAATACAGGGTAACCTCCTTTGGGGAATTGACACTAAGCTTAGCCAGGCAAAGGGCAAGAAAGGGGGAGAAAAGCACTGTAAGTAGAGGAAGGAACATGTTTAAAATTCTGAGGCCAGAAAGGTTTTACAGATGTTCAGTAAATCTAGGAGAGACCTCTATAGCAAGTTGAAATTGGCTTTAAATGCAATGGGGAAGCATTAGAGAGTTTTGAGCAAGAGAGTAGCATGATTTGATGTCATAAAAGCTTGGTGGTAGTACCAAGGGGAGCACAGGTGAGATGAAAGGATGATCAGGTGATGTTGCTGTGGGATGTCCTGACTACTGGTTTGGCTGACAGTCTTGTGATACTTTCCTTGCCTAGAGAATTCTGAATCTATCATGGGGGCAAGATGCAAACTGGGCTCATGGGCACAACCATGGATGCCCTGTTCTGTCATAAACATTGCAGTGGATTACATTCTTGACCTGATTTTCTCTTTCAGAAAGATGAGAAAGCAATGAGGGGAGCTTTTACTTGGGACCTAATTCTGACCCACAAGGCAGAACTTGTTGGTAAGGTGGAAGTATCTGGAGGAAAGGGGGAAGTTCTTGAAAGAGACATGTGATTTTAGTGTGTGTGTGTGTGTGTGTGTGTGTGTGTGTGTGTGAAAGAGAGAGAGAGAGAGATAGTAAGAGAGACAGATATGCTAGAAAAGCAAACCTTCAGAAAGAAGACTTCAGAAAGTAAACAACTTGTGGCTAGAGATTCAAAGAAATAAAGGCTTAAAAGGCACAGGAGGGGCGCCTGGGTGGCGCAGTCGGTTAAGCGTCCGACTTCAGCCAGGTCACAATCTCGCGGTCCGTGAGTTCGAGCCCCGCGTCGGGCTCTGGGCTGATGGCTCAGAGCCTGGAGCCTGTTTCCTATTCTGTGTCTCCCTCTCTCTCTGCCCCTCCCCCGTTCATGCTCTGTCTCTCTCTGTCCCAAAAATAAATAAACGTTGAAAAAAAAAAAAGGCACAGGAAATTCTACTGCATGGGTTTTCTGGGGTTTCCATAAGGAAGTACCACACACTGGTGGCTTAAGTGAAAGAAATTAATTATCTCACAGTTCTGAGGCCAGAAGCTCAAAATCAAGGGGTGGGCTGTGAGGGAGAATCTGACCCAGGCCTCCCTGCTTGGCTTGTGGATGGCCATCTTCTGCCTGTGTCTCTTCATGCTGTCTTCCTTCTATTCACATCAGTCTCTGTGTCCAAATTTTCCTTTTTTTTTGTTTTTTTGTTTTAAATAAGGACACTAGTCCTATTAGATTCGGGCCCACCCTGGTGACCTTATTTCAACCTGAATATTTCTGTAAAGACCCTCTCTCCAAATAAGGTCACATTCAGAAGTAGTGAGTGTTAGGATTCCAACATATCTATTTTTAGGGGACACAATCCAATCCACAACAATTACCCGATAAAATTCAAGCAGAAATTAAACTAATTCATCTATCAAACATGACTTGGGAGCTTATTCTGTCCCAGGCACACTGCTAAGTATGGTTTTGCTCCCAAGAGAACACTTGGGCTTGTGGTAGGATACTGGCATGTGAAAACATATCAGACAGGTTAGCAAGTCTTATGGCAAATGTATTTATATCCCTGATGTATGATATATGATATATATGATACAGTTTAATGTAAAATTAGAGGTAAGCACAGCGTATACAAAGCACAGTGGTAGTAAAAAGGATGGTTGGGAAAAGTTTCTTGGAAGAGGTAACATGAGCTGAGTCACCAAGGATGACAAATAAGTGGCCCAGGTGAAGTGCAGGGTGGTTCCACACAGAGAGAAATGCATGGAGTGAGTGAATGTAGCATGTTCATGGGGGTGGGAGCATAGCTTCAGGGTCAGTGGAGGGAGATGAGGTTAGAGAAGTCAGATAATGAAGGGTCTTAGGTCTAGGATAAAGAATGTGAACTTTATCCTGAAAACTGTGCAAGTGTGTGGGGACACCATCTAGGGGATTTAAGGAAGGGAGTGATATGATTAGATTTGGCTTTTGTGTGGAGAATGGATTGAAGCAGCTGTGAAGGAGTTGGAAGACTAGTGAGTGAGCAGAAGCAGAAATGAGACAGCGAGAGCAAGTGAGAGAGAGGGAGGGAGGAAGGGGGGGAGAGAGAGAGAGAGAGAGAGAGAGAGAGAGAGAGAGATTACACAGGGCTGGACCAGGGCAGTAGTGATGGAGAGGAGAGAAACCTCACACAGAGCTCTAGGGGTAGAATTCAAATCTGCTAGTGACAACTTAATTGTGAAGGACAAGGGACAAGGGAATTTAGGATGATTCTTGGATGTCTGATTTGAGGGTCTGAGTGGACTGTGGTGCCCCTCACAGGACAGGGAATTTAGGAGGAAGAATGGATGTTGGGGAAGATTAGTTCTGTTTTGGACATGTTGAGATTGAGATATCTGTGAGACAAGTAGAAATATGGAGTAGAAAGTTACTGTATATACAATGGAAGTCAGGAGAGAGGTCTGGGTTCAAGGTATATTCCTGGGAATTGTCAGTAGTTGAAGTCATGCACTAGGATGACGTTACCTAGCATGAACCTTTAGAATGGAAAGAAATGTAGGGCTCAGGGACAAAAACTTTTGGAAAAGAGCATTCCACATGTCCATAAAATGAGGAGCCCCCAAAGGAGATGGTGAAAGACCAACCAGATGATCCTGGAGAAAAGTGCAATGAACGTGTCCTCACAATATCATAGAGGAGAAAGTTAAGATTGGCAGATGCCCCTGAGAGATCAGGGAGGAAAACAAATGAAAAGGATCCACTGGATTAGGCTATTTGGTGACCATTGGTTACTTCACTGAGGTTAATTTCAGTGGAATGAGGACAATAAAGGCTAAGTGGCTTGGAGAGGAGTGAACAAAAGGGGAGAAAGTGGAGATGAATAGTGTAGATAATTCTCTTAGAAAGCTTGGCAGTGAAGGGAGGGAGACCTTAGCTAGAGGGTCATGGGAGACTGGGAGTTGTTGGGGGTTCTTCTCCATGAGAAAGGCTTGGCAGTGTCTACCATGAATGAACAGAGTAACAAGAGGGACAGGTCAAAGGTACAGGAGGGAAGAAGATTTCTGGAGATGTAAAGGATGGAATTCACAGAAAAAGCAAATGGGTTATCCTTGTAGGAAAGACATCATGAAGGTATGGTGGGTCCAGGAACCATAGAAGGATAGGCAGGAAGTTGAGAAATTCCTCAATAATGTTGTTTATGTTTTTCTCCCCTCAAATGTAAGAGGTGATTCACCTCTGGGGAATGAAATGGGAAGTGGTTGGATAGTAGAGATGAAAACTGATGAGGGGAAGAAAAACTTGAAAAGGGGGCATATAAAAAAAGGTGGAGGGATCATATCAGAGTGCAGCTGCAGCTAACAAAATCCATTGCAGCTCACTTAAGGAGAAAGGGATTTCATAACGTGAATTTGGTGCTTACAAAATGACAGGAAGGACTGGAAGGCCAAACCCTAATTTGAGACTCCAGGAATGAACCCCAGGCTTCTCATCACTGACCTTCCAGAGAACTTGCCACCTCTACAGCAGTCAAGAACTTGAGGAGTCTGGAAGCCACTGCTACAATGTTGAATCAAGAAACACGCTCTTCAGCTGGGATAAAGGAATCAGGAAGTTGAGACTGAAACTTTGGTTACAAACTCCACATTCACTGAATGTTTCTCATTGACAGGACCCGTGTCATGCTCTAAACTAGTGAAAGCGATTCTGGGAAGTTTTTGGGTTTTCATTCTCAGCAGTCTAGGAGTGCACACCTTTATTTCCACTCTTAAATTCTAAAAAAAAAAAAACAAAAAAACAAAAACAAAAACAGCAACAGCATCATGCTCCTACCCAATATAACCATCCCTTCATACAAACAATCCACTCATCCATCCATCTTTTTTTGTTGTTGTTAAAATCAGACTTATGCCGAATATACAATTACAGATTTTGACAAAGCTGATTAGTAGCCACAGACTTTCATCCTTGAATAATAGATAATTGCTAAGAATCTCCCATTCAATCTTGAATATAGAAACAGCCTAGTAGCTATTTACTTCGCCATGTTTTAAGGCAGGGCACTAAAATTTACAATGCTGTTTTACACATACAACTTCATTTGATTATCACATCATTTGGTGAACTGGACATACATAGGGGCTACTGTTTTCATTTTATAGTTGAGATAAAAGTCTCGATTCGTACTGCATTCTATAAATTTTAGCTATATTTATATTAATTGCAAAATCCTTTAGTATCCAAAAGTATTTATAGCCCATCAAAGAGAAAGAGGTTGTGTATTACGCTCAGTAATGCTACTTGCATGATAAACAATACAGGTTATGTGTCAATTTCGTCCCTTTGGACGGTGCGCTCATCTGTTTAGAAGAGACGGTAAGCAATTACCTTAGCCTAGTTAATAATTTTCTTTTTTTCAGCTTTCCTGAGGTATAGGTGAGAAATGAGAATTGTATATGGTTAACGTGTTCGACTTGATGTTTTGACATATGCATGCATTATAAAATGATCACCACAATCAAGTTAATTAACATATCCATCACCTCACATAGCTATAATTTTCTTCTTTCTTTTTTTGTGAGAACACTTCAGATATGCTCTCTTAGCTGATTTCAGATACCCAATACAATATTGTTAAGTACAGTTACCATGCTATACTTTACATCTCCAGAACTTATTTATCCTGTATGATTGAAACTTTGTACCCTTTGACCGACATCTTCCTATTCCCCCCACCCCCGGCTCCTGGCAACCACCACTCTACTCTCTGCTTCTATTATTTTGACTGTGTTTTTTTTTTTAATGTTTATTTATTTATTTTGAGAGAGAGAAGGGGGGAGGGACACACAGAGAGAGAATCCCAAGCAGGCTCCATGCTGTCAGTAAGTACAGAGCTTGACTCAGGGCTTGATCCCACGAACCAGGAGATCGTGACCTGAGCCAAAATCAAGGGTCAGATGCTTAACTGACTGAGCCACCCAGGCACCCCCGATTTGGACTATGTTAGATTCCGCATATAATTGAAATCATACGGTATTTACCTTTCTTGTGTTTGCCTTATTTCACTTAGCACAATGCCCTCCAGGTCTATCCATATTGTCATAGATAGCAGGATTTTCTTCTTTTTATGGCTGATTAATATTCCATTGTGTGTACTGCATTTTCCTTAACCATTCATTTCTTGTCATTTAGGTTGTTTCCATAAATTAGCCATTGTGAAAAATATGCGTTCACCTTGCATCCATCCATCCATCCATCCATCCATCTATCCATCCACCTTTCTGACCATAGTAGACATCAGAAGTTGGGCTGATATGATACAGTAAGTAGACCAGATCCAGAATGGCAGCTGAAATTGAAATGACAGTCTGATTTCTGTAACATAATCTGCCATCATTCTCCAACTTCAAGATACATCTGCTCAAGCCAAACAGGTAAGTTAAATGAAGATATGATAGGGGTCACAGGTAGTTTGCTGATAAACTGGTTTTCAGAAAAGAAAAAAAAAAAAAAAAAAAAGAAAGCCTGATTTGTAATGTTTCCCAATTTCTCTGGTTTAAATAGTCCCAACGTGGCCAATTTTAAGCTACCAAAGTAACGTCACTGAAGATGCAGTTGGGAGGTAATGTTAACAATCAGAACAATTGTTATGAATAAATGAGAATAATGTCAACAGTTCTTGTGGGCTTGCACGAAGTGATTCTAGCACACCACTGGGTCACCAACCTTACATTTTTTTTAAGTGTTCTGTGGTGGCACTATTCTCTGTGATTCTCCTAGAAATGTGGCATTGGTTTTGATTTACTCTGTTGTTAGGGAGAAGGCTGGCAGGAGTTTTCACTTAGTCCTTCCTGTCATGTCAGTCTGTATCTGCCATAGGTCAGGCAGGAGATTTTGTGTATATCTGATTTTATATATATATATATATATATATATATATATATATATATATATATTAATACGTATAAATACATATATATACGTATATATGTATAAATAATATATATACTTATGTATATATACGTATAAACAAATAAATATATGTGTGTGTGTGTATATATATATGTGTGTACATATGTATATGTATATGTATACATATATTCCAACTATACATTC
Organism: Leopardus geoffroyi; assembly: GCF_018350155.1. NCBI lineage: Eukaryota > Metazoa > Chordata > Mammalia > Carnivora > Felidae > Leopardus > Leopardus geoffroyi. The sequence continues at coordinate 96,149,209 of NC_059329.1, read as the reverse complement.
AGGACCTGAAGAAACAACCACAGGGTAGATATGAATCTACTGGGCCCACTATGAACTAGTTTGGGCCCAAACTCCATTTATTTCCTGACTTCCATTAATGCTCACTCAACCCATGACCCGGGATTAAGATTAGCTCAGAGCCAGTAATAAATCCTGAAGAGTCCGGTATTTCTCTTTTCCCAGTGCACACCCACTGGACTTAATGACCACAGAAAAATTGGGAGGGAGATGGACAATATAAATTTGCAACGTCATATGGTACAGAGTACGTTTTTCTATTCTCTTGACTTAGGTTGGGAATTTAGTGAAAATCTAAGACTTGCTGATGTCCTGAGATTTTTGCTTGTCAGAACTCTAGTTTGTTTGTCTTTTAACTCTACAGATCAAGTAGGATGTGAATGCAATGCCTCATGTATTTTACCCCTTGGCACCCATGATTAATTGGCCACCACCAAAGATCCCTATGTGTCAGTCTGTTCTGACTGTCACCCTGGCCCTGCTGCCTTCTGTGTCCACTTTGCTTCTGGTCACTAAGTGTCAGTGAATTGCCAATGCTGGGATCTCACTCTTCCCATTAAAGCTCAGGGACACGTTTCAGTGGCAGTATCTTCCATCAACATCCCCAGCATGTGGTGCCCTGCAACAGTAACACTATCTCCTTAGCAACATGTTTCTCACCGTCTTGGGGAAGGGAGGGTCCTTTGGTCCCCCTCAGGGGATATAAAGCACGGATAAGGCAGTCGCGGATGGCAAACCTGCTTCCACGTGTCTATCTCCCTAAGTCCTTGGATTTCTTCTCCACTGTACCTAGAACAACGTTGGCATGTCGGTTTCATCGCGTACAGGTCTTCAGTTTACCAAGTGAAGTAACACTGGAACTTTTATCACGTTCTTGAGCTGGCACACCAGCCTCAGAATCTCTGGTAACTCAGCTGGATTTACAACTACATTCTTTTCTCCCTACTCTAGCATGGGTGGAACCCATTCTTATGAATATTCCTCAGGTTTTCATTGATATGTAAATTTGCACATTTGGGCATTTAAACGTCTATTAGACTCACCTTTATAATTGGCTCCTTGGGCACACGGAGATTGTCTTTCCCATGGCTCTGGGGGCTGGTGAGGCTATGGGGTAAGGGATAGTCATAGAGTCTTCAAGCAAGGCAGGCCCAGTCTCCTTAGGCAAGGTAGCAGGGGCTGTTTCTACTGGTGAGAGAAGCCTGGTGGAGTCATGGGATTCAGGGTCTTCAGACTGAACTAGGTTCTCCTAAATATCACTATTCTAAATTTTTAGACTCTGGTCTTTCCTAATCATTGTCCTAAGCTCCAGGTGTGGTTTTGCCTCTGTCTGGCTGACGTGCAGTGTGGATAGAGCATCAGTTTGAGCTCAGAGGGTCTGTGATTCAGTGACTTAGAACATGAGAAATGCCATTGAGGTCAGCTGGTCTTTCCCAGTGCCTGGACTCTCCTGATGGAGCTCTCATCCCACAAATTGTGATGGGCTGTTTTACCTGTCTGCCTCTCTCACCAGAGAGAGGTGTTTTTCTTATGTCCCCAGTGCCCAGCAAGGTGCCTGGCATACGGAAGTCCTCAGGACTTATTTACTGAAGGAATGTACAAATGAAACAATAAAGGAGGGAATGAAGAGTTGTCTTCCAGGTTATTGCCCTTAATACTCTGAGTAGTTACCCTGAATATGTCCCTTCATCCGTCCATCCATTCATCGCATACTTATTAAGCAGCTACTTTGTGCAAGACACCTGGCCCTTAACATCCTTGTAATGGCTTGTTTTTAGTCAATAATAAATCAGCTTACTATGCACAGGGTAGTCAAGATACTGTCAGTGGTAGGGAGAATATAATCTGTTTTTGACTTTAAAGCAGTGATATTGGAGCCAGGCAGAACTGAGATTGAATCCTGCCTCTGACAATATTTTAGGAACCTTGGGTAATTTACCTTTTTGAGTAAGAGTTTCTCCTTCTGGAAAGTGGTTTTAATAATATTTAACTTGCAGGATGGTTCTGAGTCAGCTTCAGTGAATGTTGTTGAATGAATGAGATGGAGTGAAGGAAGGAAGGAGGGAGGGAGGGAGGGATGGAAGAAAGGAAGGAAGGAAGGAAGGAAGAAAGGAAAGAAGGAAGGAAGGAAGGAAGGAAGGAAGGAAGGAAGGAGGGATTGTCGTCCCACTTAGGCTGGGTGGGTCACAGCCTGGCTCCTCTCTCAGTCCATGTGCTGCCTGAAAATTCAGATGGGTAAGAGAAAGCCTAAGCCTCAAGTTTTGCTTAACCAAACAAAAATGGAACAAACTGGGTGAAAAAGCAGAGAGCTAGTGAAATCCTCTCCCAAAATGGACCCTGAGCCAGCAGCAGGGGCCCTTGGGCAGGTGCCCCAAGAGTCAGACTAACTGCTCCCTCCACTGCTGAATATCCGACCACCCAACCCATCCCCTCCCTGCAGGGATGTGGGCCATGCGATGTTGGCATGGTGACCAGTCAGCCTGTCTCCCCCTCCTCTGCATCCTGACGACAAAGAGGCCCTGAGGAGTAGAATGGGGGCACTGCAGGCTCCACTGGCTCAAGAATGGTAGGGAGAGCAGGGTCCAGAAACTGAGGGGGCCTGCCTGCTAAACTCCAGCAGCAGGAACAATGGAGCCGTTGCCCTGGCAACCAGGGGAGGCCTCTCCCTGGGGCTCAAAGCTGAGCCTGGGAAGAGGTGTCCTAAGAAAGGGACGTTGGGAACAGAGGAGGGGAGTGCCTGTTCTCAGAGCTGTCTGTACCCCCAGGAAGGGGCAGGGGCCCCTTTCCAGAGAAGATGATCAGAGTCTCTGTGGACCATTCTCCAGAGCCTCAGAGGGAGACCGGGTGAGAGCAGTCTCCAGCGGGCAGAGTGGAGATGATGCTGAGTGGGTGGGGGATGCTTCACTGCAGCATCTGATGAGGACTCTCCCCTGATGCCCACCTCTCCACTTCTCAGGCCTCCTGATGGCTGCTTTCGGGGCAGGGGCCATGGAACCAGGGCCCAGGGCCAGTGGCACCAACTTGGGGCTGTCCTGCAAACTCTGGGGTGTGTGTGCACGCTGTCGGTGCAGGTGAAGAGTGTGCCCTTGCGGTGGGAGGGAAAGGACCACGTTCTCCAAGCCTGAAGGCAGACCCCTGCCCTGAGAGGTCCCAAGGGTGTGTAAAGGCATTAGCTTCCAGAGCAAGACAGTTCTGGCTTCAGATCCAGCTCCATCGCTCACCAGTGGCACACCCCCACCCGAGGAAATGGTTTTGTGGGAGGCCGGGTTTCCCCAACTGTAAAGCAGGAATGATACTGGCCTTGGTATGTTGGTATTGGATGGAGGAGACGGCTCCTGGGATGCATAGTGAGGGCACAGAGTGGCTCAGTGTGGGTGAGCTTCCCGTCCCTTTCTGCCCTCAGCCACTCGTTTCTCCCTCCACGCACCTGTGGCTTGGAACCCTGGAAGGATCGATCACCTCAGCTCTACACAAAGTACTGAGGTACCCCAGCAACACAAACAAATCCCCATTCTCCCTGACTGGCTCCCCTGTTCTTATTAGCCTCCTGAGGAGCACAGTCTGTGAGGGTTCTGGGCAGGACATAACCCTGTCGTGGTGAACGGAGTTGTCTTTGAGAATGGCTAGTTACAAGTGCACCTGGCCTTTCTGAAGTGTCTCCTTTTCCCCTTTGAACGTGGGCTGCTTTTGCCATAAAGAAAACGTTAAAAGGAGATGAAACATACCTTATAAAAGGCCTGAGCACTTAGAGGCACGGGAAGTGGCCTTGCCAGGCCCTGAATGTGTCCTGGGCCTAATGCCCATAGCACTTGCCTGAAGAGAAGCAGGTGGCTGGCTGAGGGGGAACCTGCCTCAGCTGGTGGCCACCTGAACAAGAGACCCCAGAGCGGACGCCTTGTAGCGCCATGCCCTATCCCCCTCCGCAGTCAGCACCCAACACGACCCGGGAGCCTGCGTGGGTGTTGGAGGATGAAGTCAGGAGTCACGATGCCAGCCGGATGCCTTGTCCTTTCAGAACAAATGGCGCCCTCTTGTGGCCACTAGGCCTCATGGCAGCCGCTTCCCACCCCTGTGCCCTCGCTGCGCTCAGACAGGTGCCTGAAGGGAGGGGCACCAAGGATTCTGGACCTGGTCTGGCCTGGCTCTCGGGTCCCAAAGTCAAGTTCATCCTGGCCTGGCTCCCCGAGTCAAACTGGAGCAGCAAGGCTTTTCCTTACTTCTTCCCAAGCGAGAAGCTTGTGGAGGCTGAAACTCACTCCTGAGAGGAGCCAGAGATGGGGGTGGGGGCTGCTGAGCGGACAAGCTGGCTGCAGCTGTCTGTCTCAGATCAAAGCAGATTGGACAAGTAGTTCACATACTGATTCTGGAGAATCTGTTATGTCATAGTCCTGGGCTGCACTTGTGGGGTGTGTGGGCAGAAATGAAGGAACTAAGAAAAACACACTTGTAGCTCTGTAGTGCCCTAACCCTAGTTAGTGTGTTCATTCCAGACAGAAGTTACCTGGGAGACTGGGAGCAGCCTCAGGAAGGTCCACGGGCCCCTCAAATTATATGTAAAATATGGGCTCATGAGCCTTTTCCTGGAGAGGGTCCAGAGCTTTCATCAGCTTCTCAAAGGATGTCCAGGAACAAGAACCGCAGCTAAAGTAAATGAGACCAGAACTTTCTCATCCAAGGCTGTACGGGCCCCTTCAAAATAGTCACCCTGTTGGGAGGTAGACGTGCTCAAATGATACTGTCTGCTTCCTTCTGGGGTTCCTTTAGGCTGTCCTCGGGGACAGCTTTACAACTATGAAAGAGGCTCATTCCTCCCCGACCACATCTGGCTTTTGTCCCCAGAATGACCCAGCTTGATCACCCACTTCAGTCACTGGCTCTGGATCCAAATGACTGTCAGCTCTTTCCAAAAATGCTACCTACCTTAACAAGGCAAAGATCTGTCACCCTCAAGAGTATTCAAGTGAACATGCCAGAAGCACTACTGCATGAGTTCCTGAAACTTCCTTCCAAACGCAGAATGGGAAAAGAGTATGTGAAGCTATATAGTCTATTGAGGTGACTACTTTGGAGGGTCTGCTAGGTCAGTAAAAACTTGGCGATGTGACTCTGTAATGATGGATCGTAAGCATAACAGATTAATTAGCAATACCCAGAAGGTGAGACAAAGGGCCAAAGAATGTGTAGAGGCAGTCAGAGAATGGAAAAGTTGTGGTGGCCATCATTCATACAGCATTCAAGAGAAATTTACTGGGGTGCCTGGGCGGCTCAGTTGGTTAAGCGTCCGACTCTTTGTTTCAGCTCAGGTCATGATCTCACAAAGTCTGTGGGGTCGAGTCCCGAGTCAGACTCTGTGCTGACAGTCAGGAGCCTGATTAGGATTCTCTTTCTCCTTCTCTCTCTGGCCCTCCCCCCCACTAGTGTGCTCTCTCTGTCTCTCTCAAAATAAATAAATAAACATTAAAAAAAGAGATATTTATCAATGTCCACTCTGGACCCTAGGTGAATAAGATAAGCGCTCCCTGTAGATAAAGGAGATAGACCCTGCTCGTGTCACATGTGCTAATATCCACTGTCCAGGGATACAAAAGCTCTTTATTAGAGATTTCAGTACCTTTTCCCTTGTATAGATATCTGGAAGGACCGGCACTGCTCATAAAGGAAATTCACTCACCGTGCAATAAATATTACTGAGCACCTACCATCTATCATGTTCAAAGTGCTACGGCAAGTAAAATCTCTTAAAAAGCTTGATGTCTAGTAGAGGAGATGATAGAAATATAAATACAGAGAAGGGAGAATGTGATTAAAGTGTCACAGCAGAGATCAGACAAGGGGCTAGGAAGGGCGAGACTTAGGAGGCTGTGGTTGATTACGTGAATGGCCTCCATCCCTCTTTCCTCCCTGTGCCCATGCCCATTGCCATGTGACTTTGCAGCACTCTCTCACTGAATGCCGGGTTGTAATTCCTATCCCTGGACAATGGATATTAGCACACGTGACACAGCAGGTACCTGAAAGTGCTCACATGACTGGGCTTGTTCTCTAGTGCTTCTGCCATTGCCACGAGAAGAATATTCTGGGCTAGCTCACTGGTCCCAGGAAGAGCCTCTGCAAGTGGGAAAGGCAAGCAGAACCCATGTTCCAAGGACAGGGGAGTGGGTGAGGAGCCTTAGAGTGCCTGGATCCAGTTCCTGGGTCAATTGGTGGTCACCTCTTTTGGATGACATTCCCTAACACGAGGGAGTGAATTTGTAATTGCATCCCATTCTACCTCATAAACGTGAATGTTGGCAGGCAGATTGGTTGGACACTACTCCCTTCACCTCCCTTCTGCCTTTTCATCCTTTATAGCCAGCCGCTGGGATCTCCCTGGATTGTGAACATCTCTGCACTTGGAATGCCATGTAGTCTGCCCCTTGGTTACCAAGTTTGGTCCTCAGAAGCTCAGCCTGGTGTCCAGATGCCACCTGCAGGATTTGGAGAGTAATGGGCAGAAGTTGGCCTGGTCCTTTTTCCCTGGGGCTCCTAGTCCTCACTAGCCTTACCTGACTATAGAGAAAATGGCTGCTGAGAATGACTCTGGACACATTCTCAAAACTCTTGGAGATGCCTTAATGGAGAAGCCCCAGGCTCCCATCCGCCATTTAAATGAAGCTAACGTGGTAAGGGTCTGGCCAGGCCTTATTTCCAAAATGGCCTGAGCTTGTTTTCACATGGTAAGAAGTACTTCCCCAAAGGAGCTGGACATTTTCAGAGTAGCTGGGCTTTCTGTAATAGGCCCCTGCAGAGATTTTGGGGTTGAAGGCCATGGCGTAACTCTGGAGAAGGTAAATTCTAGACAAAATCAGAGTGTGCTCTGAAGCTAGTGGGTCTGAATGTCTTTTTCCACTTGAGCCCTTATGAAGAATATAATTCATGTTTATCAGTATTCCCAGGGGAAGGTTCCAGATTTCTTGGGGGAAAGGTCATACGTGGTATAGAACTGGCCTTTCCAAACTTCCAGTCATGAAAGCACATGGGGCACACACTCTGGAATCCCCTACCCTCAACTTCAACACACAATTTTAAATACTGAGCTAATGTAAAGTCAAGAAAGAGAAATCACCACGTGCCAGCAATGGTGTGGGAAATCACTGCAACAATCCACAAGGCCTGAGAATCACTATGGGCTGAGGAACTGTGGTCATAGGCTCCACACAGGGACAGGAATCAGGACTCATGGACAACTGAGAGATGTAAATGGGTCTGCATAAGGCCAGGAGCCAGGGATGAGACTTTTTTGTCCAGTAGGTAAAATATTGGGACCCTCAGTCTCCTGCCTTTGGGAAGGTGGGCCCTAATTCACTCTCCATACAGTGCAGAAACCCCACAGAAAGTAACATACAAACATGTTTGACCTTGTAGAGATCCCAGGAGAGACCACCTCAAAAACTTCCTTCACAGGGAGGCATCCAGCTCCACTAATGAATTAATTCACTCAACAGTTTTCTCTGGATACCTACTGTGTACCAGGGGCTAGAGGCACATCAGGGTACAAAACAGATAAAAACTTCGCAGTTAGAGCTTCCTTTTAGGTTGGGAGTGACAATAAATATGCTGGTAGACTCAATGATGATTCGTTATGGAGAGAAGTAAACAGGCAAGGGGGTTAGGACACTGTGATGGCGGGTGCCATAATGTAAAATCTCATGATCAGGGAAGCCCCACAGAGGTGGTGAGGAGGTGAGCCAAGTGGGTTTTGGGGAGGAGCATTTCAGATAAAGCAAACAGCAAATGCAGACATCCTGAGGCAGGAGCAGGCGGGAAGTTTCAAAACACAGTCAGTAGGCTAGTTTGGCTGAAAAGGAGGAAGATACTAGCCCTTTGTCCGATATGTCATTTGCAAATATCTTTTCCCATTCCGTTGGTTGCCTTTTAGTGTTGTTGATTGTTCCCTTTGCAGTGCAGAAGCTTTTTATCTTCATAAGGTCCCAATAGTTCATTTTTGCTTTTAATTCCCTTGCCTTTGGGGATGTGTCAAGTAAGAAATTGCAGTGGCTGAGGTCAGAGAGGTTTTTTCCTGCTTTCTCCTCTAGGGTTTTGATGGTTTCCTGTCTCACACTCAGGTCCTTTATTCATTTTGAGGTTGTTTTTTTTTTTTTTTTTTTTTTTTTTTTTTTTTTTTGTGAATGGTGTGAGAAAGTGGTCTAGTTTCATCCTTCTGCATGTTGCTGTCCAGTTCTCCCAGCACCATTTGTTAAAGAGACTTGTTTCCATTGGATATGCTTTCCTGCTTTGTCAAAGATTAGTTGGCCATACTTTTGTGGGTCTAATTCTGGGATTTCTATTCTATTCCATTGGTCTATGTGTCTGTTTTGAAGGGCTAGTATCCAAAATCTATAAAGAACTCACCAAACTCCACACCCCCCCAAAAAAATAATCCGGTGAAGTAATGGGCAGAAAACACGAATAGACACTTCTCCAAAGAAGACATTCAGATGGCCAACAGGCACATGAAAAGATGCTCAACGTCGCTCCTCATCAGGGAAATACAAATCAAAACCACACTCATATACCACCTCACGCCAGTCAGAGTGGCTAAAATGAACAAATCAGGAGACTATAGATGCTGGTGAGGATGTGGAGAAATGGGAACCCTCTTGCACTGTTGGTGGGAATGCAAACTGGTGCAGCCACTCTGGAAAACAGTGTGGAGGTTCCTCAAAAAATTAAAAATAGATCTACCCTATGACCCAGCAGTAGCACTGCTAGGAATTTACCCAAGGGATACAGGAGTGCTGATGCATAGGGGCACGTGTACCCCAATGTTTATAGGAGCACTTTCAACAATAGCCAAATTATGGAAAGAGCCCAAATGTCCATCAACTGATGAATGGATAAAGAAATGTGGCTTATGTACACAATGGTATACTACATGGCAATGAGAAAGAATGAAATACGGCCTTTTGTAGCAACGTGGATGGAACTGGAGAGTGAAATAAGTGAAATAAGTCATACAGAGAAAGATACCATATGTTTTCACTTTTATGTGGATCCTGAGAAACTTAACAGAAGACCATGGGGAGGGGAAGGAAAAAAAAAAGGTTAGAGAGGGAGGGAGCCAAAACATGAGAGACTCTTAAAAACTGAGAACAAACTGAGGGTTGATGGGGGGTGGGAGGGAGTGGAGTATGGGTGGTGGGTATTGAGGAGGGCACGTGTTGGGATGTTGTATGGAAACCAATTTGATGATAAATTTCATATTAAAAAAAAGGAAGAGGGAGAATAATAGAAAAAGCCCAAGAGGTGAGCCAGTGTATGTGTGTGTGTGTGTGTGTGTGTTTGGTAAGGCTTTATATGTCCTTTCAAGTCACTAGTTTTAAGGAGAGAAATGACACAATCTGACTTCTGTTTTAACAGGTGTCAAGATTACTCTAGGATTTTTGTTTGTTTGTTTGTTTTGACTTGATTAATTGGAAGCAGGAAACTCAGATGGGAAGACCAAAGTTAGACAAGACTCCTTGGGAAGGATAAGGAATTCAGTTTTGGACCACGTGAAGATATGGAGTAGACAGTTGGACAAATGAGTTTAGGGCTAATAGGCATCTATCCATGCCTGAGGTATGAATGTGGAAGTCATAAGCACGGAGACAGAATCCGAAACCATGTAACTGGATGAGATCACTAAGGATGGGAAAGAACACAGAGGGGAGCAGAGATGTAAACACTGAGGACCAGGGAATTCAAGCATTATGGGGTCAACAGTCCACATGCCCAACAAACAGAATTCATTCCTGATGAACAAGAAATCATGGTGTGATTTGAAAAGAATACTGAAAATGTTCAAGTCGTTAAAACAAAGACTAGCATCCACCAAACAAGGAGAGATCATGAAACATGAGCAAGCAGATATGATAAAAAGAGCCACCCAGAAATCCTAAGAGTGAAAAATATCATTATTGCAATAAAAATCTCAATGGGTAAACAGTAGACTAGACACAGCTGACGAGTTAGTGGATTGGAAGACAGAATCGAAGAAACCCATCGGAGTGAAAAACAGAGAGATCAAAATTTCTTCAGGTGGCATTTCTATTAAATACTCTCAAGCTCCTCACCTTCCAGCTAGGAATCACTGCTGGAAGCAGTTTTTTTTTTTTTTTTTTTTTTTTTTTTAAGTTTGTTTATTTCAGAGAGTGAGTGAGTGGGGGAGGGGCAGGCAGAGGAGAGAATCCTAAGCAGGCTCCATGCTGTCAGCACAGAGCCTGACATGGGGCTCGAACTCATGAACCGTGAGATCATGACCTGAGCCAAAACCAAGAGTTGTACACTTAACCGACTGAGGCCCCAGGCTCCCCAAGCAGCCACCAAGCTTTTGGATCAGGGTCCAGAAATGGAACAAAACTCTTAACGTGAAGGAAAAATCATTTATTTCTAGAACTGGGAAGAGATTTGGTGGCAGGCCTGAAGACCTCTGCCAACAAGAAGAGCTAACGTTCACTGGCTGCGTAGTGTGTGCCCGCCCATGACATGACCCTCACTAAGGTTCTCCATGACGCTTACATGGATGAACTTCAGGATCAGTGCTCACCCTGAGGGGATGTGACTTTGTGACTTAGATTATTCTTCCTTTCCCGGGAAGGTCAATTATATACCCAACTCTGAACACTTGCTGATTGTTCATCTTTGCCGGTCAAATGTATCACGCTGGTAAGTTCATCAGCCATACAATCTAGTGATGGATTATTTCTCTCCTCACCTTGCTGTTGTGGAAAGAAAGATAAAGATGACCCAGGACTTGAGAGGATCAGATCCAGAGTTATCATTGGCTTCAGAGCTGTCCACGTTAGTCTGGTTTTGAAGAAAAAACACGCTACAGACCTATTTTGCTCATAAACAACTTTTATTTTTGTTCTCAGTATGTGCCCTTGAAGATTCCAAAATGTCTGGAGTTTCTGACTCTCCTGGGACCAGAGGGAAGAGCACTGTACGGAAATACTCAACCTTGGTGCGTCGCTCTCTCCTGAGGAGCTAAGTCTGAAGGCCTCAGAGAGAGGGAGCACACACTCACACCTTATTCCAAGGCGGGTAACACAGTGAACAAAGAATTAGTGAAACATAGACTCAGTCTGTAGAGGGCTTCAAATATACATATTCTATATATATAAACCTGTTATATAGGATTTCAACTTATTGGTTTCCTTGTGATTTGTAAGTAAAGTACAAATGATATAGATGGTGTACACGGCTGATTTCCCCTTCTCAGCCCCCCTCCCTCCCCAACATAAATAACATCACAAAGGTCAGGTGATCCTAAGAGTTTCTGTTGTAAATATTTTGTTTTAAAAATCATTTCCCCTTCCTCCCCTGCAAACTACCTCTGAGAGTTTGTAACATAGCAGCATGGAACGGACGCGACCGAGGACAGCATGGATCTAATGGGGAGAGCGCACGACGTTGCTTCTCACTGGCACCAGACGGGCTTTTGCATTTCCACTGACAACAGAGGCTACGACAGGAAGCAGAGAATGTGCAACGCGGTTTCATCCTCCGCCCGAGAGGAGGAGGCTGGCTGGACCACTGAAGAAAGCCCTAAAGGCATCGAGGTTTTGGAGACAGAGCGCAGCTCCAGAAACGTCTTGGCTCGGTATTTACACGGTATCTTTCGGCTGCATTTTCCTTTTGAGAAATCTGTGTTGCGGAGGTTGGCTGGGGGAAAGAAGGAACTTAAAAACAAAACAAAACCAATTCCCACATATGTAGAAGTCCTGTTTTAAGTCTTACTCAGTTATTCTCACACACGTCATTAAAGGTAGATACTGACAATGATTGGTTTCTTTTCTTATTATTTTTTTTTTTTTAAGAGCATGAAGGGAGAGAGAGAAAGAGAGAAAGAGAGAGAGGAGGGATGCACTAGGGAGAGCGCCGTCCCTTCTTCAGCATTAAGTGACACTGGATAGTCTGGATTCGGTTCTTGGCCGGAACAAACTCAGGCTGCAGCTTCAGTGTCGATTCATACCACACCAGTGCTTTTTCAAACTCTTCCTGTGAGAGGCAAAGGGACAGACGTGAGAGGGATACCCAGCTAAATATGTGTCATCACTGGTTTCTTCTCGAGAAGCGCCTCTGTGCCAGTCGCAATCCTGCTGTATTTTCTCAATAGGTGTACATCTCTGAGGAAAACTCCGAGGTCTGGAAGGAAACAACTACCTCCACCCCCAAGGCACAATATCACAAAGAAAATGAAGGCAGAGCCCAAGAGCCAAAATGGAAGGGGAGATCACCTTTACAAAAGTCTGGCCCAACACACTGGGAGGCATCCTGGAGGTAACAGTGAGAGCCATCATTCCTGAGTACCTGCTCTGTGCCGGGCCCTGTGCTGGGTGCTTTACAAAATCCCTCCATTGAATCCTCACAGAAACTTCTAGAACTATGCCTGGCAAATGCTCCTTATGCATCTGCCTGAAGTTTTGTTACTACTAGAGAGATGGAAGTAAAGTCAGGTATCTCAAAGTCAGGTATTGTAGATTTTCAAACAGCTTTTTTGTTCTCTCTAGTGTTTAAAAATACAAACATTGTTTGGAAATGATCACGGCCATTTTGAAGGCATTAATCTTTTACGTAGACCAACACTCTCAAAGAAGAGCCCAAACCAACTGGTTGAATGACGCCTCCTAGGCAAGTGAGAGGCAGAATTTCTCATTCACAGTAGCAAATTTCACATTTACTGGGGACAAAAATAGATACTTTGATTTTTAAGAAGCAGAGAGGGAAATCTGCACATTCAGCAATACCTACCTGGCCAAATTATACTTGCCGCCTTTCAAGTCAAGGATGACACATAAAACTTAGAGCTTTAAGCTGCTTATTCTATTAGCCTTTACTGAGAATACCTTGGGTATTGCCGCATGTGAGACACCCAGCTTTAGATGCAAGTGCAAGGCATGATCCTAATGTTAAATTCAGCTATGACAGCTTCTAGAGGACCCCTGGGATTTTAAGTTCTGAAATTGGTCCTTGTTTCTGACCAGAACAAGGGTTCCGGATGATGGCTTTGGTATTTTCTCTGTAAATGGGATCCCATGTAACCAGTGGCACTTCAGCATTCATTAAACATTTGAAGAGACCTGGTATGTGCCAAACACTGTGAAATGCTAGGAACGGAAAGATGAAGAGGAGTCTCTTCTCCAAGGAGCTCCTCATCTAGGGGGAGAGACGGACACTTAAAAAAGATTATAAAACAAGGTGAAAATGTGGCAAGAAAAACATGCACAGGGCATCATGAGTGCAATGACAGGTACCTAGCCCAACCTGAAGGCTAGAGAATACGAGGGTTTATGTCCATGTGAGCATTAGGTAAGTTTTTCTGGCTCCAGAAAACTGTAGGTAACTCTGACACTATTGTTAGTGTTAAATTCATGCGGAGGAGCTACACAGCGCAAATACTTAGGTGAGTTTCATGTACTATATTTTTATCTTATTTTTAAAAATGCTTATCTATTTATTTTTAGAGAGACAGAGAGAGAGAGAGGGAGAGAGAACAGGGTAGGGGCAGACGGAGAGGGAGACCTAGAATCCCAAGCAAGTTCCATGCTGTCAGTTTAGAGCCTGATGAGGGGCTTGAACTCATGAACCATGAGATCCATGACCTGAGCCGAAATCAAAGAGTCAAAGGCTTAGCTGACTGAGCCACCTGGGAGCCCCTTATGTACTGTATTTTTTTTTTTTTAATTTTTCAAATGTTTTTATTTATTTTTGAGACAGAGAGAGACAGAGCATGAGCAGGGGAGGGGGAGAGAGAGAGGAAGACACAGAATCCGAAGCAGGCTCCAGGCTCTGAGCTGTCAGCACAGAGCCCGACGCGGGGCTCGAACCCACGGACCGTGAGATCATGACCTGAGCTGAAGTCGTATGCTCAACCGACTGAGCCACCCAGGTGCCCCTATGTACTGTCTTTTTAATGCACAAACCCTTTAGCCATAAAATATACCTTTGGTGGACCTAGCAATTTCAGACACAAAATGTACAGGAAACTGGAGGACACTGATAGCCAAGGAAGTTTTGCAATCAAAGGTGTGCCCGGGAGAGAGGGGCAGAGTCGGTGTGCTCTACCCCCACTACCAATCTCACCATTGCCACGTAGACGTTGCCCAGCGTGAAGTGGTTCACAGCAAAGTGCGGCGCAATCTCTACTGCCATGGTGGCTACTATGACAGCGTCGTTCCAGAGCTTGGCATTGTGCAAGATATTAGCCAGGCTAATCAGGGGCACATCCTGGGAACAGAAGGAGAATGGCGAGAAGGGAAAGATACTGGTTTTTGAGCTTTCATTCTTAGTTGTTCATAAATAATGCAGTAGGTTTTTCCTGGTCAATGACTGAGTAATGCAACTGAACCTGCTGGTCTTCTATTTGCTACTGGCCTGTGATCTTCTATTTGCTAGATAGATAAGGCGATATCTATGGCCTGTGATAGATAAGGCGACTGCGCGAGAATATAAACCAATGCATTACTTCTTTCATTAGGAAAGTCTAGCCTCAAAACACAAAGCAGAAATGTCAACTGAGTAAATAATCTGCTTAGTGAAGTTGGTGGTTTACGTTCTGGTATAGGCTCCCATCTTGTTGCAGATTGGTAATAAACGGCTCATGGACTGACACCTGTCCATAGACCACACACTCTGAGTCATGCTGTCACAGAGTCAAAGTGCCTTCTACAAGGTCCACAGCATCATCTGCTTGAAGCAGGGGCTGGTGAACTTTGGCCTACAGGCCAAATCTAGCTGGCTGCCTGTTTTTGTAAGGTTCTCCTGGAATGTAACCATTCCCATTCTTTTACGTATTTCTGTGGCTGCTTTATGCTACCATGGCAGAACCGAGTGGCAAGAACAGAGGCTGTCTGACCTACATAGCCTAAATTTCTTAGCGTGTGGCCCTTTACAGAAAACATTCTCTGACCCCTGACCTAGAGTGTTGGCCCTTGCTGCTGTCTAGCAGTACAGAGCACAGGATGATAGGCTGAGCAAGTAGCGACATTTTTATCATCACAAATATTTATGTCCTTTAAATGTGTTACCCAAGCAATTACCACCTGAATCACACAGTCTGGAGTTCTATAGGAGATACAGAAGACACAGGAAAGGAGGACCCCTCTGTCCTTACTGGACACTCGCAGAGTGCAGGGCATTACGTGAGGCCACAGAGGTCTCATAACCTGCCCAAGGTCACAAAGTAGGGCAAGGGCAGGCCCCTCTAGCAAGGGGCCCAGCTGCATTTGGAACTCAACAGTGCCTAAAAGGAAAGGTGAGCTCCTTCCACCACTCATGAAGACATGAGCCATGTCATCAGGAAGTAGGAGATGTGGAGATTAATGCAGAACTCAGCACATGTGGACACAAACGTGCTGTTAAAAAGCTGAACATTCTCAGTCATCATAACTACAACTGGCATTTTTGAAAAGACTGATGTTACACTGAGTTAGCAGGGCTTTTTGAAGTTTTCGTTTTTGTGGAAAAGGTGAAGTCAGATGAAGACCAGGAACTGGCCGATATACAAGAAGAGATGGAAACTGCTTCAGTTTCTGTGTCTGGAAGCAAGCTTAAGTCAGCAGTCTAAGCAAAATAAGTGTAACAGGCTTCCAGGCCTCTGGGGATGAGCTAAACCCAGAACGACTTGCAGGGTGACAGGCTGCCTAGGCCAGTATGTTTTATGCCAGGTGGTTCTGAATAGAAAGAAACACCTTCCAGTGATCCTGAAGACCTTCCCCCAAGTCCCCATTTGCTGAGGCAGGAAGGCATGGTGGTGGGTATGACGTCCAGGCTTGTGGTAGCATAAGTGGGGTCACAGGTTCTTCTAGCCTATGCTATTTTGCCACTTTCTTACTGGCTAAGAATGAGGACGGCTAGTTGAAACCTCAGAATAAACAATGGAAAGGACCAAGAGACAGAAATTCACACCTTCTGAGTCCCACTCACCTTCATCTGGTGTGGAGCATAGTGGAGGGCCTGGCGGAGGCAGTCAATTGCCTTCTTTCCTTGGCCTTTTACTCTCCAGTAGAGGGCTGCCATGCTGGAAAGGACCCAGGATGTCTGGTTCTACAAAGGAATGGTCAGTTGAAGCTGGTGTCTCTTAAACATACGAATTTACCACCAAGACTCAGAACAGTAACATGCATTCATGACCACTGAGTACTTACTAGGTGCTGGAGGCAGCCACACATGTGCATCCTCAGTAACCCTAACAGCAACCCTACGAGCTTGTACTGATCTTACAGCCTTTTATAGATAAGAAAACTATGACTCAAAGAGATTATCTTGTCCCAATCCGCTCAACTATTAAATAGCAGAACTATGTTTCATGCCCATGATCTTTTGGAATTAAATTTACTTAAGTTTTTGAACAGGTAACTCATTTACATGTTTCAAAGACCAGAAGGTATGCAAAGTTATACAGTGAAAAGTCTCCTTCCCATTCTTGTCTCTATTGTATACAAGTAAACAGTATTTTTAGTTTCCTATGTAACTTTCCAGTAAAACTTTATGCTTTATATAAACAAATATGAATACAGGCTGAAACTCCCATCTTTTCGTATGAGGTCACATGTTACTTATATAAAAGGTAACATTCACTTGCACTTTGTTTTCTTCACTAAACAATACACCTTGGAGTTCTCACCACATCAGTGTATGGAAAGCCTCCTCGTTCTTTTATTATCAGCTGCATTATTATTCATTGTATGGATGTTCCATTATTTATTTAACTAGATCCTTATGAATGAATACTCCTCTCTCCCCCAATTTTTTACTATTACAAACATCACTGAACAAATAACCTTAGGTATGGTTTTGCATTTGTGCCCGTGAATTTGTAGGATACATCTCCAGATGTGGACAAGGGAATACACATGTCATTTTGATAGATACCATCACACTGCCCTCCATAGGACTGTAACAATTCCTCACCAGAAATACATGTGTCCCTGTTTTGTTATAGCCTCACCACAGTCTGTTATTAAACTCTTGTACTCTTTGAGAGGTAAAGAATGTGGTTTAAATCTGCATTTCCCTTCTCATGAATGGAACTGACCATCCTTTCATGTTTGACAGCCCTTTGTATTTCCTTTCTGTGAAGTAGCTGCTCTTATATTTTGTTAAGAGGTCTTTATCTTCTCTATTTGAAAAAGCTCTTTATTTATTAGAGAGATTAGTTCCCTGCCTATGATATGAATTACAGATACATTCTCTCAGTTTTCTGAAGTCCACTTTTGGACCTATGGTGCTTTTTGTGATATAGATTTTGATTTCTGCGTAGCTCAGCTTATTAATTTGGATGGTCTCTGGATTTTCAGTTGTTGCTAAGAAGGCCTCAGATTATCAATAAATTTTACCATGTTTTTTTCCCCAGAACTTTTATAGTTTTATGTTTTACATTAAAATTTTTTTTAATGTTTATTTATTTTTGAGACAGAGACAGAGAGAGAGCGAGCGAGCAGGGGAGGGGCAGAGAGAGGGTGACAGAATCTGAAGCAGGCTCCAGGCTCTGAGCCGTCAGCAAAGAGCCTGACCCAGGGCTTATACTCACAAACCCTGAGATCATGGCCTGAGCCAAAGTCGGATGCTTAACCAACTGAGCTACCCAGGTGCCCCTTATTTTTCACATTTAAATCTTTGATCCATTTGAAATTTAACTTGGTGTTAAAGAAAAGATATGGCTCCAATTTTATTTTTTTCCAGATGGCTACTAAGTTGTCCCAATAATATTTAATGAATAATTCATCCCTCCTCCCACACCAAGATGCTACCTCTACCATACACAAAATTTCAGTACTTAATTTAGGTCTCATTTTGGATTTTCCTTTTGATGGATGGACTCTCAGCCAATACAGATGAAGCAATCAGAAAACTTACCCTGCTTTCTACTTTATTTCTTTCTTCCAGTCTAATTTTTTGGTAATTTTATCATTCTTCATTGTCAGGGCATATAGTATTTATATTCTGTTCTATCACTCCATTTCCCACTTTTGTTTTCCAATTGGTTCTGCAGTTAAATATATTCATTGATCATTGACATTACTTTTGTGTGGCTTCCCTAATCATCTTGTGGTTGGCTGAGGTTCAGCCCAATACTGTTGATGGGAACAATATTCTTTGCAATTTTTGTTATGGGCTGAATCGTGCTCCACCAAAATTCATGTTGAAATCTCAACCTTTCGTACCTCAAAATATAACTGTATTTGGACAGAAGGTCTTTAAGGAGGTAATTAAGTTAAAATGAGGCCGTCAGTGTGAGGCCTTAATCCAACACCACTGGGTTTCTATGAAGGATTTATAGAAGAGGAAGAGATACATCAGGGTCGTGTGCACAGGGGGATGACCCTGTGGAGGGGCAGTGAGAGGCTAGCCATCTGAAGTCAAGGGGGGAGGCCTCAGAGGAAACCGACCCTGTCAGCACCTGGACCCTGGACCTGTGGCCTCCAGGAATGTGAGAAAACACATTTCAACTGTTTAAGGCACCCAGTCTGTGGTGCTTTGTTACGGTAGCCCTAGCAAGTTAATATAATCATATGTGTTCAAAACTTTCTGTCTGCAGCCTTCATACCTGAAGGACAGCTGGTTGGATACAAAACCATGGCTCCTTCTTTCCTTGAATAATGTGTTGGCATTCCTCCATTGCTACTTGGCTTGGATGACTGCTGCAGAGAAATGTGAAGCTGCCTGATTTATTCTCCCCTCAGTGATTTGATCCTGTTGACTGGCTCCTCGAAAGGATTCTTTTTTTTAAAACTAAAATGATCTTTCTTTAATGCCAATATTTCACACATACAAAAGAACATATTTATATAATTACATGTATACATAGTAATCATATAAAAATATATACTTATGCTATAAAGCATAAAATAATGAATATCCCAGAAGCTACCACCCTAGTGAAGAATGAACTTGCATCTACCTGTGTGTGCCTTTCCTGTTCCATCCTCTTGCCTTTTCTTCAGAGGCACACACTATCCTAAATGCTGGGTCTGTTATTCCATTGCTGTTTTAAACACTGTCCCATCACTCACACTCACACACACACACACACACACACACACACACACACACACACTTCAACAATATTTAATACTTAGTGTGCTTCTTCCTGTGCATTATAACAGTGGTATATTACTGTAAGGAGTCTTCTGGGACTTGAAGTTTCTACTCAACACTATTTCTAAAATTCATCTATGTTGTGTATAGCTTGTAGCTCATTCAACAGCTTTGCTGCATGGTTAAATGTCCACTAGGTGAATATACTAGAATGTATTTATCCATTTTCTGTAGATGAGGGCTCTGAGTTACTTCCTGTTTTTATGTTTCCTGTTGCAAATAAAAGTGCAGAATTTCTCCAGTGTAGAGTAGATATCCAGGAGTAGGATTGTTGGTTCACGATATGCAAATGTCCAACATAACATGAGAATGTGAAAGTGTTCCCTAAAGGTGTTATGACGATCTATAATCCCATCAGCAATGTTTAAGAGTGCTTCTTGCTTTATATCCTTTCTAATTCTTGGTATCATCAGTGGGGGTAAAATAGCATCTTACTGTGGTCTTAGTTTGCATTTACTGATCATTAGTGAGACTGAAAATTGTTTCTTGGTGTTTATTGGACGTACACATCTTTTTTTCAGTGAAATGTCTGTTAATATCTTTTATATATCTTTCCATTTTATTATTTATCTTTCTCATCAATTTATTTATATGTTCTGCATATCAGTCCTTGTAGGTTGAATATGTTATACATTTTTTCTCTCACTCTGTCTTCTAATTTAAAAAATGTCTTCAATTTACAAAAATGTAAACTTTAAAAATAGTTGAACTTATTCATATTTTCTCTTCTAGTTTGTGCTTTTATATCTTAAGAAATCATCTTATATTCCAAGGCCAGAAAGATCACCTCCTACATTTTACTCTAATAAAAAAATTTTTTTTTAATGTTTATTTATTTATTTATTTATTTATTTAAATTTATTTATTTTTGGGACAGAGAGAGACAGAGCATGAACGGGGGAGGGCCAGAGAGAGAGGGAGACACAGAATCGGAAACAGGCTCCAGGCTCTGAGCCATCAGCCCAGAGCCCGACGCGGGGCTCGAACTCACGGACCGCGAGATCGTGACCTGGCTGAAGTCGGACGCTTAACCGACTGCGCCACCCAGGCGCCCCTAATGTTTATTTATTTTTGACAGAGCACAAGTGGGGGAGGGGCAGAGAGCGAGGGAGACAGAATCTAAAGCAGGCTCCAGGCTCCAAGCTGTCAGCACAGAGCCCAACATGGGGATCGAACCCACAAACCGTGAGATCATGACCTGAGCCAAAGTCGGATGCCCAACTGACTGAGCCACTCAGGCGCCCCTCAGGTGCCCCATTTTACTCTAAATTTTAAAGTTCTGTCCTTGTTACTCATGGGATTCCTTTGCTAAGTGATGAGGTGAGGATGGAATTAGCCCAGCACTGCCCAGCACAGCTTCCTGCAAAACCCCCTCTCTCCCTATTGATCCTCCACGGTCCCATGTATGTCAGAGTCGGCTTCTGGGCTTTCTATTTAGTTCCTCCTGGTCATTATTTCTGTTTATCCTTGAGCATATGGCATTAGGTCTTGCTTTATAATTTTTCATAAAGGTGAGGCAATTCTCACACCCTAATTTTTTTGAGTGTCATGTCTATTCCTTTACCCTTCCATATAAATATAAAGGTCTGCTTTTCAAGTGTCATAAAAAAAAAAAAAAAAACTTGTTGTTATTTTGATTATAACAGCATTGACTCTATAAATCAAACTGGGGAAAAGTGACATGTTTATGATGTGTGTTGTCTTATCCATGAACATTATATATCTCTCTGCTTATTTAGGTCTTTTAAAATGCCTTTCAATAAAGTTTTATCACTTTGTGCAGACAAGGCATACAAATTTTTGTTAGATTTACTACTGGGAGGTTTATATTTTTGTAACAATGGAAATACATTCTGAAAATTTGTTTTCTAATACTTTGTGCTGCTATATAGAAATGCAGTTTTTTTTATCGACTTTATAGGCAGCCATCTTGACAAAAATGCTGCTATTTCTTTAAAAAAATTTTTTTAATGCTTATTTATTATTGAGAGACAGAGAGAGACAGAGCATGAGCATGGGAGGGGCAGGGAGGGGGAAGACACAGGCACAACTGTCAGCACAGAGCCTGATGCGGGGCTTGAACTCACAAACCGTGAGATCATGACCTGAGCCGAAGTTGGAGGCTTAACCAACTGAGCCACCCAGGCACCCCAAAAATGCTGTTAGTTCTAAAAATTTGTCTGTAGCTTCTTCTGGGTTTGCTATGTAGATAGTCACATCATTTCTCAATAAGATTTTGGGTTTTTTCTTCCTAATATTTAGGCCATTAATTTCTTTTTCTTGATTTAATGTACTTGCTAGGACTTTTTAAAATTTTTTAATGTTTATTTATTTTTGAGAGAGAGAGAGAGAGAGAGACAGAGAAAGAGAGAGAGAGAGAGAGAGATAGAATTTGAAGCAGGCTTCAGGATCTGAGCTGTCAGCACAGAGCTGGATGTAGGGCTTGAACTCACGAACCACGGGATCAGGACCTGAGCTGAAGTCAGATGTTTAACTGACTAAGCCATCCAGGTGCCCCACTAGGACTTTTGATACAAGTTTGAAAAAACAGTGGTGATGGTGGGCATTCTCTTTTCTGATTTCAAAGAATTATTTTAAATATTTCCCCCATTAAGATTCATCTTTGCTGTATATATTTTGTTGATTCTTCTCATCAGATTAAGGAAGTCCTGGTCTATTCTTAATTTGCATTAGCTTTACATCATGGATTGTAT
This sequence comes from Leopardus geoffroyi, assembly GCF_018350155.1. Classification (NCBI taxonomy): domain Eukaryota; kingdom Metazoa; phylum Chordata; class Mammalia; order Carnivora; family Felidae; genus Leopardus; species Leopardus geoffroyi. The sequence goes on along the minus strand of NC_059329.1, from coordinate 96,127,355 downwards.
TGCAGAAATGCAATCTATTGAAATAATTTCATAATTCTTTAATTTGGTTGATGAAATACAAGGTTTGTTGATGAAATACAAGGTTTGCCTAAAGTTAGACCAGTTTTGTATTTCTGGGGTAAACCCAACTTGATCAAGGTGCACCTTGTTAAAGAAAAACATACACAATTGGATTTAGTCTGTTAATATTTGGCTTATGGTTTTGATACCTATGTTTATAAGTGACCTTAGTGTATTACCTTTCTTTTGCATAATGTCTTTGCCTAGTTTTGCTTTCAAGGTTACAGTAGTCTCATCTCAAGGAATTGGGAAATTGTTCCCTTTTCTGCTGTCCAGAAGAGTCTGTTTATATTGAGATAGTGTAATTCTCAAAAGTTTGGTAGAATTCACATATAAAATCAATAGACCTTGCTGTGTTCTTTGTGAGAAGATTTTTTTTTTTTAATTTTTTTTTTCAACGTTTATTTATTTTTGGGACAGAGAGAGACAGAGCATGAACGGGGGAGGGCCAGAGAGAGAGGGAGACACAGAATCGGAAACAGGCTCCAGGCTCTGAGCCATCAGCCCAGAGCCCGACGCGGGGCTCGAACTCACAGACCGCGAGATCGTGACCTGGCTGAAGTCGGACGCTTAACCGACTGCGCCACCCAGGCGCCCCATGAGAAGATTTTTTAAAGACACTGCTTTCATTTGAGTTATAATACCCAAATCAATTTGGGTAATTACATTTTTCTAGAAATTTGTCTTCTTTACAATTGTTTTCAAATTTGTTGGCATAAAATTGGTAATTTTATCACTGTCTTATCTTTTTAGCTGTAGCTATGCTTCCCTTTTACCTCAATCTTGGTTATTTATGCTTTATTTTTTCTTGATTAATTTTGCCCGAACAGTGCTTCAAAGAAACAACTTTTGGACTGTTGATTTCTATTTCATTGATTTCTGCACCTAATAATAGAACTTAAAAATGCTTACATAATCACTAAATTCTACTCCTGAAATCATTATTACCCTACATGTTAACTTGCATTTAAATAAAAATTTAAAAATACATATATATAAATTAAAAAAAAAAAAAGCATACCATGGATACCAAATAGCCATTGATACACACACACACACACACAAAGCTTAAATCAAAAGAAGTCTAAGTTGGATGTTTTAGTAAAAATATAGGACACTTATAGCTTAGTACTGAGGGTAAAACAGTATATTTCTTATATAGTAAGATATGGGTAAGACCTTACTATGGGTAAGATAGCATATTTTGAGAACTTGGTACTTTTTAAAATTTTTAAAATTTATTTTTATTTATTATTATTTTTTAATTTACGTCCTAGTTAGCATATAGCGCAATAATGATTTCAGGAGTAGAATCCAGTGATTCGTCTCCTACATAGAATACCCCATGCTCATCCCAACAAGTGTTCTTCTTAATGCCCCTTGCCTGTTTAGCCCTTCCCCCGACCTGCAACCCTTCCAGCTACCCTCAGTTTGTTCTCTATATTTTAAGTCTCTTATGTTTTGTCCCCCTCCCTGTTTTTATATTATTTTTGCTTCCCTTCCCTTATGTTCATCTGTTTTGCATCTTAAATTCCACATATGAGTGAAGTCATGATATTTGTCTTTCTCTCACTAATTCTGCTTAGCATAATACACTCTAGTTCCATCCACATTGTTGCAAATGACAGGATTTCATGCTTCTTGATTGCCAAGTAATACTCTATTGTATATATATACCACATCTTCTTTATCCATTCATCCATCAATGGACATTTGGGCTCTTTCCATACTTTGGCTACTATTGATAGTGCTGCTGTAAACACTGGGGTGCATGTGCCCCTTCGAAACAGCACACCTGTGTCCCTTGGATAAATACCTAGTAGTGCAATTGCTGGGTCGTAGGGTAGTTCTATTTTTACTTTTTTGAGGAACCTCCATACTGTTTTCCAGAGTGGCTGTACCAGTTTGCATTCCCACCAGCAGCGCAAAAGAGATCCTCTTTCTTCACATCCTCACCAACATCTGTCATTGCTGCCTGAGTTGTTAGTCATTCTGATAGATATGAGGTGGTATCTCAGTGAAGTTTTGATTTGTATTTCCCTGATGATGAGTGAAGTTGAGCACTTTTTCATGTGTCTGTTAGCCATCTGGATGTCTTCTTTGGAAAAGTATCTATTCATGTCTTTTGCCCATTTATTCACTGGATTATTTTTTTGGGTGTTGAGTTTGAGAAGTTCTTTATAGATTTTGGATACTAACCCTTTATCTGATACGTCATTTGCAAATATATTCTCCCATTCCGTAAGTTGCCTTTTAGTTCTGCTGATTGTTTCCTTTGCTGTGCAGAAGCTTTTTTTATTTATCTTGATGAGGTCCCATTAGTTCATTTTTGCTTTTGTTGCCCTTGCCTACAGAGACATGTTGAGTAAGAAGTTGCTGCAGTTGAAGTCAAAGAGGTTTTTGCCTGCTTTCCCCTCTAGGATTTTGATGGCTTCCTGTATTGTGTTTAGGTCTTTCATCCATTTTGAGTTTATTTTTGTGTGTGGTGCAAGACAGTGATCCAGGTTCATTTTTCTGCATGTCACTGTCCAGTTTTCCCAACATCATTTGCTGAAGAGACGGTCTTTTTTCCATTGTATATTCTTTCTTGCTCTGTCAAAAATTAGTTGGCCATATGTTTGTGGGTCCATTACTGGGTTCTGTATTCTGTTCCACTGATCTATGTGCCTGTTTTTGTGCCAGTACCATACTGTATTGATGATTACAGCTTAGTAATACAGCTTAAAGTCTGAAACTGTGATGCCTCCAGCTTTAGTTTGCTTTTTCAGGATTGCTTTGGCCATTCAGGGTCTTATGCTGGTTCCATACAAAGTTTAGGATTGTTTGTTCTAGCTCTGTGAAGAATGCTGGTGTTATTTTAATAGAGATTGCATTGAATGTGTAGATTGCTTTGGGTAGTATCACCATTTTAAAAACATTTGTTCTTCCAATCCATGAGCATGGAATATTTTTCCACTTTTTGTGTCTTATTCAATTTCTAATAAGCTTCCCATACTTTTTCAGTGTATAGATTTTTCACCTCTTTGGTTAGGTTTATTCATAGGTATTTTATGGTTTTTGGTGCACTTGTAAATAGGATCAATTCCTTGATTTCTCTTTCTGATGTTTCATTATTGGTTGATAGAAATGCAACTGACTTCTGTACATTGATTTTTATATCCTGCAACTTTGCTGAATTCACGGATCAGTTCTAGCAGGTTTTTTGGTGGATCTTTTGGGTTTTCCATCGAGAGTATCATGTCATCTGCAAAGAGTGAAAGTTTGACTTCCTCCTTGCTGATTTGGATGCCTTTTATTTCTTTGTGTTGTCTGATTACTGAGGTTAGGACTTCTACTACTATGTTGAATAACAATGAGACCTTGGTTCTACAAGGTCGATAAATCAACAGCTGATTCTGATAGCATATAGTGAGTCATGTAAACACTCTGTGCAGTTCTGCTTTCACAATAAATAAATGTTAGAGTGCAACAAAAAGGATGGAGCTAGAGTATACTGTGCTAAGAAAAATAGGAAAGAGAAAGACAAATACCATATGATTTCAATCGTATGTGGAATTTCAGAAACAAAAGAGTAAAGGGAAAAGAAAAGAGGGAGAGAGGCAAATCAAGAAATAGACTCTGAACTATAGAGACAAAGTGATGGTTACCAGAGGGGAGGTGGGTGGGAAGATGGGGAAAATAGGTGTTGAGTATTAAGGAGGGCACTTGTTGCAATGAGCTCTAGGTGACGCATGCAACTGTTGAATCACTATGTTGTACACCTGAAACTAATACTATATTGTAAGTTAACTAGCTGGAATTTAAATAAAAACTTAAAAAAAAAGAACTTGAAAATGCAAGAATCAAAAACTGAGAGAAGACAAATTCAGAATTATAGTTGTAGATTTCAACATGCTTCTCAATAACTGATAGAAGAATTACACAAAAAGATCAGTAAAGATAAAGAAGACACAAACAATATTATCAAACAACTTGACCTAAATGACATTTCTAGCATACTCTAACAGTAGTATTCTTTTCTGATGCACATGGAACATTTACCAAGAGATCATATTCTGGGTCATACAACAAGTGTGAATAAGTTAAAAAGAATTTAAGTCATACAAACTATGTTCATTTACTGCAATGGGATTAAATTAGAAATCAATTAAAGAAAGAGATCTGGAAAATGCCCAATAGTTGGAAACCCAAAGAACATACTAACTTACAGATCAGAGAAGAAATTAGGAGGAAAATTATAAACTATGTAAAACTGAATGAAAATGAAATATGACAAAATTTGTGATGTGCAGCTAAAGCAGACACCTACATTAGAAAAGCAAGGGCTCAAACCAATAACCTAAGCTTCCACATCAAGAAACTAAAAAAACCCCAGCAAATTAAGCTAAGCAAGCAGAAGACAGGAAATAATACAGAACAGACATCAATGAAAGAGAAAATAAAAAACAACAGAGAAAAATCAATGGCTCCAAAACCTTGAGTTCTTGGTTCTTTGAGAAGATCAATAAAATTGATACATTTCTAGTCAGTCTGATCAGGAAAAAAAAAAAGGGAAAAGACACTAAGTACCAATATCAGAATTAAGAGAAGTATGTTACTACAGATCCCACAGATACTAAGAAAATGAGAAAAAAATATTACGAACATCTTTATGCCCATAAATTCAACTTAGATGAAGTGGAAAAATTTCTTTAAGGACACAACTAATAAAACTCACTCAAGAGATAATTGAATACTTTTACTAAAGAGACTGAATTTGTTAGAAATCTCTCACAAATAATCCTGGCCGAGATGGTTTCACTGCTGAATTCTGTCAAATATTTAAGGAAGAAATAATAGCACTTCTCTATAAACTGTTCTGGAAAAATGAGGTGAAGGGAGCACTTCCCAATTCATTATACAAAGTCATTATTAACCTAAGAACAAAATTAAACAAAGTATTACAAGCAAAGAAAACCACAGATCAACACACTTCATGAATATAGATTCTGACACTGATTGGCTCATCAATAGTGGAGAAAGGTATTTATGCTGGTAGTTGTCAATTTCTTTCAGTAGAGCAATCTTTTTTTGCTTTATGTATTTTGGGGTTATTGGGTATGCTAAGTTTAGAATTGCTATTATCTTTCTGGTGAACTAAATCTTTTATCATTACATAGTCATTTCCTCTGCCCCTAATAATTTTTTGTTTTGAAATATGTTTTTTTCAGGTAATTAATATATCTACTCACTTTCGATTAGTAATGTATCTGGTATATCTTTTCCCATTTTTTCCAACATTTATGTTTTAGGTATGGCTCTTATTAAAACATGTAGCTCCTTTAAAAATTTCCAATTTGACATTATTGTGACTTCCATTACAGATTTTAAGATTGTTTACTTCTTGGATTCTATTGGTTCTTATCAATTTTTTGTTGCTCTTGCTCTGATTCTTTATTGCACCTTTTCTCCTCCATTTTGTCATTTCTTGCATAAGTTTTTTTTTTTTTTTTTTTTTTTTTTGGTCCTCCCCTTTCTACCTTCATAATTTTATCCTCACAGGTTTGGGATTTGTGCATTCTTTTTAATAGTTAACCATAAATCTTCACTCTATTTAACTTAAAAGTCCAAGCAATATATTAACTCACTCCTCAACATTAAGAGAGCCTTTGAACACCTTGACTCTGGTTACTCCACCTTCAAATGTATGTTCTGTTTTGTCCAGTATTTTAGTTTAGTCATTTCTCTTAAAATCCCACAAATTATCCTTTTCTACAGACAGTGTCTGTCTGGGTTTGCATGCCTACATCATTTTATTTGCTTAGCAAATCTTTTGCCTGAGACAATCCTTCTTTGGCTTTCATACAGAGAAGTTCCCTGAGGTAGGACTCTTGGTAGTAAACTATTACCAGTTTTTTATTTTGAAATACCTTTCTTATTCTACCACTGTAAGGCACACAATTCTAGGGGGGCACAGTATCCTTTCAAAACTATCATCTGGGGGCGACTGGGTGGCTCAGTCGGTTCAGTATATGACTCTTGATTTTGGCTCAGGTCATGATCTCACGGCTCGTGAGTTCAAGCCCTGTGTCAGGCTCTATGCTGGTGGTGTAGAGTCTACTTGGGATTCCCTCTTCCTCTCTGTCTGCCCCTCTCCCTCACACTCTTTCTCTCTCAAAATAAATACACAAACTTAAAAAAAAAAACTATCATCTGGCTTAGAATGTTGCTATGACAGGCTGTCATTTGAAACATCATTCCTCTGTATGGCAGATATCTCTGTCTAAATTGTTCTTCACTGATGTATCCCAAGCATTTAAAAAGTATTTGGCACACAGTGGGACTTTACTACATATTTTTTGAATGAATAAATTCATGCACGCATGCTGTGATACATATGAAGTGATCAGATGTAAATGCCAAATTTTATAGCCTGCTTTGTGGTACTGTGACTGGAACTCTGCAAACCATATTTCTCCTTTGCTAGAGGCTTGTTAGGTTCTGCAGATGTGCACACTGGGAAATTGGCAGGCAAGAGGGAGAAAGGACTTTTTTCTTCCTGTTTGCGTGTTGCTCCCGTCAGTGTCATTTTAGCAGCAGCAGCACTTTGCACTTGAAGACCCAGCCTCACTATACCCCTTCACAGTCGGGCTGTGCTCCCTCTTCAGAAGCAGAAGCTCCACCTGCCAGAATTCCTGTGAACTCCTAGATTTTGGAAAACCTCACTGCCTGCCTGGGAGCCAGGCCCAGCAGTTGGTATCTCTGGCTTACCCCAGGAGGTTTTTCCTTTTTTCTTTTTCACCCTTCCACAAAAATGTAATCAATTCTCTAAATTGGCTCTTCTGAAATACCTAATGTCGTTTCCAGTTTCCTGACAGTACCCTGACTGAAATACATTTAAAAAAAAAAATTTTTTTTAATGTTTTTATTTATTTTTGAGACAGAGAGAGACAGAGCATGAAGGGGGGAGGGGCAGAGAGAGAAGGAGACACCGAATCGGAAGCAGGCTCCAGGCTCCGAGCCATCAGCCCAGAGCCCGACGCGGGGCTCGAACCCACGGACCGCGAGATCGTGACCTGAGCTGAAGTTGGACGCTCAACCGACTGCGCCACCCAGGCGCCCCTGAAATACATTTTTGGAAGATGATCTTTGCCTTTGCTATTTTACTATATATAATGTAGCTGTGCATGGATGTCTTTTATTTATCCAGCTTGGAATACAGCATATTTCCTGAATCTGCTGATTCACTCATCTTCCGGTCTCTGTAATATTTTAGGTAATTTTTTACACAAAGCTTGCAATTCACTGGTTATTTAATGGTATCTAATTCACTCACTTGAGTATTTGACCTAAATAAGTATATTTTTAGTTTAGGGTTTTTTTTTTTCAACTTATACAAACTCATTTCTGATACGCTGTTTGCTCCCATTATGAGATAACATTCTTAAAAGTTTTTTTTTTTTTTTAAGGTTTATTCATTTATTTTGAGAGAGAAAGAAGCGCAAGCAGGGGAGGGACAGAGAGAGGAGAGAAGGAATACCAAGGGGACTCTGCACCATAAGTGTGGAGCCTGACATGGGGTTCAAACTCATGAACCCCGAGATCGTGACCTGAGCTGAAGGTGGACGCTTACTGACTAAGCCACCCAGGTGCCCCTAAATGTTTTATAATGAAAAATTTCAAATAAAATACAATGTAGAACTTCCATGCACTCGCCTATCAGCCAGCTTCAATGCTTATCAACTCACGGCCACTCTTTATTTCATCTAAACCCTCATCCATATTAATTCGAAGGAAATCCCTGACTTCATATAACTTCATCAGTAAATTTTCCAGTGTGTACCTCTTAAAAACCACGTTTAAAATATAAGGTTAATAAAGTTCACCTAAAATACTGAAAATTATTTTTTAAGATCATCAGCATGCAGCCTGTACTCCTATTTCCCCTGGTTGTCTTACAAAAGTGTGTTTTGCTTTTATAGTTTGAATCATAATCTAAATAAAGTCCATATGTTGCAACTGGTTAATGTGTTCGTTAAATCTCTTTTGATCTCTAGGGTTCATCTTCATCTAATTTTTAAAATTTTTGAAGAAGAAGTAGGGTTATTTATCCTGTAGTTTCCCACTGACTGGACTCTGCTGATTGTATCCTCAAGGACCCATTTAACATGCTCCTTTGTCTCCTGTATTTCCCAGTAGTTGGCAGTTAGAGGCTTGACTGGATTCAGATTTGAGTTACTGGGGAGGGAATGGGGGCAAAACATTTCAGAACTTCCAATGCTACCCACATACCATCTATTTGTGAATTGAGTAGCCAGTGATGTTCACTGCCATAAATTAATTAGGAGCAGCAAAACTGTAATATTCTAATTTTATCAACTCTAGTTTACTAGTTAGAATATTCCTATAAAAAGACTTTTTCTCATCAATTAATCATTTACCCCAAAGTATAGTTCACTTAGAAGGGAAGGAAATATGCTTATTACTTTCTTTTTACTTTAAAAAAACAAGCTGTTCCCATGCATCGTCTAAGACAAAATCCTCCTGGTGAATTCAGGAGTTTAGATATAGCTTAATAAACGTGATGTGTCTCATCTACTGCAGTTGCTTTGTTGATTTTTGCTGCTCAAAGTGCTGCATTCCATCTTTGGCCAACAGGAGATACACATTCCAGCTGGTTCTGAGTTCTTCGGACACAACCTTTGTTGACTATGGGAGCTTCTTTGCTTTCCCTGACTTGGTAGAAGCCATTTCTCCAAGGAATTCTGGTTCCTTTTAGTAGAAAATGGTATCTAAAGATCAATATGTAGGTACAAAGTGTGCTTACTACTACTGGGTTACTCAATTATATTAGTCTTCTCAGCAAATAAAGTTAGGAAATGTGCAAATATACAAAAAAGTCTTGATAGTATTTCTAATTCACGACTACAGATGTTTACTTAACATGACTACAGATGTTCACACTTTTATGTCCTTCCCCCAAACCCAAGCTCCAGTTCTCAACATCACCAACAAAACTACTCATTTATCTTGCATTGCATACACCTACAATCTCAGGACAATATCAATATTATTAACAAATGTATTACTGAAAACGGAATAAGGTTTTCTTTTGTGTTTAGGGTAAATCCCATTAGGGAGGTAGTCAAATAATGGGTCTTTTAAAGTCACTTGGGATAGTTTCTCTTGATGTGGTTATACTACCAATTGAATACATAGTTGGGCTCACTTAATTTTACTTTTAATTAGGAATTGCCTTATTAAAATCTGTTTTGTAATTATACAAAATATTTGTTTCCAAAGTCATATTGAAAAGACAATGTAGATTCAAGGAAATCTAGCTTCATGCTCAGTCTTTCCTATCCTATTTCCACCTTCCTTCTATGGAAAACCATTGAAAAGTATTTTTAAAAGTTACTCTTCCATTTTGAAATATCTGCATACACCCCCCACCTCACCATTATTTAAAAAGCAAAATAGTGATTGAAGATATGATTTTTTCCACTTTTTTTTTTTTCTTTTTCACTGCCTATATCCTGGAGATTATTTCACAGAGATTTAACAGAAATTGTCTTTGGGGCACCTGGGTGCCTCAGTCGGTTAAGCATCTGACTCTTGATTTTGGCTCAGGTCATAATCTCACAGTTGTGAGATCGAGCCCCATGTTGGACTCCATGCTGATTGTGGAGCCTACTTAAGATTCTCTCTCCCTCTGCCCCTTCCTGCTTTGCATGCATACATGTGCTCTCTCTTCCTCGAAAGAAAGAAAGAAAGAAAGGAAGGAAGAAAGAAATTGTCTTCATTATTTTTGACAGCTGTAGAAGACTCCATTGTGTGGATGTTCACACCCAATAAACATCCACAGAGGACTTTTTATTCATTCAGTCTCCTTCTGCTGGGCATTTGGGTTGTTGCCAGTCTGCTATTACAAATCAGGCTATAATCAAGAGCCTTATCACAGGCATTTTTGTATACATTTTTTTTGCCAGTGTACTTTTGGAAAAGATTCCCAAAAGCTGGCTACATAGGTAAATGAATGTATAATTTTGCTAGATACAATTTGTCTCTCCATAAAGGTTATTCCATTTTGTATTTCCACCAGCAATGTATGCATAGCCATACCAATTTCCCCACAGTCTCATTGAGTCTATCAAACTTCTGGATTCCTGCCAATGTCATGGCAAGAAATATCTCACTGTAGTTTTAACTTGTTCTTTTCTTTTTTCTGTTTTTGAGATAGAAACATAGATCATTGATTTTCAGTCTTTTTTATTTTTTTAACTAATATATCCATTTAAGGACTATAAACTTCCCTCAAGCACTGCTTTAGCTGCATCCCACAAGTTTTGATATGCTTTGTTATCATTCATTTCAAAACATTTTCTAATTTTGCTTGGGCTTTCTTCACTGACCCATGGGTTATGTAAAGGTGTACTGCTTAATGTCACCAAAATAGCTGAGGATTTTCCATCTATTCTTTTGTTTGTTTGTTTGCTTTTTTAGTTTATACTGAGAGAGAGAGAAAGAGAGAGAGAGAGAGGGCAAAGAGAGATAGAATCCCAGGTGGGCTCTACACCATCAGTGCAGTGCCTGATGTGGGGCTTGACCCACAAACTATGAGATTATGACCTGAGCTGAAACCAAAGAGTTAAATGGACACTTGACCAACTGAGCCACCCAGGTGCCCCTGATCTTTATTTTTTTTTTAACTTAATTCAATTATGTTTAGAAAATATGCTCTAAATTATTTCAATATTTTAAATTTTAATTGAGGCTTAATTTATAACTCAGCTTATGACCAACATGGTAAATGATCCATATGCATTTTTTAAAAATTTATTTTAAGTAGGCTCCATCCCAATGTGGGGCTGAAACTCATGAACCTGAGATCAAGAGTCTCATTCTATACCAACTAAGCCAACCAGGTGCCTGGTCCACATGCATTTTTTAAAATGAGAATTCTGGGGCACCTGGGTGGCTCAGTTGGTTAAGTGTCTGCCTCTTGATTTTGGCTTAGGTCATGATCTCACAGTTTGTGAGCTTAAGCCCTGCATTGGGCTCTGCGCTGACAGTGTAGAGCCTGCTTGGGATTCTCTCTCTCTCTCTCTCTCTCTCTCTCTTTATGCCTCTCCCCCGGTCTCCCTCTCTCTCTCAAAATAAGTATTTAAACAAATGAGAATTCTGTCACAATTTAATGTAAATTAAATATAAATATATAAATATATTATATATATTATACTGGCTCAGATTTGTTTATTAAATAAATTATATAAATATATTGGGTCAAATTTGTTTATTAGCAAGATGGTCTATATTTTTAATTTTTTTGTCTGCTCAGTTCTACCACCTACTGAGAGGGAGGTTGAAGTCTGTTATGCTTGTAGACTCATCTGTTTCTCCATTTAGATCTGCCAGTGTTTAATGCTTGTCTTATATAACTTGAAACTATGCTACTGGTTACACATACAGTTTTCTATATTCGTGGTGGACTGACCACTTTATCATTATGAATTGTTTTTATCTGTAGCAATGATTTTTGCCTTAAATTCCACATTGTCTGATGATAGTGTAGTTATACCAGCATTTTTTGTGTAGTGTTTGTATATCTTTTTTCCATCTTTCAATTTCAACCATTTCATATATTAAAGCATATTACTTGTTAAAAAATAAAATAAAAAATATTTAAGAAGTGTGCTACTTGTGAATAGCACATAATTGTGTTCAATATTTTAACCCAGTTTGATGTCAGTACTCTAGTTGGAATACGTAGTCCTTTTGTACTTACCATGATTACTGACACACTGGGCTTATCTTTATCACTTTACTATTTATATTTTATTTTATGCATTTTTACATTTTACATATTATAGATTTCTATTTTATATTCCTTTTGTCTTCCTTTCTTGCTTTTTCATTGATCAAATGTTTTTTATTGTTCCATTTTTCCTTAACTATATATTCTTTAACTGTTCAACAATTAGCCTAAAAATTGCAATATGCATCTTGAATTACTCCAGACTAAAAATATAAATTCTTACTTTAATTTTACTACTTTCCTGATAATGCTAAAACCTAACACCCTGCCCATGTGTATTCATGGGAAACTAATCTCATGTTAACCTTTTAGCTGTGTTCCCCTGGACACCTAATAAAGGTACAATGCCAGCCATGTTACCAGGCAACATGGTTATGGCAAAGATGGCCTGACTAAACTGCAGCAGACTGGGAGGACTATGACCTTTCCTGAATGTGTCGTTTCTTGTCCCTTGTGGGAACTCTTGGACTCTAGGCGCACAAGACTATTGCAAAAGATACTGATTCCTATGTGCAACTTGAGAGTTCTAAGCCAGAGTTGTTCCCATATTCACTCATGTGGTCTTAATCCTTTATCCCTGAGCTATCACCTAGGGGAAGGGGCAGATAACTGTCCCCAAGACTGCTGCCAGAAAGCTATGGGGACTCGGAAAAACACACAAAGAGCTGCACTGCTGGCTTACTGGGTTTACTATTCTGTCCTCCTGAGTGAAGGCAGGACCCTAAGTGCCCTATTGAGTCGTGCGGGCATAAAATATTTATCTAACTGGCTCTAAATCCCCTGGCAGTGGGTACTGCAGAATGGACTTTCATATCCTTGGTTCAATATGGCCAAGGCACTGTGACATAAAAGAATGTCCAGGGAGATGCAGATGAAACTGAGATGAAACTGAAGCCTCAGTGGGGGCCAACTTTCCCAGAGTCTGATGGCAAAAGTCTGATATTGTGAGGGGTGCCTGGGTGGCTCAGTCGGTTAAGCGTCTGACTCCTGATCTCAGCTCAGGTCTTGATCTCAGTAAGTTCAAGCCCTGTGTGGAGCCCACTTAAGAAAAGAAAAAGAAAATTGACATTGTGTGATAGGGGATAAATCTTTCCCTTGTGGGACTAGATAAAAGCTGGAGACAAACTTATGCTGACAGAAACTGCCCACCCCTCCCCTTCCCACTGTCCATGAAATGGAACTGAACAGAAGCACAGCTGCAAGTGGGCTGGCTGGCAAGAATGACATTGTCTTGGGGTAGTTGACGCAGCTAGGTGAAACTAGGCATTGATACCTGGCAGGGGGTGGGAAGGAGATACGAGCTTGACTCCGTGTTTGTGACTGGGGCTGGACTAGACATGACGGTGGAGCAATGGGGTTGGCTCTTCTCCATAGATCTAATCAGCATGACATGGCGCCCACAGGCCCCTAGCTGGGGAAGCAGGGGACATAAGTGGGAGAACTACTCTGCACCAGGGCACAGGTCAGAAAGGGCTATGTGGAAACCTGGCACACGAACTGGCTGCACTGGCAATGGCAGCTGTGTGGTGTACATCTGGGATGGCAGAGGCTTCTGAGTATCACAGTGGGAGCGACCTCGGCTACAACCTGGGGCAGTGTTCCGAGAGTTGTGACAGTGCATACAGATTTAATCCTAAAATGGGGACTGACCTATGTCATCTGCTAACACTCGGTAATAACTAATGGCAATGTAAACTAACTCCCTAAGGGGACAAGTATAGATGGGCTTTTGAAGAAATAACAAAGGATAATGACTATTCTAAAAGTTAAAGCAAAGAGGATATGGAGATGCTTGTTCTTCTGTGAATGATAAATAGAAAACGGGCATTCTGCTTTGTCATCACTGCCATTTTCTAAGGCAGTGGTTTCAAAATGTGATATTCATACCAGGAGTATCACCCAGGAGCTTTCTAGAAATGTACATCCTCAGGCGATCCTAGTCCCACTAAATCAGGAAGCTCAGCAATGAGGTGATTCTAATGTACCCTAAAGTCTGAGAGTTATTTTATTTAAGTTAGTAACTCAAGGTCATGGACGTTGGTCTGTGAGCCCACAATGGAAGTGGTTACTAGATCAACCTTCTAGCTCTATTTCCCTGAAAACCTAATAAAGGGGGAATGTTAGCCATTACCAGGCAAGATAGCTTTTAGTAAAAATGACCTCAGTTGGTAAATTGTATGTGGACTAGGAGGACTGGAAATAAACTATAAACACCTCATGGAAAGCCAGTTTGGAGCTTCCGAGTGCCGTGGTTCTTATAAATAGCTATGCCCTTTCCAGGACCCTGTGTTCAAGGGGCTATCACAAAAGATACTGGTTTTCATATGGAATTTGGGATATCTAAGCCAGGATAATTCCCACAATACATCAATTGACTTGTTCCCTTGCATTTGAACTGTCACCTGGCAGGAAAGGGTGGTGGGCAGAGAATGGTCCCTGGCCTAAGGGAGAGCTCACTCTGGAGGTACACAACTAACACTGTTATAGTTTCCTATTAGAAGATACTACTGTTATTATTTTGTACAGTCATACCCATTTGTATTTAATATTTACACTTTCTCTTGCTCTTTGTTCTTTCCTGTTTGCATCTGGGATAGTTTTCTTTCTGCCTGAAGAAATTCCTTTAGTGAGTTTTAGTGCAAGTCTGTTGGTAACGTACATCTCTCAGTTTCTGGTGGTCTAAAATCTTGATTTAACCTTCATTTTTAAAAATAGATCTTATTTACATAGAGAGAAAAGCTCAGATCTTAAGTAAAACGTTCATTTTTGACTACTAAACACAGAGAAAATTTCCAACACTATAGAAAGTCCTTTCAAGCTGCTTCTCAGTCATCCCCTTCCCCCACAAAGCCACCACTGATCTTATTTTTATCACCATAGGTGACTTTTGCCTGTTCTAGAATTTCATATAGTTGGGATCATACACTATGCACTTTTTTGTGTCCAATTTCTTTTATTAGCATAAAATGAATTTGAGATTCATCTATATGGATGTTGGATCTTTCTTGATGAATCCATTAGTATAATTAATATCCACTGTGTAAATACACCATTGTTCATCCATTCTATTGGTTGGCACATCATTGTTTTTTGGCTGTTATGAATAAATCTGCTGTGAATATTTTTTAACAAGCATTTTGTGGACATATACATTCGTGTTTCTTTAATAAACATCTAGTGGTAAAGTTCCTGGATCATATATGCTTAACTTTTTAATAGACTACCAAATGATCTTGAAAATGACTGTACTATGTTATATTCCAATGAGCAACATAAGAGAGTTCTGGTTGCTCTATACCATCTTCAACATTTGTCATTACTGATCTTTTTCATTTTAGGCCTTTCTTTTCTAAATGTTTATTTACTTTTGAGAGAGAGAGAGAGAGAGAGAGAGAGAGAGAGAAACAGAGTGCAAGTGGGGGAGGGGCAGAGAGAGAAGGAGACACAGAATCCGAAGCAGGCTCCAGGCTGTCAGCACAGAGCCCGATGCAGGGCTCAAACTCACAAACCATGAGATCATGACCTGAGTGGAAGTCAGGTGCCTAACCAACTGAGCCACCCAGGCGTCCCTCATTTTAGGCCTTCTAATGCTAGTAGTGCTTCCTGCTTCAAACTTGATTTTTTTCTTTTCATTTAAAACCCCCCAATTTTTTTTAAAGTTTTAGTTTTTGAGAGAGAGAGAGAGACAGAGAGAGGCAGTGTGCGAGCAGGGCAGGTACAGAGAGAGAGGGAGACACAGAATCCAAAGCTCTAGGCTGTGAGCTGTGAGCACAGAGCCCAATGTGGGGCTCAAACTCACAAATGCAAGATAAATGACCTGAGCTGAAGTTGGATGTTCAACCAACTGAGCCGCCAAGGCTCCCCATACTATTTTTTTCTGATAAGAGGGCAGCTATATCACCTGTCTTTTAGCTTTTTTTTTTGTTTGCATGGTATATTATTTTCCATCTTTACACTTCAACACTTTTGTACCTAATATTTAAAGTGCTTCTCTTATAAGCTGTATATAGCTGGATTAAAAAAAAAACATTCCAGGGGCGCCTGGGTGGCGCAGTCGGTTAAGCGTCCGACTTCAGCCAGGTCACGATCTCGCAGTCCGGGAGTTCGAGCCCCGCATCAGGCTCTGGGCTGATGGCTCAGAGCCTGGAGCCTGTTTCCGATTCTGTGTCTCCCTCTCTCTCTGCCCCTCCCCCGTTCATGCTCTGTCTCTCTCTGTCCCAAAAATAAATAAACGTTGAAAAAAAAAAAAATTAAAAAAAAAAACAAAAAAAACATTCCATACTAAATGCTCAAATTATATAATCTTTTTTGCTTAACTACGGATATACTTGGGTCTATACTTACTATTTTACCATTTGTGTCTACTTTTATGTGCCTCTCCTTTTCTGACTTTCTATAGATTAATCAAATGTTTTCTATTGTTCTATTTCCCATCTATTAAATTACATTTCCAAACCACTGTTAGTAGTTAGCCTAGAGCCTAAAACTGCATTGTTACTTATCACAGACCAATGCAAATTATTACTTTTAGTACTTGGCTGATACCAATTAAACCTTAGAACATTTAAACTCCATTTCCATCGCTCCCATAATTTGTTATTGTTACCATGGATTTTAGTTATATAGAAAAGTAAAGCGCCTCAGGGTTTTGGGGTTATTATTTTGTACAGCTACCGGTTATTATTTTGTGCAGCTACCATCCTGGTGTTCTTCCTTCCTTCTTGCATGTCGATATTTCTAACTGGGATATTTTCCTGAGCACTTTCTTTAATTATTATTTCAGTGCAGGCCCACTGGTGCCAAATTCTCTGAGTTTTTGTCTCTTCCGTTTCTTCCTTAATATCGGAAGGATGTTTTTGCTGGTATAAAATTCAAGGCTTGCAGTTTTTTCCTTCTAGTTTTAAACATGTTGTTACACTGGCTTCTGGATTCTACCATCCCTGGGGAGATGCTGTCAGTCTCGTTGCTCCTCTGGAGGGACCCATGGTGCTTTAAAGGCAGGCTGTGCGCTCTCTGTCACTGCTAGCAGAGGGAGGACGTTCCCTTGCCTTTGATTTTGAGCAGGCCCTACACCTGCTTGGAAAGAAGTGGTGCCACAGCAGTTCTGTTTCCCTGCACAGGCTCTAAGAGGCCTGTGTGTGTCTGCTCTCAGCCTTGTGGAGTGCTGAGCCCCCTTGCAAAAAGGCCCATCTACCCAGCTGGAGAGACTGTGCCCCAGCTATTCCAACCACTCCAGCTGATGGATCAGACACATGAGTAGAACCTTCTGGTGGCCAGCCCCAGATGAGTCTCCACATGTCTTGCAGTTGCGTGAATGACTCCAAGTGAGACCAGAAGAAATGCCCAGCTGAGTCCAGCTCAGACTACACAATCATGAGCAAATAAGTTTTGTTTAAAGCCAGTAGATTTTGGGGTGGTCTCTGAGGTAGAAATGGGTAACTGAAATAGTGTCTGGTATCCAGAATGGAGTGTTGCCATAACAGAAACTTGGAGCCTATGGCGTTAGCTCTGGGAATGGGTTGAGTACGTCTGCTTAGCGCAGCAGTGTGACTGGACAAGCATGGAGGCCATCGCTGTTGGAGGCTGGAGAAGGGGCAGGCTCATCTACTGGCAAAACAAATGGTGAGGCTGTTTCTTGGAATATAAATAAAATACCTCACAGAGTTGTGGATCTGGCTAGGAAGACTTCCAAGAATAATACTGAAAAGGACAAAGAGTTTTTGAAAAATCCTCTATAGTAAGATATTAAAAGAGAGAACTTAAACAAGAAACAGTACAGTTTTCAAGCAGAATTTAGACAAAAATGTTTTCATGCTGGGACTTGCAGGGTTAGAAAATGAAACTTTCTCAATTGCCAGCTTCTCCAATCAGCATGAGGTTTTAAAGAACCTAAAAAAAATAAATAATTAAAAATCCAGAATGTTACCAGTGAAACAAACTATGGCCTCAGGGTCAAGCTCAAATCAAAAGCATGGCAGTAGGACCCTTTGTTACTCCTGCCTCAGAAGGATGTTAAGTCTAGATGTAAGCCTCAGAAGACCCTCTCGGACAAAAGGCGTCTAGAAGTCTAGGCGTCTAGAGTATTTATGTCCTGGGCTCATATTCAAGGTAGACAGGAACTTCTTGAAGAGATTTGAAGTGTGGGTTCTGTGTGATGGAGTGACTTACAATGTGAAGGTCTACAAAGTTGTTTTAAAGGCGTTGCGCCAGTCTGGACTAAAAGGGAGAAAGATGGGGGGAAGCAAGCCGACATTGCTCTTCGGCTGCAAACAGAGGCCTTCCTTATGGAAAAGGACACACTGCTCAGAGAGAAGGGTCAAGGGCTGAGAAAGAGATTAGGGAACCAAACCCAGAAAACCAAAATGGGTCATAATCAAGGAATATTCCTTGTAATGCATGTAATCAGGGGAACTGGTGACATATGGCCAGGTAGGTTTCAGAATCGAGAGGGAACAGCGACTGCAATGCCTTTCCCATTTCCTCTCTTTAAAACTGACACGATTGCCCTATTCCTACCATACTTCAGTGTCATGCTGGAAGCGGGGTTGATTCTCTCAATCACTATACTACCACGTTAACATTATATGGAGAGACACCTAACCACAAAGTAATTAATTTTAATTTAAAAAAACCTCCTCTTCACATAAATACCACACAGAAACAGATGAATGGTCTTAGAAACTCTGTTATATATTCTGCAGGCTCTACGAAAATGTAGTTTTGCAGATATTTTGTTTCATGATTTCAAGAGAAGAAGATATTTAAAGTTGTGTTTCCCATCCACAATCTGGAATGCCAAATATTCTTCACCACCAGAAGAACACCTGACTTGTATCATCTACCGAGATTCCATGGCTCCCAGTACCACCACCTCTATGTGCTGGAGTAAAGGAGACAAAACGGATAAGGTAGGCTTCACCACAGAAGGTAAGCAAAGCAGCAAAAAAGAGTACCAAGTGATGGAAAAAGTAATGGAAACATTCAGTGTGGGATTATTTCACGTTGTTCCTTTAGCTGGTAAGTGCTGGGTAACTAACAGAAGAGGTTAGAGCCACTTGGTGACAAATAATCTAGGAAAGTTAGAAGGTGGGCAGCAGTTTCCAGCTCCCTACAGGGTGACTTACCTTTTCCAAAACTTTGGCAATTCGGGTGCCGATTTGTTCAAGTGATTGCTGTGGATATTGGTCTTTGCCAAGATTTTGCAATACCTGGTGTAGGGGAAAATGGCAGGTTACAGCAACGAAAAGGAGCAGGATCTAGGTGATACTGTTGATGGCTGAGTTGGGCACTACAGCACGAAACCAAACTGTTGCTCTGGGGTACACGCTGCGGCCCTGCTGGTAAGGCATTTTATGGAAGACATATGTAAACCACTGTACTGTTCCTTATTCCCCTCCCACTTAACAGAAACTACAGACATGTATAGCACATTCATTACAGCAACGCTGGAAAACAGTAAATAAAGAAAAAAACTGTCTATAATTCTGTCACCCAGGGGCAACCACTGTTAGTATCTTTTTTTAAAAATTTTTTAAAAATATTTTTTTTTATGTTTGAGACAGCAAGAGATAGAGCATGAGCAGGGGAGGGGCAGAGAGAGAGGGAGACACAGAATCTAAAGCAGGCTCCAGGCTCGGAGCTGTCAGCATGGAGCCTGACGCGGGGCTTGAACTCACAAGCCATGAGATCATGACCTGAGCTGAAGTCGGACGCCCAACCGACTGAGCCACCCAGGTGCCCCTTAATATCTTTATATGTATCTTTCAGATATTTTTCTGAAATAACATGTGTATGCACATATTACATCTCTCGCAGAATATAGGGTCATACTGCACATTGCCATCCACATTGTCGCATAGTCTGGAGATTCCTTCATGCCAGTAAACGTATTTCTACATTCTTCTTGGCAGCTCCACTGTATACTATCTTATAACTATATAACATTTCTTTAACAAATCCTCTATTCTTGGACATTTGTGCTATGTTTCTCCAATTTCTCTTCTTGGTGTACTGTTTGCTAGGTATATGATGGCTGTACTCGCCTTCCTTTCCTTCTTGAGAATGCCAGCAGGAGAATAAGCTGACCTTAACATTTCTTACAAAAGCCTCTCTCTGGTGGCAAGCAGAATGTTTCCTACCTCGAAGAATAAATCAGAATTAACGTCTCCTGGTCATTAAAAAAAAGGTATTAGCTCAATTCCAGGGCCTGAAAGAAATCAGGCGTGGCCTAAAGCCACCCAGATGACAGCCGGCTAAAAAAAGGCAAAAAAATATGGCCTGGCCACTGAGTATTCTGCTATCATAATTGTGGGGCCAAAAACTACAGATGGGCTGAAGAGAGCTGAGCACTCACCTCTGTTAACTGGCTCTCACCCGTGTAGTGCAGGCTGGCCCGGTTGGAGACCCCCTGCAAGTGGTCCAGGGTGTGCATGCTCGTAGGAAGATTGCCATTGCAAAGAGGCTCCATCGCTGGCTGCTGTATTGGAGTGGCAAAGTCTATGTGTTCTGTGATGCTGAAAAAGGGAGATTACCACATTAGCCAGGGAAAATCTGAGTGGGTGGGGAGTAAGAGTATTAATCAGCTGATTGTAACTTCAATGTGTTACCCGGACTTTCTGGAACCACAGAAACTCAGACTGAAGAGACCTCAGAAGTCTGATCTCTCATTTTACAGGTGCAAGGACTCCAGTGCCCGGCAATAGGAGCAGTGTTGGAATCTGAGTCCTAAACTCCGTTGATTTCCCGATCTACTCAAGCTGTGTCCTTTCTATGGACCATAGCGTCTGGTTTGGTCACCGTCATTGGCCACTTTTTCTCCTGGGGAAGTTTTAAACCAGACAGGTTTTATTCTGGGATTTCTTTTTTCAGGATATAGACAGCGACAATTGCCCGCAAGTGGTTCCTTTTATTTTCTCTTTATGCATAGAAGCATATCCCACAGAAAAAGTTACCTAAAGTTCAGATAGTAAATTTTACACAGATATAACTGTTCAATGTATAAATGCACAAGATGTACCTCCCTTTGTAGTCCCAAAGTGGTCATTTTCCTAACAGGCTAAATGTTATACGTTATCATGTATATGCTGATATGGCAAGTTGGCATTCCCAAATTTTATTTCTAGCTATTTAAAAGGTTTAATACATATTAGGCAAACACTCATTCATTATTTATTCAGGGTCTACTACATGTCACACATCAGAGCTATAATAATTGACAAGACATACCCAATCCCTGTTGTTATGGTGTTCGTGGTCTCACGAGTGACTGAATTATTACAGATGTTACAGAAGATGAAAACATGGTACAATGTCAGTATGCAACAGGGGGTTATATATTTCTTCTCTGCTGATGGAGGAAGGAGCTGGTTAGTGCAAGATTCCCTGAGGAAGATTTAAGTCAAGACCAGGAGGATGAGTGTGAACGAATCATGCAGGAAGAAGGTGGTGAGAACATCACGACATGCAAAGGGACACCATGTGTGAAGGGCCTGACAAGAGGGAGGGTGGAGTTGAGGATGGAAAGACATGTAGCAGCAGATCACCAAGGGCTTTGCAAAGAATGGTAAAGAGCAATAAGAAGTTACTAGAGCATTTTAAGAATTATTTGACTTGTCTTTGAGGAAGGATTCTGTACGGATTACCGTAGAGAGAAGGGGCTGAACAGAGTCAAGAGTGAATAAAGCCCAAAGACCAGCTAGTAGGCTACTGAGTGAATCCAAGTGGAGATGACAGTGATCTCGTTTAAAGGGGCAGCAATGGAGATAGACAAAAGCTGATGGCTTTGAAAAATACTCAGAAGGTGAAAGTGGTAAGAATGGGTAATAGACTGGACCCGAGGGTGAAGGGAGAGGAATGGTTAAGGATGACTCCCAGGTTTCTGGCTTAAGCACTGCTGGAGCTATTTACTAAGAATAAGAAACAGAAAACACGCAGAACAATGGTTTTTTGCAAGGAGAGTGGACAAGAAAATTATGAGTTTGGTTTTCTTAAGCTTGTGGTGTCTCAGAGGTATCTAGGCAGAGGGGACAGGTAGACAACTGGGTAAATTCCTATGGATTGAGGAATGTGAAGAAAAATCGGGTCTGGATATTCCAATTCAAGAGCGGTCAATATATTGGTGGTGACAGAAGTTCTGTGAGTACGTCAGTCTGACCAGGAGAGATTCTAAGAAAAGAAGGCTTAGAGGCAAATGTTGGGGAACTCCAACACTTAAATGGTAGGAAAAGGGCCAGCAAAAGAGAATGAGCATTCAAGGAGGCAAAAGCAGTTATCAGAGAGGCAACCTTGTTCAGCTTGTGTCTTGGTAGGTGTTTGTAAATCTGGATGTGCTCTGGCTCCCTCTTTAAGTGCATTATGTCAGTGAGAGAACACAGGGTTTTCTATAAAAGAGGGATCCAGTCTTCAACTCAACCTAAGTAAGTCATAAAAACTTCTGGGGGGCTTACAAAGTACGGATGAAGGCACTAAGAAGAGAGGGCATGTTCACTGTCTCAGCAAAATGGGCTGAGTCCATCTGTGGCCTGTGGTCAGCAACAGTGCTCCTCAGAACCACCAACCCTAAAAAGGACTACTCTTCAAATAGTTGCTGACAAAGAAGGGCACCCCTGTAGTCAACTGAGGCTCAGTGGGTTCACTGGTACACAAACGCCTTGAAGGATGAAGCAGTTTAAGATACTCACTCAATGTTTTTTGAAGAAACCGCGAGCCAGGTGCTCACGATGGCAGTCAGCTCTACCCAGCGGAGTTTGAGGCACTCGTCCGGGCTGGGCCATCCCAGACTCTGGTAGTCACGCTTTTTCCCTAGAAGGAAAGCATGGCATCACTTGACACAACTAGAACCAAACAGAACCCACAGTGTCTTCTGCCCGGTGATTACTTCACCCCGGCTGGTGTCATTGGAGGTGCCAGTCATTCTTTTAGAGAATGAAAATCTTGTCACGCACGGCAAAGGGACTTTAAAGATCAAGTGAGTTAAGTCTTGTTCTCAAAGACAGGTGACGAAGCAAAAATAAAAGAGTCCTTCACTGGATTTAAGACTGATCAACATGAGATAAGAGCTAAGAATACATTTCACCAAATTTCAGTTTTACTCCTCTACATTTTTATTTTATAAAGACAACTACAACTTAGGAGAAGTATTTATCGCTAAAGCCGGGTTTCTCCATCTCGCACTACTGACACTGTAGGCTGGACGGAGCTCTGCTGGGGGCTGTCCTGTGCACTGGAGGATGTTTAGCACCACCCCTGGCTTCTACTCTATAAAGCCCAGTAGCACCCTCCCCAACATGTGACGATGCAAATGTCTCCGGGGACTGGCAAATGACCCTTGGGAAGACAAAATCACTCTTGGTAGAGAACCACAGTTGTAAAGAACAGCAGCAGATGGAGAATAATGCGATGATGAGAAGTTACCATTTATTTCCAGAGCACTTACTATGTGTTCAGGCCCTGTGCTAAGTGCTCTACATCCACAATCTGCTAAGGCAGGTTTCAGTCCTCATTTCCCAGATGAGAAAATGGAGGCACAGAGAGATCAAGTGACTTGCCCAAGGTGACCAGGCTAGTAGATGGCAGAGCTAGGATCCAGATCCAGGTCTGCTTGAGTCTAACATGTATGCTCCCAATCACCATTTATTTATTTATTTATTTATTTATTTATTTATATTATTTATTTCTTTATGAAATATAATTTATTGTCAAATTGGTTTCTATACAACACCCAGTGCTCATCCCAACAGGTGCCCTCCTCAATGTCCATCACCCACTTTCCTCTCTCCCCCACCCCCCATCAACCCGCAGTTTGTTCTCAGTATTTAAGAGTCTCTTATGGTTTGCCTCCCTTCCTCTCTATAATTTGTTTTTCTCCTCATGGTCTTCTGTTAACTTTCTCCAGATGTGAGAAAGTGACTTATTTCACTTAGCATAATACCCTCCAGTCCCATCCACATTTCGCAAATGGCATGATTTCACTCTTTCTCACTGCCAAGTAGTATTCCATTGTATATATAAACCACATCTTCTTTATCCATTCATCAAGTGATGGACATTTAGGCTCTTTCCATAATTTGGCTATTGTTGAAAGTGCTCCTATAAACATTGGGGTTCACGTGCCCCTATGCATCAGCACTCCTGTATCCCTTGGGTAAATTCCTAGCAGTGCTATTGCTGGGTCATAGGGTAGTTCTATTTTTAATTTTTTGAGGAACCTCCACACTGTTTTCCAGAGCGGCTGCACCAGTTTGCGTTTCCACCAACAGTGCAAGAGAGTTCCCGTTTCTCCACATCCTCACCAGCATCTACAGTTTCCTGATTTGTTCGTTTTAGCCACTCTGACCGGTGTGATACCGGCATTCTTCTCAAAGCTAGAACAAACAATCCTAAAATTTGTATGGAACCAAAAAGACCCTGAATAGCCAAAGTAATATTGAAGAAGAAGACCAAAGCAGGAGGCATCACAATCCCAAACTTTAGCCTCTACTACAAAGCTGTAATCATCAAGACAGTATGGTCTTGGCACAAAAACAGACACATAGACCAATGGAATGGAATAGAGACCCCAGAACTGGACCCACAAATGTATGGGTAACTAATCTTTGACAAAGCAGGAAACAGTATCCAATGGAAAAAAGACAGTCTCTTTAACAAATGGTGCTGGGAGAACTGGACAGCAACATGCAGAAGAATGAAACTAGACCACTTTGTTACACCATTCACAAAAATAATCTCAAGATGGATGAAGGGCCTGAATGTGAGACAGGAAACCATCAAAACCCTAGAGGAGAAAGCAGGAAAAAACCACTCTGACCTCAGCCGCAGCAATTTCTTACTTGACACATCTCTAAAGGCAAGGGAATTAAAAGCAAAATGAACTATTGGAACCTCATCAAGATAAAAACCTTCTGCACTACAAAGGAAACAATCAACAAAACTAAAAGGCAACCAATGGAATGGGAAGAGATATTTGCAAATGACATATCGGACAAAGGGCTAGTATCCAAAATCTACAAAGAACTCACCAAACTCCACATCCAAAAAACAAATAATCCAGTGAAGAAATGGGCAGAAGACATGAATAGACACTTTTCTAAAGACATCCAGATGGCCAACAGACACATGAAAAGATGCTCAACATCACTCCTCATCATGGAAATACAAATCAAAACCACACTGAGATATCACCATGCCATTTAAAGCTATACTGAGCTTTTAAGATTTTATTTTTGTTTACTTATTTTTGAGAGAGAGAGAAACAGAGACAGGGAGCTTACGAGCGGGGGAGGAGAGAGGGAGACACAGAATCTGAAGCAGGCTCCAGGCTCTGAGCTGGAGCACAGAGCCTGATGTGGGGCTTGAACCCACAAACCATGAAATCAAGACCTGAGCTAAAGTCGGACGCTTAACTGACTGAGCCACCCAGGCGCCCCTATACTGAGCTTTCAAAGCTCTGTTAATCGATACCCTTCCCAGGTACTTTGTGTGTGCAGAATCTGTACTTAGACTGACCGGCCAAGAAAAGAAGAGAACTAAGTCTTGTTGGGGAAGGGGTCTTCTGGAGGAATTACAATCGAATGAATGGACAGGAAGGAGAACTTTGGTTCTATATAACTTTTTTTATAATGTAGGAATTTACCAACAACGGAATACTGTTTGAGGTGTAGGCAGGGCTTTAGATTTAAATAAAACAGAAAAGAATAGTTTGGAAGAATTTCAAATGAACCCTGTTTAAATGAATAACTGAAATAATTAAACCATAAATTTCACAATAAAGCTTATTTTTCTTTTATGGTTAAGAAATTCACTTGAAAAATATTATTGAGCATCCATCACAAGGGACTGGGAACCATGTTGAGACACCAGGGGTACAGAGGGGAATAGTACAGAAGGTGCCTGTCCTTGAGTTCACAGTCTAGCAAGGAAGGTAAACAGAAACAAATCCTTAGGGTACAACAGGTGAGAGCAACTAATTGTGCACAATTACCAAGGAACGGATGGCATGTGAGTCTGAAGTTTATGGATGAGTGATATTTTAGTACTGCTGAGGTGGCAGAAGGGCATTCCAGGCAGAGGGAACAGCACGTGCAAAGGCAAGTGGTAAAATAAGAGCATGGTTAGTTTAGAAAAGTAACAGCATGAAGGGTAGAGAGAGGCTGGCTTATACAGGGTCCTGTACACCACACTAAGAAGTTTGGACTTTATTCTGTAGGCAATGAGGAGCCTCTGAGCCCACATCTCTCCATCTGGTTCACAGAAATATCCTAAGAGGCTCTGTTAAATGTGCTGCTGAAATCTAGTTACACTGTGTTTATAGCACCTCCCTGGTCTTCCAGTCTAGTGGCCCTCGCCAAAAAAAGGAAATGAAATTAGTTACGCATTATTAGTTTTACTAGTTCTTAGTAAATCTACAGTGGTCCTTATTGATCTCCACTTTTCCCCATGGGCTCACAAACTGTTTTATAATTTGCTTTAGAACTCTGTCAGGATTTATCATGAAGCTTATCTCTTGGTAGTGAGGAGAATCCGTATTTATTTGGAAACTGGGATAATGAACCTCTCTAGATGTCTGGCATCTCTGCCAAGCTTTAGAACTTTTCACGTTAGTGACACTAAGTAGTTCCATGATGTCATTTGCAAGTACATTCAATGTACTACCTGGGCCTACACACTTGAATCCATTTAAAACTGCTTAAGTGTTTTCCCAGCATCTCAACCATATTGAACTTTAAAGTTTCATTTTTACAGGAAATTTTTAGTTTTTTGTTTGTACAAGTAACATAGGCTTATTATAAAATATTTAGAAAATGGAAAAGCATGTAGAAGAAAATAAAAAATCACCCATATCCCTATCAGCACCCAGAGATGATCACTCACAACATTTTGGTGTATTTATTCTCTCTTATACTTATTTCTATGTACTTGTTTATTTTAGCTTCTTTCATCAAACCCATGAGGTCATAAACTGTAATGTGTACATTATTTTATATGGTTTAAGAAACAGAAACACGGGGCGCCTGGGTGGATCAGTCAGTTAAACGTCCGACGTCGGCTCAGGTCATGATCTCGTAGTTTATGAGCCCACCCAAGCCCCACATCGGGTTCTGTGCTGACAGCTTGCAGCCTGGAGCCTGCTTTGGATTCTGTGCCTCCCTCTCTCTCTCTGCTCCTCCCCCACTCGCACACGGTCTCTCTCTCTCTCAAAAATAAACATTAAAAAAAAAAAAAGGGAGAAACACTGCCAATTATTTAAAATATCAATTGTAAGATACATCTCAATTGCAGAGATACAGAAATGTGAACAAGTGTAGTCAAAGTATAGTATATTTACTATTTTACAAAAATTAAAGTATTCTCTATGCTATTTAATAAACTGCTTTTGTTCACTTACTAAATTACAAACATCCTGGCTGCACCGTACATAGCATCGACATGCTGTAATTTATTTAGGCAATTAACATTTAGGTTGTTTACAATTTTTTATTATGATAAGCAACTCAGGTCAATCTTTGTACTTCTGTCTTTGGCACCTGTAAGATGATTTACCTGGGATACATTGCTGGAAGTAAAATTGTTGGTATATTTTTAAATTTTCTGATACCTATGGTCAAATGATCCCCAAATTCATTTCATTAAGTCTGTGTATTACACATTTAAAGACAGTTTGATAAGCAAAGATGGAATGTTACTGTTTGTTTGCACATCTTTGATTGCTAGTGAGGATGAACATTTTCCAACATGTTCACTCGCCAACTTATGTGTGTATATTTGGTGAACAATCTATATATTTGTACATCTTATAGAAATGCTGTATTTTTCATACTGATTTGTAATTGCCCTTTAAATGATATTGATATCCTTTGCTTATCACATATTATGTAAAAGATACACAAATATTCTGCAAAAATAATTTGTTTCAGTCCTTTGCCCTTGTATTTTATGGCGTTTTCTGGTGCCAGAATTATTTTTTCTTTTTCTCTCTGCCTTAGAAAGTCCTATTACACCTGAAAGTACATATTCACCTAAATTTTCTACTATTTTTTGTAAAAAATTTTTTTAAATGTATTTTTGTGAGAGAGAGAGAGAGAGAGCGAGGAAGGGACAGAGAGAGAGTTAGACACATAATCCGACGCAGGCTCCAGGCTCTGAGCTGTCAGCACAGAGTCCAACGTGGGACTTGAACTCATGAAACTATGAGATCATGATCTGAGCTGAAGTCGGATGCTTAACCAAGTGAGCCACCCAGGTGTCCCCTCCTTTTTTATTCCCTAAATTTTCTACTTTTATGATTTCATTACATTTACTATATAACTGATTGGAATTTTCACTTCCATAACGATGTTTTACATTTTGAACACCCTTTTCTTGTTACAGAAGACAGACCTAGTAGAGGAAGTGTTGCTTTCTTTCTGTAACCTGTTCACGCATACTGTCATCCTTAAACAGTAAAGCTACTGCATGTTTTCAACTCCAGTCATGACAAGATGTCCTTTTTGGGCCCTTAGTATTTTTCACAAGTAACAGTTCACTCTGGAATATAGCCAACATGATCTCATTCTTTATATTTTATTATGTGCCCTCTGCTTTCAGTTGGTAAGTACACCAAATTAAATAAGACATGTTTTCATGAAGTTACCTTGGATTTTGATGTTAAGACAGTGACAATGTCCTTAAAAAAATTTTTTTTAAAAGGACATTTGATCACCACTATTTCATTGCTGGAAAAGAAAGTCAAGTGGACCCATGGCAATGGCCCTGAACCTGGGGTTCAGAGATGCACTTCAGGACAATTATGAACCCTAAAAGTATATGACAAATTTTGATGTATATGCATTTTTCCTGGGAGTGGCTCCAAAGCATTTATCCAATACTTAAAAGAGATATCAGACACACAAAAAGATTAAATGTTTAAATAAATATTCATCGAGCCTTATGTGGCCAGTTCATTTATAGCACTTTACACATATAACTCCTATAGTCCTCACAACCACCCTGTAAGATAGATGTGATCATTATCCCCATATTAAACTAGACTATCAAGAATCAATAGGATACTTAAGCTCAAGATGATAAGAATATAAGCCCAACAGGGACGCCTGGGTGGCTCAGTCAGTTAAGCGTCTGACTTTGGGTCAGGTCATGCATGATCTTGCAGTCTGTAAGTTCAAGCCCCGCATGGGGCTCTGTGCTGACAGCTCAGAGCCTGGAGCCTGCTTCAGATTCTGTATCTCCCTCTCTCTCTGCCCTTGCCCCACTTATGCTCTGTCTCTGTCTCTCTCTCAAAAATAATAAACAAACATTAAAAAAATAAAAAACAAAAAGAATATAAGCCCAATAGCCAATGGGTAAAAAAATCAAGTAAATGTCAAAACAAACTTTTTATACCAACGTCTGGTTTCTTGTTCACTTAGCCCCATTACCTTCTCATCTGATCTCCTTCAAGTCACAAACGCATTCTCAGTGAGAACTGACACAGTGAAATCTGAAAAAAGAAACTGGCATACTGTACATTCAAATTTACCTTGTGGCCCAGGAGATGCTACCTTTGGGCCAGTGATCTCCAGGTTTGATTGGTAACAATGCACGTTTTCTGCTTGATTTGGTTCTACCTTTTTGCCAGGGGTTTTCTTCTGCTCTCCTTTGGGTTTCTTTACACGTTTGACCTGGAATGTGATCTGGAAAATGGAAACATGTTGGGGACAAATTAGACCAATTGTCAAATACTGGTGGCTTTAAGAGTAACCAGTCCTGTGCTAGAGAGGATTCTCTCCTTCTGTGTAATTCTTAAAGGTATAAATGAAAAATGTTTAGTAAAATAAACAAAATAACTTAGCCCCGAAGGGCATATAAAGGAAACTGAAAGTTAAGATGCCTGAACTGGACAGTTCCAAGTCTGCAGGCTTTGAGTGCAGCTCAACGCCCTTGCACTCCCTCTGCCTCCTGAAAGAGTTGGCAATACAGAAGTACTGTGACATGCTTCTTGCAGCATGCCAGTGTGAAGGCTGACTGGAGAGTGGAATAAGGCAGTGCCACACCCCAAGAGCTTCATCACACTTTGCAAACCCCTACCAAGACCTGGGGTACAGTTTGGTCTGAAGGGAGTTGGCAAACCTCACCCATTCTGTTGCTTCATCATCTTCACTTCTACAGTCTCCATAGCAAGAGCTTCTGGCCACTCCATCCTGGGGACCCTTCTTCAGTACGCGTATCCCCTGCAAGTCTAGACGCCGCCCTTTCATCTCCAGTGCTCCCCCAAAGCCTTCCAGAGGCCATGCCTGTTGAAATTCGTCCACCAGAGCCAGTATCTCTTCAGACATTTTTGTTTCATCTGAATTCTCCATCTCATCAGAACCATTGCTCTCCTCAACCACTGTACCTGAAATTCAAGTGCCCACATGTTATTAAAAATTAGATAGTACTCACTAAAGTACGTGAATGACTCCAACCTCGCTTTTTGAGAAGTTTTGGTCCTGCCTAGAGGACCTTCTATAGCCCACCCTCATAATAAAAATACCATTCATCATCTTCAAAATTCATAATAAAACACCATCTTTGTTGTGTAGCTTTGTCAAAAGGCTGGATGAAAACAACAGCAGCAGCAAGATGGCAGAGAGGCATAGAATATGTCACTAGTGAGCATGAGGATGGCTATTTTATATACGTATTTAAAAAAAAAAAGACCAACTTGTTTTAGATATAAGACACAGATGGCAAAGATGAAGTTTGTTATGATGTTATTTATTGAATAGGTGGGATTATTGAAGTTTTATTCAAATAGCATATGAAATATCATAGATGTATATCCAGGCCCTACAGTCTAATTGCCTTAACTGAATGATGATTTAATGGGAAATTATCCTAATTCCACATTTCAGAGTCCCATTTTCACTAATGGCTATGTATAAGAAATAATAATAAACTAGTGTAATTTTTTTTTTTTTGTAAAATGGTTATCAAGACATTATTTGTTATGTTGCTCAAGTTTCTTACGTAAAGACTTCCATGGATGCTCCCCAGTGCAATGGCCTAGAAAACTTCTCTCTCCTGAGAAGTCAGTGTGTCCACTGTTCTACATTAAAGGTTACACAACCCTATAGGTTCCCCTCTGTACCTAGATAACTAAAGCTCAGGGCAAAAATTCATCTGAGTTTCTTAACATAATGCTTTCCTTTTGTAATAAAATAAATAAACCTTAGTATTTAACTTCTGTTATTTTGAATTAATGGCTGACTCTTATATTGTGTGCTCCATGAAAGCCATTTCCATTCCTTTCTGGAAATAGATAGGGTACAAAAACAAATAAAACGGAATGCCTCCTTTTGTAAGGTCACCGGACGACCTGAGAGCTTGGGGTTGATTGCTTACAAAATGCCAGTCTATGTTATTCTGGTTAAGTTATCCCAATAACCTTAGGTGGTAATTCTGGCTTGTTCAGTGATTTAGAACATGGTATTAATAAGGCCAAGGTCAGGAATCTCATATCCATATTGACCAGACCTATACCCATAGTGAGTAACCCACATGAGAAATGTATAGTATTAGTCTCTGAGGAGGCGTGGGGTGAGAAAGATGTCTGACCACAAGGCTAAAAGCAATGTAAAGCTTTGAGCCCTACTCACATGAGGTCTGCAGTGTCAACCTTGACTCTGGTGGCATCTCTATCTTCCATCCCACTTTCTATTCTGGAAAGTAGGAAGGTCTGTTGTCAGGCTGGGAATCCCACTAGAAATCTGTTATTCTTTCTTGAAAAAGTTTACCGCTTCTCCATTTAACAAGTGACTTGGAAATATACTGCTCTCCTTTCAGGTAAGTGTCTTTTAGGTTTTTTTAACCAATCTGCTGGTTTTTATTGCTTATTATTATCATTATTATTAATGAAGTTCTGAAAAAAGCATGAAGTAAAATAGGGGTTTGTAAAAGCATTTTCTTTGGGATATTCAGATAAAAATGGTTGGTAACTTGTCTAAATTATGTAGCAAGTAGTATAAATGTAGGGTTGACAAAGAGTTCTACTTTTCAGTTTCTATCTTGTTTGCTACTATATCCTGAATGTCCAACATTGTACCTGACACTTAATAGGTGCGGTTGTAGGATGAACAAATGGAATTCAGGAATAATTTGGTTTGTGAGGTTCTTGAGGATCTGCTGCTCCTACTTTTGTCTTGTCCTGCTGGCAATTAAAGACTTTTTAAAGTCTAAGGTTTACGTTGTCATGGGTTAAAAGCAGGCGCCATGTCTCTAACAGAGTCTGGCATACTATATGATTTACAAATTTCTCAGTAGCTAACTCAGAAAAGCAGTTGGACAGGGTTATTGTAGGGACCCTAAAAAGCAACTTATTTAGAAGAATGGCCTGCCGTCTGACTTGTAGCAACAGAATTCTAAGTATTCCTCATGTTATTTTAGCTTCCTCTCCTTCCTTCTCCTATGGCTATCATGGGATTCCTTGTACCTGGTCCTGAGACAGGAAAGGGTTTTTGATAGATTTGGCTGCAGCCAAGAGTATGGGCTTAAAGAAAAGTGGCTTCTGGCCAAAGGTAGACTGCAGGTAACTAATTCCCCAGTGTATAGTTAGAGCTGCATAGGGATGCTGTGTTTGGAAGCCTTATTTCCATTTCCATTATTTCCACTACTGCTATTTAGAAAGCATTCTAAATAAATGAAGTTGTTCAGTTGCAAAGAGCTCTGCAAGCCCAGGTCCAAAGGCTAATGCTCCCCTACGCCCATACCATATGGTAATATCTATCATTATTAAAAAGTTCTTAGAGAAAGGGCCTTTCATTGATGGAGATCAGTATTCCAGTCAAGAGAGACTATGGAACTTGCTGCAGGCTTTCCCTGCTGGCAGCCATTAATCCTTTTCAAAGGCTGCAGGGGTTGGGGTAGTAGCAATTCCTAAAGAACAGTGCTAAATAAAGGTGAGGAATGGGGAGATCAAAATGTGCTATGAGTTTTAAACAATAAATCAATCTTTATTTATTTAGAGCCTATTATGTGCCTATTTCCATGCTATGAGATAGAGAATCTGACTCTGAGGTATTAAATACAGTTGAACAACATGGGGATTAGGAGTGCTGACCCCTGCACAGTCGAAAATCCACATATAACTTTCGACTCTCCAAAAACTTTACAAATAGTCTACTGCTGACCGGAAGGAAGCCTTACTGATAACATAAACAGTTGATTAACATGTATTTTGTATGTTATGGGTGTCATATACTATATTCTTATAATAAAGTAAGCTAAAAATGTTATTAAGAACATAGTAAGGGAAAAAATACATTTACAGTACTATATTGTATTTATTGAAAAGAAAATCTGTGTGTAAGTGGATGTATGCAGTTCAAAGCTGTGCTGTTCAAGGATCAACTGTATAATCAATTTGGAGACACAAAACTACATACATTAAACAATCAGAGAGCAATTACATTTAAATATTTTTTTTCCAGAGGAAAAGCATAATTGAGTGTGGTCACAACATGCTTCTTAGAGGAAGGCAGGCTAGTGAGGCGGGATTTAGACAGAGAGAGGCCTGGGGAGGGCACTCCCCAGAGGGAGGAGCATATGAATATATATACTCTCACACCCATATGTACAAATACTGCAGGTGTAAGGAAGAACGTATGTGAAGACATTACTACTTTCACAAGAATTAGAACAAAGAATGTATACAGATGATCTCAGCAAACAAGATACTTAGGGAAGGTAGGTGAATACTGAGGATATCTGGGAAAGTCGGGAGCAAGACTAAGCGTAAAGGGAGCCTCTTGTTTGTCTAGCAGAAGAATAACAAGACGAGAGCCAGAGTATTTGTGAAGGTTACAGTGGTAAATCACTTGGCATAACTGGGGGTGGAGAAGGAAGACAGAGGACAAAGAGACCAATTAGAAAGGTATTTCAACAATCTATATATAAAGTTATTTAAAGGGAAACTGGCTTAGGGTGAGGTTTGTAAAAGGGGAATTAAAACAATTTTTTTCAATGTTTATTTTTTGAGAGAGAGAGAGAGAGACAGACAGACAGACAGACAGAACCTGAAGCAGGCTCCAGGCTCTGACCTGTCAGCACAGAGCCCGATGCAGGACTTGAACTCATAAACCGTGAGATCATAACCTGAGCCTAAGTCACTTAACAGACTAAGCCACCGAGGTACCCCTGTAAAAGGGAAAAGTTAAAAAGGGAGGGGAAAGAGGTACTTGATATTTCAGTGGAGAAAAATGGAATTTGGTGGTTAAATGGATATCATAACAAAGAATAGCATAAGTTCAAAGATGATTTCAGGATTTCAAAGCCTAATGTGAAATAATGATATTTTTTTACTATGTGAAGTTTCTAAAAAAAATTATTACTTATTTATTTTGAGAGAGAGAGAGCATAAGCGGGGGGGGGGGGGGCGGTGTGAGAGAAAGGGAGAGAGAGAATCCCAAGCAGGTTCCATGTTGTTGTTGCAAAGCCCGACACAAGGCTCTATCTCACGAATCTGCAAGATCATGACCTGAGCCAAAAACCAATAGTCTGACTCTCAACCGACTGAGCCACCCAGGCGCCCCTACTATATGAAGTTTTAGAATCTGTGAAAATGTAAACAATGCTGTTTACAAAGACTATGGAATTAGGAAAGGGCAACAGGATACAACATGTTGGGATTTCAGACACTTACTAATAAATTCATTTAAGCATTTGTTGCTTGTGTCCAAAAATGTGCTGAGAGCTCGGAATATAACATCTCATGTAGCTTATGGTCTAGGTTAGAATGGATGGAGGAGCATAGCTCCAGGCATTGTCTAATAAGCAGCTGGAAATACAGAATGCAGGTCTGGAGAGAGGTCTGGACTATAGTGGGATCTCAGAACGTTTTAAATTACACTTGAAAGTAAGAATAAAAAGTAAATATTAGGATTTCTGCTTATGGGACAGATGGTATGTTATAAACTGAAAACAGAGAAACTGAGATCAATATCTCTATTATTTTCTTTACCTTCTTTAACATGTACCATTTTCATATTGGAAAAAGGAGAATAAATATTATAAAGTGAAGAGACTGCAAGCACCCACAGTGAGGCTCAGATGAGTTCATGTCTTCTCACTTGAGAAATTCTATCTCAGAATATTAGGAAAATTTAGAGTTGAGTTTGAGCCATGTCAGGTAATCTGTTAAGAATCACAGGGACTAGCAGAAGTGTTGAGAGATGGAGAGAAGCATATGTAGTCCTGAATTTAAAAGGAAAAAAAAATCTGATAAAAAGAAAAAGAACGAGGGGCGCCTGGGTGGCGCAGTCGGTTAAGCGTCCGACTTCAGCCAGGTCACGATCTCGCGGTCCGGGAGTTCGAGCCCCGCGTCGGGCTCTGGGCTGATGGCTCAGAGCCTGGAGCCTGTTTCTGATTCTGTGTCTCCCTCTCTCTCTGCCCCTCCCCCATTATGCTCTGTCTCTCTCTGTCCCCCCCAAAAAATAAATAAACGTTGAAAAAGAAAAAGAACGAGAAGTGGGGGGGGGGGAGGAGGGGAGAGGGAGGGAAAGAGGAGGGGGAGGAAGAAGAGGAAGACGAGAAAGAGGAAAAGGAGGTCGAAGGAGAAGAAAAAGAAGTCCAGCAATGTTGGGAGGGAAATGAGGGAGGGAAAGAGGAGGGGGAGGAAGAAGAGGAAGACGAGAAAGAGGAAAAGGAGGTCGAAGGAGAAGAAAAAGAAGTCTTGCAATGTTCCAGATACACCTGGAGATTCAGGGTTAAGTGTGAGCGCCTCAGTTTAAGAGATTTTCAAAGCAGAGCACATTCACAGAAAAGCGACTTGGTGAGAGTACCCAAAATCATATTAAATGAAAGACTAAAGAAACCAAAGGTGATGGCATCGAAGGAACAATAGCTGATATACTGCACACAAAAAAATCAAGCTTGAAAAATATTTTGCTAGAAAGATTTTTTTTTTTTAATTTTGGAGAGATTACTTTGAGAGTGGTAAGGTACTAAAAGCCCTAACAGGAGCTGTTCAAGGAAATGAGGACATTTAGCTGAAGGAAACAAAAACATGGAGGGGCAGGGTAGGTAGGAAAAGAATCATCTTTAAATGTGATATTGATGAGACACAAGACTGACTTTGTGAGCTTCAGGACCAGAGATGAGAAGCCACATTTTAGCTCAATATTAGGAAAGACTTTTGAACAACCAGAAAATGGAATGGGCTGCCAAGGGGAGACTGAGCTCCCTTTGACTGGAGCAGAAGCTGAAACCCCACAATGAATCATTGAGAGGGAGTGGGACATCAGAAGAGGAGTAAAAGAAAGTGACTGTATTGGGTGAGAAACAGTATTAATAATCTTGGAAGGGAGATTCATTTCAAGAAGAGTTTTAGGGAGCAGAGGATGAAAAGGTGAGTTCTACATTCAAAACAGAACAGATTGACAGTACATAGAGGTAAAGATCACACATTGAAAGAGATGACCAGCAACAAAAAAGTCCCTCCTTCAAAATCTGACTCAAAACATCTCTTCTAGAAAATCTTGCATGATTAATACCAACAGGCTGGAGTACTAGACTGTGGTTTCTGAAGCCACCCAGGGCACATTCTACCTTTGAAAATGATACCAGAGAGAAATACATCCCTCTGTTTCACAAAATAAGAAGAGTATACTGTGGAATTAGACACATTTATTTTTAAATAAGGACTCCACCACCATAAGACCTTGGGCAATTCTGTCTTGAGTTCTAGAATTTTCTTTAAAAGGCAGTGATCTGGGGGCGCCTGGGTGGCTCAGCTGGTTGAGCATCTGACTCTTGATTTCGGCTCAGGTCATGATCTCTGGGTTCGTGAGATTGAGCCCTGCGTCCAGCTCTACGCCGACAGCACAGAGCCGGCTTGGGATTCTCTGTCCCCCTCTCTCACTGCCCCTCCCCTGCTCATACTCTCTCTCTCTCTCAATCTCTCTC
Source organism: Leopardus geoffroyi (assembly GCF_018350155.1). NCBI lineage: Eukaryota > Metazoa > Chordata > Mammalia > Carnivora > Felidae > Leopardus > Leopardus geoffroyi. The sequence continues at coordinate 96,090,589 of NC_059329.1, read as the reverse complement.
AAAATAAATGAGTAAACTTAAAAAAAAAAAAAGCAGTGATCTGCTTCTGAAGTCATAGTGTAAAGCTGCAGACTACCTTAAGATTTAATGCATAAACAATGGCGTAATACTTAAAGCCAGTAATCACAAAGCACAAAAGGTTTAAATGAAATCACTCAGACTCGGTAGGTAAGAAAATGATTCACTTCTGAGAAGACGACACCAAGTCATCAGTTTTGATTTGCACCAATGATGTTCTTCCTTCTTTGAGCGGGGTCAGTATAGCAAGAGAAAACTAGGAATTTCAAGAGGATACCTCAGAAAAGCATATAATCTTTCCTGGAACAACTCTTGTGCAAATGCCAGGGCTCCCTTTAACTGCACAGATGTTTTCTGAGCAGATACTGTGTATATGTACTTGTGAGGACTGTGGCTCACAAGCAGCCTCTAACAGATGCAATAGAGTCATACCTATGTGTACAGAAGTGAACGTTTACTGACTTCCAACTGTGTACCGGGCTCTAAAATAAATGTTTCCCTGTTATTTCATTTAAATACTAATCACTTGAGGGGCGCCTGGGTGGCTCAGTCGGTTAAGCGGCCGACTTCGGCTCAGGTCATGATCTCACGGTTCATGAGTTCGAGCCCCGCGTCAGGCTCTGTGCTGACAGCTCAGAGCCTGGAGCCTGTTTCAGATTCTGTGTCTCCCTCTCTCTCTGCCCCTCCTCTGTTCATGCTCTGTCTCTCTCTGTCTCAAAAATAAATGTTAAAAAAAAAATTTTTTTTTTAAATACTAATCACTTGAGGCATTTTTTTGTTTAGTTTTAAATTAAAGAGGTAAGGGAAGCTCAGAAAGATAAGTAACTTGCCCAACTTGCCCAACTAGTTGGTGGTGGAGCAAGGACATGGTAGCATTATTTCTAACTACAAAACCTATGTTCTTCCTTCTACAGCTAAGGTTTATGGGGAGGAATTTTGTACTAGATGATGAAGTATTAAAGCAGTGGTTTCCAAATGTTAATTAGTGACACAGTTTGTACCAATCCTTAGTAAAATGAGAAACAGAAAAAGGGTACGTACATAGAGTTATAACACACACACACACACACACACACACACACACACACACACACCCATCCAGACACAAGTTTTTGTTGTAAGGTTGCCAACTGTCCATTTTTGAAAAAGACTGACCTTTATTCTGAGATCGTCTTTGTTACTTTTTGACATTAAAATTTTATTCTATAAAATAATGGTAACAGCACATGCTAGTTTTCTTTAAAAATGACCTCACCAACTGAAAAATAAGTTCTAATGCACCAACCCCCGATTTCTGAGACCCACAGGCAAATGTATGGGATCAGAAGACCCGAGGATGATCTTGGGCAAGGGACTCACCTTCTCTGAGTTTCAATTTTCTCATCTATAAGATGGGCTTGATAATAATACCTATTTCACATGGTTAATACATAATTCGTAAGTCTGCCAATTATAGATCTGTGCTGCCAAAGCGAGCACATAAATTTTGTAAATTATAAAGTATCACAGAAAGGTAGTCATTTTCATACGCTTATGGTTACTTATGTTTATAATAAATTTATTTGTACTTCTTTAAATTTTCCTCCAAAACCAGAATTTTCAAAAATTCTTTAATGTCTATGCTTGGCTTTTATTACAACACACTACTTGCATTAAAAAATGGGAGTTTTGGGGCGCCTGGGTGGCGCAGTCGGTTAAGCATCCGACTTCAGCCAGGTCACGATCTCGCAGTCCGGGAGTTCGAGCCCCGCGTCGGGCTCTGGGCTGATGGCTCAGAGCCTGGAGCCTGTTTCCGATTCTGTGTCTCCCTCTCTCTCTGCCCCTCCCCCGTTCATGCTCTGTCTCTCTCTGTCCCAAAAAAAATAAACGTTGAAAAAAAAAATTAAAAAAAAAAAATGGGAGTTTTTCTCACTCTGCTAACCACATTATAAGAAGCCTGCTGGCATGAATATACTAACATACCACGAATGAAGTCCCGGGGGACTTGTTAGTATCTAGGGAAAAGAAGAAGGTACTCCCAGAATTTAGACATATAGCAAAGAAAAGTTAGTACCTGAGAGTGAAACTAGTAAGAGTCATCATCACACTATGGATTGAATTAGCAATCTGAAAAGGAATCCACCCTAAGAGACAGTCTGCCTGATGTTGAAGGGACGTGGAAAAGCTCCCATCTCAGCCAGGGCAACCATACTGCCTTTCCAGGACAGGGATGGGACAACTCCATGGGGAACATGAGACTAAAGAAACTTAGGCACTAGGTTATAATCTGTCTCAAGCAATGATGTACTACCCAGAAAATGGGGAGACAAACAGTAAGGTTCTGGTTGGGTTTTATTCTGAATTATCCTAGGAAAAAAGACTAATTTGGTAGTCATGAGTATTCTGGTCACTAGGGAGCTATATTATATTGGAATAGGAACAGTTTGTATAAATTGAATAAAATACCCCTTAACATCACTCAGTTTCATTTCTGGTGATTCTGAGTTTATCAAGCAACTTCATGATGTCCATTTGGTTATGTGGGTACCTGATGCCAGAAGGAGACATGAGGCCGTCAGGCACCAGAGAGGAGTAGCTCCCTTGTAAATTAACAAAACAACTACCCAGTTTAAGAATCCACCTCTTTTGAATTGGTAAATAGAAATTTGTTTCCTTAAAGCCCAATGATTTCTGACAGAACTGATGCAACTAATTTTCTAAACCTGTAAAGGGGAAGGTCACGACTTCTCTTTTAAGGTCGAGCTTGCTTCTTGTAGACATCCTTTATATACATATATACACATATGTATATATATATACATATATATATGTATATATGTGTGTGTGTGTGTGTGTGTGTGTGTATATATATATATATATATATATAAAATACCACTTTTAAGGAAACACAGATTTTGTAATTGCTAAATATGTTAATCCAACCTACACAGGAAGGCAAATGCCACATCTCATTACTTGAATATATTTATTGTACACAGAAATAACAGTAATATAGGACATGACATATAAGAATTTCATAGTCTGATGGGAGACAAGACACACAAGCATCGTATTGTATGAAATGTACCCTGAAAAAAAGTGGGAACAAGACAGCACATGGAGCAGCTAAGTGCTTGGAGACCCTTGTGAATGCTTCACCGAAGAGGTGACGTTTAAGCTGGATCTTGGAGATGCACAACAGTCATCCATATAAAGCAAAAAATACACAGGGGCCATTCCCAGCCTGTGCAGACATGGAGACTCAAAAGCATGGCATGTGAGGGAAATGGTAAAAGGACTGTACATCCTGCTATGTAGAATACTAGTAGATGGTAATCTTGAAGACAAAACTAAGGACCAAACTGCTTCCTATCCCTGACTATGGTACCTGGACTCTTCCTATAGGTAATAGAGAACCACTGAAAAATTTAAACAAAGGCAACTTACCTGATCAGATCTTTTTTTTTTTTTTTTTAATTTTTAAATGTTTTATTTATTTTTAAGACAGAGAGATAGAGCATGAGTGGGGAGGGGCAGAGAGAGAGGGGGACACAGAATCTAAAGCAGGCTCCAGGCTCCAAGCTGTCAGCACAGAGCCCGAAGCAGGGCTCAAACTCACGAAATGTGAGATCATGACCTGAGCCGAAGTTGGACACTTAACCAACTGAGCCACCCAGGTGTCCCGATCAGCTCTTATTTTAGAAACAACTCTTTGGACACACAATACATTGGTAACAGGGACTGCTTCTGCTTTTTAAATATTGTACCATTTACATGTATTATCTCTCTCCTACACACACACACACACACACACACACATACACACTCCATACACAGACTAAAGTAAAGGACTAGATACTGGGAACTCAATTATGAAGCTATTGCAATAGCCCAAGCAGAAATGAAAAAAGTCTGAATTCAGGCAGTGGCAGGAAGAATAGATGAAGAGACAAACAGATGCAACAGGTCTTGGATACAGTGGTGACTGGTGAGTTGTGATGCCATTAACAGACAGCAGGGATATAGGAATTAGATGCAGTTCAAGAAATAGGGTGAAAATGAGAACAAGCTCAATTTTGGATATACGAAATTTGAAGTGCCTATTGTACACCTAGATAGAGACCACTAAAAAAGTGGAACTAAGATCTAGAGTTGTAGAGAATGTCCTAGCTGAAAATACAGAGTTGGAGTCACTGATATATTCCGAAGTATCTGAGACACCAGATACAAGAGATACAAGAGATAACACAGAGGGATAAGAAGAGGGATAAGAAAAAAAAGGCCAAGGTTGAGATCCTGTGTAACCTAACAAATAAGGGGTAAAGAAATTAAGTGAAATAAGTGAAAGAAATTGCAGATGTCCTGAGGACAGGAAGAGAGCCAAGAGCAACTGATACCCCAGAAGCCAAGAGGAAAAGGAAGAGAGTTTCAAGGAGTGGGGAGCTGTGCATAGATCCAAATGCAGCAAAGTGGTTAAGCAGGATGAGTACTAAAAAGTCATTCAATTTGGCAATTATGCATTGACTGATAATGTTAAGAACTGTTCAGTATAGCATAGCTCAAAATGTGGCTACAGAATTTTAGGAGAGGCCCTGGTATGTCTATTATTCCAAATCTTTAAATGTTATTGGGTTAGTGTAAATACAAGTGATCTTGCTTTTTTTCAATGACTTACTCAGTAGACTACTGATATTAAGAAGAAAGACTGGTATATAAATGAAGCAAGTTTGTTCTAGCAAAAGACAACACTGAGGTGGAAGGAAAAAGAAGTATGAAGAGCTTTTTTACATGATAAAAACCTCTACCTCACCACCTGTGGGTCACCTCATAATTCTACAATATAATGAGTGGCTATTAAAAGAAGGAAACTACTGAGAGTAGAGAAAAGCCTAAACTCGAAGCTTGAGAGTTGATTTTATCCCAGAAGCACAGCTCAGGTCAAATCAACTTACTTTCAAGTCTAAGGGCATCTGAGTCCCTCCCTGAATTCTCAACAGAGAGTACAGGGTCCTCCTCTGTTCCTGTCTCAGAGGGCTCTTCTTCAGCAGCATCCAGTGACTGTGAGTTGTCAAAATATTTCTGTTTGTCATGGCTGTTGTCCAGGGTTTTCTCATGACAATTACCTCAATGACAAGAGACACAAAGACAGCACATTAGAAACATCTCTCTTAGGTAGTCCCATGGCTCAAGGTCTTCAAGTATCAGGAAGAACAAAAAGATGATAGTGTCAGTTCTTCTCCAGCAGAACACACAAAAATCCGTGAGCTGGCACCCTGAGCCAGATCATGATTGCGACTCAAGATCGTTTCACCTGCAAGGCTATTGTAAGAACCAAGTATCTGGGGGATAAAAAGTTATGACAACAAAGATCACATCCCAAAGATCTCATTCCATTTATAATGAATAACTTAGAAACATTTCTTTGAAAGTCAAAAACATCACAAAAAAGTAGTTTTCCTTCTATTTGCTTTTCAAAGGTGAGAAATGACAGATTAGTACCCGGATAAGTTGGAGGTAGATGAACTATAGCACAGAAATAATACCGTTCTTGCATTACAGCTTAAAATGAAAGATATATCAAAAGGCAACAGATTATAAATTAAAAACCAAGGACTTAAAGAGGGATGGTGGTGGCAGAGAATCCATGTTCAAGACTGTAATATCACAAAGATGCTGATTTTTCTTTTGGAAAACAAATTCTGGTCGTGTAAAGATTTACTTTAGTGTAAAATGTCACATCTTGAATGCAATCATAGCACTCTCTGATACTGTCTGAAATGTATAGTGAGTCTGACTTCTTACTACAATTTTGCCAGTAAGTTGAAGAGCTCTGACCCTATTAGGGACTGTGTGTTTACACGGATAAAGAGCAACCATCCTGCTCTGCCTGATGGTCATTCTCTAGGGAATCTATTACGAGGTTGTTGTGTCTGATGTGGCAGTGATCAGGCTATCTGAATAGGACTCCACTTCCTCTCTTATGTTTGATGGGCACTGTCCCTAAAGATATATGTTCAGTGGAAGCCTGCAACTTTCTTCTCACAGGACAAGTCTTTGGGTAAGAGTATCTAAGTAACTTCCCTCCTTTACCAGAACATTCAAACATACTCTAAAGGTTTGCTTTTCTTTTTCTAAAGGTTTATTTTTAATAGAACACTGTCTCAAAGAGATGTATGTATCCAATTAAGCTCTCTCTGCAGCAATGGAAGTACAGTCTCTTTCTGGATTTGAAGACTCCCTTTTAGATTCCATAATTTAGGAAAGCACCTCTCACGCCTTTTCTGTTGTGCCAAAAAAGCATAATGGACTCAAAACCTTTCCCAACCTACTGAGTTTGGAGTAAAGGGTCTGCATGCTTAAGGAGTCTCTTCCATTTTCCAACTCTACACTATCACACATTTGAGGCTACCATATTTAACAAGGTCATGTCAGAAACCAATTTTTTTGTTTCAGAGGAGCTTTAGCTTTCCAGAAACTTGCAAGCAACTTGGGAAGCCAGTAAATAGAAGACAACGAACAATAATGAGGCAGCATGGTGTGCAACATAAGTGCTTCAGAGAATAGACTTGGAGCAGGCAGAACCTGAATTTTGAAGAATAGATAGGACTTAAAGGGGGAAATACAAGGAGAGCCAATATCTGTTGAATGTTTTGTATGTTTTCTCCTACTTACCCTCAAAAATGCCTTGTGAAATATTAACTTTTATTTTAAAGATAAGGAAACTGAGTCTCAGTGAAATCAAACAACTTGCCTATGGTCAAATAGTAAGTGACTGGTAGATCTAAGATTTTAATCAGTTCTTAGTAGAAAGCTTCCTGGCTATGGGGCGCCTGGGTGGCGCAGTCGGTTAAGCGTCCGACTTCAGCCAGGTCACGATCTCGCGGTCCGTGAGTTCGAGCCCCGCGTCAGGCTCTGGGCTGATGGCTCAGAGCCTGGAGCCTGTTTCCGATTCTGTGTGTCTCCCTCTCTCTCTGCCCCTCCCCCGTTCATGCTCTGTCTCTCTCTGTCCCAAAAAAAATAAATAAAAAAAACGTTGAAAAAAAAAAAAAAAAGCTTCCTGGCTCTCTACCAGCCAATGCTACCTCTTTAGCAGAAAAGAGAAGGTGGCATTCTACGCAGTGAATAATGATGCGTTAAGCAAAGCAACAGGAACAGGAATTCTCATTTGTGTTTGGGAGACGATGAGAAGTACAATTTGAGAGGTGGAAGGTGTTGGGTATGTGTGTGTGTGTGCCCATGTAAGGCTGATAGGAAAGATGCTATGATCAATGATAGTCACTTTTTTCCTCCAAATTCTCCTGTGAGAGGACAGAGGTAGTGGATTTGTCTCCACTTCTGTCTTCACCATCTAGTATGTGCAGATTAGATACGGGGAGGTGAAGCATAAGAGCATTAAAATAAAGAAATGACAACAAACAACTGTACACACCCAACTGACTACAATTTACTATGAAGAACATCATGCTTCTTAGAGACAACTCTTAATTGGGATATAAATAAGCATGACTATTAAAAACAGACAGAAAACGATGACAGTGATGCTGATAATTTAAAAACATGTTATTCCTAGTGTACATTCTCTGCTTTCAGCTTCGGTGAATTTGCCTCTAAAGCATTTTTCACCTTGACACAGGTTAAGTAAAACACTGTTACAAAAACAAAGGACAAACCTTTAACACTGGAACCCAGCGAAATTCTGTGTTTTCTGCAGTTGACTTCCTCCTCTTACCTTTGCATCTCTTATTTTTCTCTCCCACTCTCTTCCCATTATAAAAATTTAATTGGTTTCATCTTTTTAAATGTCTGCAATATTTAAAAATGCCTCATAGGTAATTTATAAGATATGATGTGCATGAATCTAAAATTAGTCCTCCTGCATGACCTCAAACCCAGACACCCTCTTGAAGCAAGCCTTGTGCATTCTAAGAATGTCTTGTCCTCCAATTCAAGAAATTGGGGCCAACATCTGAGGGAGAGAGAGAGAGGGCCGAAGAGGGGATCGGGGAGAACTGGGAATAAAAAGGCAGAATAAGAAGTTTATGTTATAATATTTGTTGGAAGTAGGCAGAATCAAAATGATCAAGTGAAAACTAAATGCTTTAAGGTTAGAGCTGTTAATATTAATTTTCTTAGGCTGACAGTTAAAAGCAGGGTGGCTCAGTGTTCTGGTGTGATTTACATAATTATCTAGGCTAATAATACAAAGTCAAATTGCCTGTTTTTTAAATTGTTCCTTCCAGTTGTCTGAAGGAGAACTGAAGCATTTTGGAAAGAAGGAAAGCTTTGATTCGTTGGGCTGGTATAGGTCTGCCCTAGCTCAAAGGGGAACTGAAGAAAAAGTTGCCCACAGGGGAAAATGTCACCTGTCTTCCTAGCAGAGGTGGACATGATGTCCTCATTAAAGAAACACAAGAAAATATTGGAGAAGGAAAAATGGAAAGATACCTAAGAAGGAACACGTCATCTTCCGTGCATAGGACTATTATTTTTTGCTGAGGCAAAAATGAGGAGATTGTGTAGCTTAAACTAACCTTGAGAGGTAGGATTTCTTTTTCTTTCTTTCTTTTTCTTTTTTTTTAAGGAACTGCATGATTTAAAGAAAGTGTTTTAGATAACAAGGTCCCAGGTGAAAATGGAAACCCTTTTCTGCGCTTAATGCTCTATCCTTGCTTACAAAGTGTTTAGCATCTAATTCAAATCTTGGCAGTTTGGTTTTTCTTGGAAGTGGATGAGTACAAGGCAATACTAAGGAAGCACAAAACTCCAAGTAGGGTATTTCCGATTCTAGAACTGCTAGGCGATCTCAGACATGTCAACATCCTTTTCTGCGGTTAGAGTGTCACCTGTATAAACTGGATTATTAATATTAACCTACCCTACAAGGGTGTTCTGGACAACAACTAAATATTTAATAGGTCTTGTCTAAGTAGAAGTCTCCAAAGGCAAAGGCACAACTTATCCAGTGGCTAAAAAGGTTTTCAGAGTAAACTAAGTTCTCAGGAACTCTTATCATTAGTAAAGCTAAGGAAATCTCCTATTTTTGTCATAATTCTATTTACAAAGGTCTCAGAAGAATATTTTCTAGAGTTAGGTAGCCACTGACTTCTTAAAAAGACTCCTTACCTTCTGAATCTCTTAAGTTGTCAGGAGATTCCTGGTTGGGTACCTTAGGATCCTTCAGGATGAGTTATAATAAAGAAACGCCACAAATAATTGAAAGGCAGCAGAACTTTGGAAGAGCCACATAACTAGAGCTAGTCAAATAGAACTAATAAAGGCTCATGTAATTCTCTTAGCCTTAGACCATAGTGGGTAAGAGCACAGACTGCAGCCAGACTGAGTTCCGATCCTATTTCTTCTACTTTCTAGCTGTATAAAGCAGGGCACGTTACTTTTATTCTTTTTGTGTATTAGTTTCTTCATCTGCAAACTGAGTTTCATAATAGTGTCCACTTCACTAAGTTGTTGAGATTGAAATATAAGAAGTGAGACCATGGCCTAGCACATGGTAAGCTATTGTTGGCTCTCCAAAAAGCTGCAAAGGAATAAATTATCCCAATGTCATCTCTTTCACCACGGCCTTTTAGCTACAGCCTAACTCAGAATCTCTGGTATGAATAACTGGCTCGAGAAGTTATCAGGGTATCTGCCTAATTTCAACTGCCAACATACGTGCACGTGTGTGTGTGCGCACACATGTGTGTGTAGGAGATGCTGAAGGTAGGCAGAGTTGATTTCCACTGGGCTTTTAGAAGAAGACAGCAATTAATCCAGATTACACTGCTTGGCATATCTGAATCCCAAAATATTTAGTACATTTAGACATTTGCCTCAGTCTGCTCTGTGCTCTCTGAATTCATGGCCTTACAGCATGAGAACAGACTGTAGATCCTATGTTCTGTTCAATCAAAGCTTACCACCTCTCTGCTGCTCGACGGCTTGTGTTAGGTTGTGACACCTTAAAGGCTTGCTCTACTTGCCCCAAATTGTTCTTGTTCTAATGTACTTTCTTTTCCCCCGTACAAGTAAGCGTAATACTTCTATGCTTCCTATTATATACAATGAGTTTCTAAGACATAAGTAAACTGATTTCTAATGGGAACTAGAATTTGACTTTGAACTTGACGTTGCTGAACACAAAGTAACAGATGTTAGAAAAATGGCCTTTGTGAATAATGGAATATTCTAAAGATATTCCTACCATCCCTCTTCTAATAGGGTTATATTATACTCTAAAGGTACCTTTCTTGTGCCTATAGGAAAAGGTACCTTATAGGAGGCATTCTGGTGTATACCACTAAATGTAAGGTACCTGGGTGGAAAATACAGGTAACACTGTCCTCTTAACAGATACAAGTGACTTTTTATAGTATTTGTCTTTCTCCTTACCTTTCTACTCAACTGCACTCAAATTATGCAGCTTTGTAGCCATTTTTTTCTGTATGTATGTAATTTAGAGACACACTGTGAATGTTTTATTGTAATTTTAGCTGCCTCATAATTTCATGATATTTCCCTACTAATCTTTTAGAAAAGGTAGTAAGATAAATCATGAGGTGACCAGAAGTATATCTTTAAGTTGCTCACCACTGCTAGGCAAAATTACTTTAAAATATTAGCAGGAAACATTAACTGTGGGTGGTAGGTGGGGCTTGGCATCACACAGAGTTAATAGGTATATTTGATGAAGAAAGAAACCTTTCTGGGAACAGGTACCTTTATGATTTCCACCTCCAGAAGTTGTGACAGAGGTCCTGTAGACCTGGTTCCAAAAGGAACATTCCGCAGTATAAATTCAAATCCAGCCTTAGCTGCAGCCTTTCGTACGAACTTGAGGAAATTAACTTACTTCTCTGTGTCTAGATTCTTTATCTGAAATGAGAGGATTCCTGGGAAACTGCCTTAGTGAAACCACTGTGAACAGGAGCACTCAGAGCTCCTGGGTCTGGGTGAGACCTAGCTTGCTGATGACCACACCTAAGAGATGGGTGAGACTGCCTCACCTCCTTTGCCCTCCGCTGCCCTCTCCTTAGAAAAACACAAGAGAAATCATTTCAACAGAAGTATCGGATCCTTAGACTTGTTCTCATTCAGCAATTACTGCCAAATGAATTCTTCGCAGGAGGTTTAAAGTAATGGTTATGTACGGACTGACCTTAAAAGTGCAGTGCCAGATAGAAAACAGACCATATTAAAGACTTGAAATCAGCAATTTCAGAATTACATAGGCATTCCCTCCTGGTGAGGTGAAAGAGTCAGAAGTAAGTTTAAAAAAGAAAAACTAAGAGGGGGCGCCTGGGTGGCTCAGTGGGTTAAGTGTCTGACTTTGGCTCAGGTCATGATCTCACAATTCGCGAGTCTGAGCCCTGCTTTGGGCTCTGGGTTGACAGCTCAGGAGCCTGGATCCTGCCTGAGATTCTATGTCTCTCTCTCTCATTCTGCCTCTCCCCCTTGCCTTCTCTCTCTCTCTCTCTCTCTCTCTCTCAAAAATAAAACATAAAAGAAAAAAAGACTAAGAAAGAAACCTCTGTGATCTCAAATACAGGTGTGTGTGTGTTTTCCTTTTAATATATATTACAGAGTTGAACTCTCACCTGGGGACCACTTGGTCTACATATGGCAGGGCAATCTGCTTTGTCTAGGGATTGAAATGCACTGGTTTCTGTAGACTTATGCTCCCTGCCTCCATTTACAGGAGAAAAAGGGAGAGCTGGGTGTAAATCTGGCCTGTCTTCCCATGTGGCCTTCTCTTAAGTGACTGTGGCATGGAGGGCAAAGTCAGGGCCAGTTGACACACAGACACCATGACCTGCAGTCTGTGGAAGAAATGACGCCAGTGATGGAATCCAAACTCTCAGCAGCTACTGTTTCCTCTAGAAATGTGAAAGATCACATTTGACCTCCAAACAAGGGACTTAAAACATTCACCAGAAGTTTACTACAAAATATTTTCCAATGCAGAAAGTATACTGAAGAAGAAAGAAAATTAACTGCCAAAGCTCTAGCAGTAGTAATAGTAGTAGGAGTAGCAGCAGCAGCACTCCTCTCTGGTTTACCTCAGGAGAGGAAAATCTGTTTCAAGCAAGTATGCTGGGGAAATAAGCCCAACAGATTTTCTCAGACGTAGTGATTTACCCATAAATGATAGTTTTCCAATGAGGGTCAACAAGGACACCTGTTTGCAACTTTCATTAAAAACAGTGCATGCAGGGGCTGAGAGAATGCAGGCTGTAAGATGTATCAGCTTCTCCTGGACAAGACAGACAATATAATTCCTTCCATCTTCTCCCTCCTCTGGTGTGGGGGCTGCAGACCTGAAAAGCAGATCTATATTTATATATTTGTATTGAGTGAAGGTTTGGTGTAAAGCATTCTGGGTAAACAGTGGGTGGACACAAGTTAAATTACTCTTTATTACTAGGTATTTTCAGTAGTTCAAACTTGAAATATCACTAGCTAATTTGTCACTTAAGTACATTCTATGAGCTAAACAGTGGAAGGAGGGTGTAGAATGCATGATGGGCCAGAGTATGAAAATGAAAAAAGGATTGGTCCCTGCTCCCAATGAGCTGAAGAAGTCTTGTAGGTGAGCGCTGTCTTGTACACAACTATGATGGCAAGACACAGGAGCTGAAGGAGAGGAACAGGGAGAATGATCGGTTACAGGTTACTTATAATTAAGGAATCAGGTAAACCATATGGTAGGATTGGGCTCTGAAGGAAGGGTAAGATTAGGATTTTTGTGGAAGGAAAGCTGCAAAAAACATGAGCAAACACATGGATCCAGGAAAGCAGGATGTGTGTAGTAAAGAAAACAGGCTATCCATAGCATCATCACCATATATTACAGTTTGTTACAATTTTCACTGACTTTGCCAAAGGAAGAATATTAGTTTTTATGTGGTCAGAGAGTTTAAATTCAGCACATCTATTTGAGTTAACCACACACAGTTGAGTTGGTCTTACTCAAGTCTTAATACTTAGAATAAGCCTACAAACAGGAGATAGGGGGAAGGACTTAGATTTCCTAGCTACCCACAACTTGGGGGTTTATCATTTGCCTCTCTTTTCTCCTGCTGCAAGTGAATGGTCACCTGGTGATGTTGAGGAAAGGAATCTAGTGGGGAAAATCAATAGACCTTAACTCTACTCCTCTTCCTCGAGCTATTAATGGAGCCACAGACATATGCTTGGTGGGGAAGGGACCTACCATCAGAAGCACTTGTTGGGCATTATCAAGCTTGCCTTTTTCCTACTGCAAGTGTATTATGCTAGGTCAAAGCTAATAAGATCTCAAAGGCTACCTGGTCTTTTTTATTTCTCAGATTAAGTGAATTATCCAGATGTACTTAAATGAGAACCCAAGACCCTAGTATTTCCAGAATCAATAAGGGTTTGAACTAGTAATAGCTCATATGGCTCAGATATGAAAAGAGTGTTAACAATTGTCCTTTTCATTGGTATGGGTACTGAGTATGATATTTAAACCAAGGTTTTGTTTTATTTTTAAAGGATACTTAAGTCCCTCTACCACACAACATTTTGAGTAAGGCCTTATGGATTTCAGAAACAAAGTTCCCTAGATGACTGACTTCACTTCAAGTGATGTGATGACTGACTTCACTTCAAGGTTCACTTCCCTAGATGCAAACCTCACTTCATATGCATGGGATTAAAACAAACAGTCTGATTTGAGCATCTATGTAAGTACATATGGCCAGTGCACTAAATCAAGTAAAAAAGCTAAGAGAAATAAATGGTGGCATTATACTGTTTCCTTTTGTTTTATGTCACCAAATGCAAGTCAGTTACCTGGAGGCATTCACTTCGGTGGCCACTTTGCTCCTGAAAACATCACTTCTAAGACCTTACTCTCTCCCAACTTTTAGCATTTATGCTTTTTAGGCAGTCAGAGAAGTGGTGAATTGTTTGTTGTTGTTGTTGTTGTTGTTGTTGTTGTTGTTGTTCATGTTAGGTTTTTCCCTAGCTATATTTCACACTGTCAAGGGAAACATGGCTATGTTATTATAGGTGCAGCAGGAAGCAGAACGTTTGATCAACAGTGGGTACTCTATCAATTGCTACTGACTTCCAGCCCTTTTTGCTGAAATTTGATATGCTTGTTATTTTTTATAATAATCACTTTGGATATCTGTGATCTGACTGGATTATTAAGCAATGCCTGGTAGCCAAAGAGGTTTAAATTGCTTTGAGGTCAGCAAATTTAGGCTTAGTTGTTATAAAAAGCAACTAAGTGAGAAAAAACAAATCCAAAGCTGTGCTCTTTTCAGCAGCTATGAAATTTGATTTAAATTTCTCCTACATTTTCAAGGAAGGGTAAACCTTGGTGGTTAAGAAAAAGTAACAGATTACTGAAATGTTCTTGGTCAAAGAGCACAGTAATTTTGTAGGAAGAACATTTGACTACTAGTAATAACAACACTGAAAGAAAAAAGGGGGGAAAAAATCCAAGCTAGCATTCCACATTCACAGATATATGCCACGTATTCTCAGTTATGCATGTTAAAACTAATGTTCTTTTCTAGTGATTATCAGGCTCAACTGCTTTATTTCAATCAGGCCATGAAACGGAGTAGAACTCATTCAATGATCATATTTGTAAAAGGGTTTAAAGACTCAGTACTCACTGTGTTAAACAAAAATTTTAAAACTGGGAGTTCATTTCAACTAGTTGGCTCACAGTGCACTAAAGAACTTACCTAGGCACAAATCACTTAAAAAAAAAGAGCTCGTTCTACCAATGTAGAATGGACTTCGTGTGTGTGTGTGTGTGTGTGTGTGTGTGTATGCTTGTGTGTGTGCATGTGTGTATGCGTGTGTATGAGTTCTGCAATTAGAATAATCTTTTTGAACGGGGAAGAGTCATGCAAAGCCTTGTTAAAAGAAATGGCAAAACTTAACATAAGTCAAAATATCTCTGAAAGCATCGGCAACAATGAATAGAAGTTGAAGATTTAAAAAGGAAGAGGGGCGCATGGGTGGTTCAGTCAGTTAAGCATCCAACTCTTGATTTTGGCTCAGGTCATGATCTCCCATCAGTTCATGAGACTGAGCCCTACATTGGGCTTTGCACGGACAGCACAGGGTCTGCTTGGGATTCTCTCTCTCCCTCTCTCTGCTCCACCCCCGTTCATGCTCTCTCTCTCTCAAAATAAATAAACATAAAAATAAATAAATAAATAAATAAAAGGGCAACAGCCAATGAACTTGCCTAACTCACTACATACAAAGTCCATACAACTAGAGTTAGCCGCCTGCTGTTCCTTTCAGGAGGCTGATGTACAACTGCAGTGACAAACCATATTAAAAGTATCTTGTTGAATAGTTAGTAAGAGCTAGATAAAACAGACCCCATCTTTAAAAAAAATTTTTTTTAAATGTTTATTTGTTTTGGGGAGACAGAGAGAGATGGAGCATGAGCAGGGAAGAGACAGAGAGAGAGGGAGACACAGAATTCAAAGTAGGCTCCAGGCTCTGAGCTGCCAGCACAGAGTCCGACACAGGGCTCGACTCCGTGAACCGCGAGATCATGACCTGAGCCAAAGTCAGATGTTTAACTGACCAAGCCACCCAGGTGCCCCATAAACAGACCCCACCTTGTTCACCCTTCACAGTTTCTTGTTGGTGTACAATCACTTTGTCTACAGTGCTATGAGTGTAGGGAATCACAGTAGGCTCCTGATGCAGAATAAAGCCTACATACAAAGAAAGATGTCTAAACATAACTTTCCAACCCTATCTGTAGATAAGTGATCACGAAATATGATTGATGATGCCATCCAGTAGGTATCCTCATACTACCTTCAGAGCAGAAAGGAAGCAGAACTGTGATTTAAACTTAGTTTAGTGCCTAAAAACATAACTGACTTCCTTTTGGAGACTCAAGATAGTAACCCTAATACTGGCGAGGACCATTTGCACACCTTAAGTGTTAAGCTCTGTAATTCCGAGAGACTATAAATTTATTTTTAGATTAATGAAGAAAAGTATTCCATAACTGAGTAACAACAACATCCAGTGCCATCGCATCCTAGAGGACTTCAAGAAGTGCTACTGAAATGTCTATAGTGACAGTCACTTGCTACCCTTGGTCTCAGTCCATCTGGAGCATCACAGCCAAGACTACAGTGATACAGTTGCAACAGCCCATTGACAGAGAATAAAACTACTTGCTCTTGTGTACTAGATCCTGAGGCTTAGAATATCCTCCTGATAAATATCCTCTTTCTTCACTCACCAAATTTTCTATTTTATTTCAAACATAGTGGCATTTTCATATTTCTAAAAGGTGAGTTAAAAAAAATCTTCCTTATTTGTATCCTATCATTAATATGTTTCTTGGTGTCATTATCTATTTGCTTTAAAGATATTTTAGTCACTGAATGACAGCTGAAACATGAGCTTTAGTTTAGAAACTATGCCAATAGCTTCAAAAGTAGTTCAACTATACATACAGAGCTCATTTTAACACTTCTGTTATCCTAAGATTTATTCTTGTTGTTTTAGTGTAGGTACCTCCCCATTTTACAGAAAATACTTTTGATAAAATGAAGTTACCAATGACTTTCTACATTGTTAAAGCCAGAGCGTCCACACTGTTCATTTGCCAACTACAGTCATGATTTTCCTGTAGGTACCACTATGATTATTTATGTGACATTCTCCTTTAAATGGCTTCGCTGGTTAATCTTACATTATGTTAAAAGGGTAAGTTAGTACCGCTTTTCATAAATCACAGGTTTGATGTGCTAGTGATATATTAATGCCCATTAGAATTAACCATAAACATTAAAATTATTAAAAAATGTTAACCTAAGTACCACTTGAAAGCTTACGCACCTCTCGTGATATCTGTACCATACTTTGGGAACCAATACGGAACAGGGTACTATTGATTTCTTCTTCTCAAACCCTCTGTTCTTCTGACCTTCAGGACCTAGCTTCCCCTTGGTTTCCCAATACCATTCTATTCCTTCACTGGCTCTGCTCCTTAAATACTAGTATTTTCTAAGATTCCATTCTGGTCTTTTCTTCTCACCTTGCATATTCTCTCTGAGGGAGCCAGAGGCATCTCCAAATGAACAGGTCTATCACAACTTATTTTCCAGCCTTACATCAATGCATAAATTATGTCTTTCCCATATTTTCTCTCTTAATTAATGATACTGACATTTAGGCAGTTACCAAAGTTAGAAATCTCCCTGTCAACTTACATCCTGAGTCTGCTGTTTTCACCCTTTCCTGTCTCAACATTGTCTCCAACACCCTCTGCCTCTCTTTACTCTGATCTCACAACTAGCCTCTCGTTTCACTGAGAAGTAATCAAAAGTCCCACTTCGATACCTATATATTGTCCCTGCTCCTATCTAAAGACCATTCCTACCCTACATTTGTGCCTTGGATTCCACCCCCCTCCCCGCCATCTATTCAAGAACTTTGCTTCTACAGTCAGTTTCTCTTTTTTGCATCTTTAATTTCTCCTTTTTTACTAGATCAGTCGTATGCAAACATACTGCAAATTTTTCTATTTTTAGAACAAAATCCAAACCAAATTTATCTTTAATCCCACATTCCTCTCTAACTACCATCCCATTTTTCTGCTCCTCACTACAGCGAAACTCTTTGGAAGAGTTGCTAGCCATCTCCACTTCCTCACCTCCTTCACAACCCATTTCACACAAACTTTTAGAAACTGCCAGCGACTTCCAGGTTCCTAAATCCAACGATTTATTCGCTGTCCTCATCCAACTCAGCCTCTTAGGATGCAACCGTGTGGTGCAGCAATAATGATACAATCTATCACTTCTCAAAACACTTTCTTCGTTTCTGGGACAAAATACTTGCCCGATGTTCCTACTGTCTAGCTGGCTGTTTCCTTATTGTTCTTTCTCTTCTCAAACTCTTAATGTGTACTAGAATGCTCTAGTAATTAATTGCTGACCTACTTTCCTTTTTATACTAACCACTGAGGTGACTTTGTCCATGCTCAAGACTTAAAAAACCACTCATAAGCCCATGGCTCACAGATTAGCATCTCTAGCCTGGGCCTCTTCCCTGACCATCATGACACTCATATATCTAAGTGTCATTGCTTGCCTAATACTTGCATTTAAATATTTAATAAGCAATGCAAACTTAACATTCACAAAACCAAACTTATTTTTCTCCCTAAACCTGCTCCTTCTCAGATTTTACTATCTTATTAAACAGCACCAATGGTGATTACAAATCTCATTAAAAATAGCACCAGTTGCTTAGGTCCCAAATTTAGGAGTTATCCATGACCTCTCTGTCCTTCATTTCCTACCCTGCCTCTGGTGGTGTCTTGTTAGTTCTATCTTCAAAAATGTATCCCGAATACAATGATGGCTTCTCACCTTCTCCTCCCACCTCACCTGGCTGGTTCAAGCCAATATTCTCTTTCACCTATATTTTTGCAACAGTATCCTAATGGGTCTCCCGGTTTCTGCCCTTACCTTACTACAATCTATTTCCGATAGAGCAGCCAGAGGAAAACTGTTGATATGTAAATCAGATCGTTCTTCTTTTCTGCTCAAAATCTTCCAAATCATACATCTTTCTCTTAGAGTAAGAGCCCAAATTATTAGAATGGTCTGCAAGGCAGTAAAGATATGGCTCTTTCCTCCTCCCACTCATCTCAGCTTTCATCTCTTACAAGCAAGTGCAACCATGGAGGCCTTCTTGCTGTTCCTTGCAAAAGCTGTTAGAACAACTATTCTCTCTGCCTGACATGCTCTTATGCTGTATGCCTGCATGGCCTAAATCCTTACCTCCTTCAAGTCTTTGCTCAACTGGCACTTCCTCAGTGGGGCCTCTTTAAACACAGTTTGAATCTCACCCAACCTCTTAATCTATTTTCCCCTTAGCACTATCTTCTAACATACTAAATACTTTATTATATTTATCATCTGCTCTGTTTCTCTCCACTAAAACGAAGCTCCATAAAACAGAATTCTTCTTCTGTTTGGTTTCCAGTTCCTAGACTAATGCCTGGCACATGAGAGGTATTAGTTGAATGGATGAATAACTAAGCCACACTCTGTTTCCTTTAGTTAAAAGAAAACATTCTGATGCTTTAGAAGGTTATATCCACCATTAAATTTCATTTTTTCTTAAATATTATTTGGCCAGACTAACAATCTGTAATAACTGGAGGATAGTTGTGGAAGATCGTAAGCAGGGACCAATAGGCTCATTCCTCAAAAGAAAAGTAATGCTTTTTTGCATGTAGAAAAGTTCACATCAAAAAACCAAAAAGTATTAAAATACGTATACACATATTCAATGTCTTTTGGAGGCTGAAGTGTAAAACCACTGGTTATCAGAATTTGACCTACTGTCCTAAGTTCTTATGAAAACCCAAGGTATCCATTTTGTTCATGAAAGCTAAATGCTGGGAATCCCAAAACATAAATATTACCTACTGAGATAATAATGCACGTACAGCCACCACATCTGTGTGCAACCCAAGGCCACGTGGCAATCTAATCATGCAAAATTCGGAAAAGACAAAGGTGCTAAACTGAAAGGGACCGTTTCAGGTGTGCTTTTAGGGTTGGGACTGCCTCATAATCTAGTTCAGATTCAGATTTTATACAGGGATGTAGGTATCTCTTTTGAGTGATGACATAAAAAGTATGGTGAATATACCATTTTCATAAAAATGTCTCAGGAATTTATAAATATGAATTATTTCAATCACAGCAGTGGGATAAATTATACTTGTTGGAGTAAAAGAACTGTGCACAGGAACCACACTGGCCTTGGAAGGCAGAGGACTCAGATTTCAGTCTTAGCTCTACCACTGAGTGACACTTGAACTGAGTAACCCATGATCTTTGCTTCTAGATTCATAAAAAGAGGATTCTTCTTATTCCCCCTCTACCACATAGATATTTGTCAAAGGATTATTTGTTAACCACATAATTAAAGCCCTTTTTAATAAAGAAATACAAAATCTAGACAGATTACATTATCAAGAGTTACATTTGGCTCTGTGGCACAATATACTTGAAATTTTAGGATTTTGAGACCTGTAGTAAATTAACCAAAGTTTTAATTCTTCTTACAGGAATAAATGGAGGGAAGCTAACTAGTAGCATATTCAAAAATGTATAAAAAACTAGATCTTTATGAATGTATCTTTTTTTTTAAGCCAACATCTTCATTAACTTTTAGGAAGAATGTCATAAAACAAAAGTCCCTAACTGCAGGTAGCATATGCTGGATAGTCCACAGGAGGGCAGCAAAGTCCAAGATTGCTTTTTCTTCAAACTCTGAACTCCAGGTAAGATTGTTTTAAGCTACAAGTTATAAATCTACAGAAATTTAGGTTGAAGAACACAGATTAAAACCATAGGTAATGAAACTAATTATAAAAGGAGCTATGATTTAGGTAAATAGATAACTATAAATACAGAAACATTGTGATGATGACACAGGATAATCCTTCTGCACACTGCAATAGATACTAAGGCTCATGTACATGATTTGGAAATTCTTTTATTATTTTTGTCTGTAGGTGAAAGCTTTCAAATACATATTAAAGAAAGACATGCATAAAATTCTAAGCATACCTAGACGTTAAGTCTGAGTTCTACGTATAACGTTTACACATCATTTCTAAAGATCTGGGTCAATATTTTTTTTGGGGGGGGTGGTCAATATTTTTAAATGGACATGTGTCTCAGTGAATTAAGACAAGACCAGAGAAATCCTGGGTTAGGTGCTTAATTTTATTCAGCAAATATCAATGCCACTGTCAGTGGCATACCTGTAGGCATCTGATGTAAATGAAGTCTAATAAATATGACCTACAATTGGTCTTACGTTTTCTGATAAAAGTAAAATAATACTGGATGAAATATACTAAAAATAAAATAAAACCATGCATATCAGAGACATAATAATAAAACAATCTAGACTGCTTAAGTAGAAAATATCTTCACTACATGTAGCTTTTTGATTTGCAAATTAGTGAAGTTGAAAGAAATAGCATTTAGAAAATATTATGGAGTAATGAATGCTTGGAAAATCCACTACATGTATTTCTGGACTTCTCTTCAGATTTAATATTTAATTATTCTGTTTAGATGGTTATTGAAACTTATTTTCCATTTTTGGTCCTTACAGAAGATAATCATTATTACTTCATGAGGTTTCATTCTTTGTGAGACATTTATTTTTTCCAATTAAAAAGAAAAGTCCTTTTATTTAATGTTGAGCACTGAAAAGAACTTACTTATACTCCAAAGCACTCGAAGTTTATTTAACAGATTCCATTTTACTTTAAAAAGGGCCAAGTCTGTTGTTATTTAAGAATGGGCTTGCTGAAGCGGCACACTCAGTTCTACTTACTCAGTTCTACGTTTAAATCAGATTGTAAAATAACAAACCAATAAAATATGGTAAAAGAGTATGTATTTCAAAACTGCCAAGATAAATGCTTAATCAAAACTGAAAGCACTAGCTTCTCTTGTAACAGTCAACTCGAGTGCGGACAATGTATAAAGCAATCTATTAAGTTTTCCTTCCCAGCATTCTTGAAATTGGAGTGGTAATATAAAACTACCTATAAAAGACAAGAATTTATTAAATGCTATTCAAAGGAGGGAGTGAGAGAGAGAGAGAGAGAGAGAGAGAGAGAGATGATGTCAAGCACTTTCTATATAAGAACATACACACCTAACACACGGCAGTCAATAAAATGATTTCCAGATTAATAAAAGTTTGGAAAAATGTCAGATAAGTAATTAAGCACTGATGTATCCTTCACAAGTCGAAAACTTTTGTTAAGCATAGTGATTATGTATTTTTTAAACTGAACTAATTGGTACTGAGAGGTACCAGAATACAATACCTGTGCAGACATTCCAAGAAACATAAACTGAAAATCTGTGTGAAAAATTCCATGATTACATATTGAAAGCAATAAAATACTTACTCATGTTAACACACTGCCTACAATTTTACCATTAAGTTCATACTACCCAAGAGATTATACTATATTATAGCTGCTATAAAAATAGTTACCAATATGTATTTGTAAAGAAAATAATTTGTCAAAGATTAACAGTGGTCAGAAACAGTATTTAAGATAGGTTTTCTAAGAGTTTAACAATTTTTGGTCTTGAAAAGCTTATCTCAGAGTTTTTAAAAATGGTAGCTTTCAAACAGACCTTCCTAAGAGAATGACTTAGGCTGGGGAAGGGGTGGGGAAGGGCAGCTTAAGTTCTTCTCTAATAAAAACCAATATGAATTCCTTGATTATTATATGGAAAAAGAATCATAAGCTTTGTTGGTATCTTGAAAACTTCATATCGTCATAATAAAAATCTCAGACAGATAACATGGCAGACAAGTAAAGAGAACTTACGAAGCTTATTTCAATATTGCAAAAAAGAAAAAGCCAAAGGTAGACAATCATGTGAAGGTACAGAAATGCTAATCATTATTCAGAGGTTTTTCTCTATTTTTCATCAACCATTTAGTAAATCTCAGAGATAGTTACAGGAGGAGAAACTGTTTGGGTTTTCAAATATAAGAAATTCATGGTATCTGTAAGAGATATTTGTTTCTATGAAGTTTCAGCCTTTCAAAGCTGGAACTCAGCAAAGCATTACTTGTTACTGTGGAAACAAGTAATGCAAAAACACTGTAAAGAAAAAAAAATCAATACTGAATAAGTCAGTATTATCCATGAGGTTTTAAACTTAGAAAATGCTATAGCATACATTTAATCAGGGGTACCACTATTTATGGAGGTGTTACTAGATGGCAGATTCTCTTCTAAGATAACTAATCACAATGTAACAGGGGCTAAACTAAAAAAAAAAATTGTTTTTATTAGTGAGCTCTCTCTGAAAGAACTTTTATTGTATTGGATCTAGTAACATTTGCGGGATATCTGGACTACTAAATACTATGATACTACAACTTTGTAGATTTGTTTCAGGTTATTAGTTTCCTGGGCTAGTTGAAGTTATACTCTGGGGAAAAACCTCCAGACAACGGAATTTCCTTTCTTGACATGAGTGACATAAAATAATAATAAATTTCAACAAACTAAAATCCTAAGCAAAAGCATGTAAAACTAATACTAAGGAAAAGGCTTTTTAGAAAAGGGGGCACTATATACCTACAAAATTCTTCTTTCTGATAACAAAGAAGTCAAGAGAGGCAAGGGAGATGATAGCAGGGGAAAAAAGAGAGAGAGAGAGAGAGAGAGAGAGAGAGAGACTATTAGTAAAAGCAGCTCACTGAAAAAAGTGAAATTCTGTTTACAAGGCTGTTGTTAGTAATCTAAGGAATTTAAAAGTCCACGACATGTTTTCTATGATTAAGTAAGACCCGTAAGATCCATTAAGGTCTGAATATTCTGTATTTATTATGAATTTCTCATGGCTCACTTTTACCCAACACCTATTATGTGATAAGGGTCTTATTTACTCCTACCAACAAGTCTATGAGACAGATCTTGCCTTTCATTTTACACATGAGGACACAAGTTTCTTTGCTGGGACGAGAAACATGGTAATGGAAGAGTTAGGGCTCACACACGAATCTGTAGGACTCTGGCACGGGTCCCTCCGCTGCTGCACCGTCAACACTGTCTTAGGCCTTCAGCCTTCATGCAAGAACTCCAGTTTACACCGTGCTCAGTACTGAGCCACAGCTGAGGTATGGAGTTACGGAGCTGCGGGATTTTTGGTTTCTTCACTAAAAAACTGGCTTCTAAAAAGAGAGGTTAGAGTGGGAGAGAGCCAAAGCATGAGAGACTCTTAAAAAATGAGAACAAGCTGAGGGCTGATGGGGGGTGGGAGGGAGGGGAGGGTGGGTGATGGGTATTGAGGAGGGCACCTGTTGGGATGAGCACTGGGTGTTGTATGGAAACCAATCTGACAATAAATTTCATATATTTAAAAAATAAATAAATAAATAAAATAAAAAAGCAACCAGATTAAAAAAATAAATAAATAAAAATAAAAAACTGGCTTCTGATACTTAAAAATGTAAATACAACTTACTGCCTGTCATTTCATTAAAATCCTAAGGCAGTCTTGTACAGGTGAATCTGGAAAACCAGTTTGAAGTGCTAAATCTACTGGTAAATTGTTGATGTCTTTTAGATAAATCACTTAACCAAGTGAGCATTAGGGATTTTTTTTTCCTTAGGTGAAGGTGATGGACTGATAGCCCTCTGCTTGAATATTATGATCTAATTTGCACATTGACAAAGCACCTACTGTGTGTTCTACAACAGTGAGGTTCTGAGGATCCATATGTATATAAACCTCACCCCTCATAATTCAAGTCAAACTCTTTTTTCTTGAAGTCAAAGTTAAATAAGTAAGTAAACATAATCGAACTCCTAGGGAGTTCTAACTAATGAATTTACAGTAGTTCAGATATTAACTCAAACCATTACCCAGGTGGACACACTTATGCACATGCATATATTTTGGTGGCTGTGTGAGAAAGGGGAGGAATGCAAGAAGATACCACTTAATGTCACGTGACTGCTTTAGAGGTGCAGTCAAGATCTGGATCACTTTCACTGGAAGGCAAGGGGGTGTATTTCAGTGAAAGAAGACAGAAAAACCACTTAAATCGTATTGCAGATTGTCTTTATGGACAGAAAATGTACCCTTTACCATTAATATCGATCATTAAAAAATCATAGATTTTGTGAAGAGAAGTCTATCAATTTTAGTCAAATATACTTTAGCTGGCCTTTCTCATCTAGGGTTCTGGGAATTACTCCAAGGCTCTATATAGTAAGGAATGAATTAACTTCTTTCCTATGTATACAGAATATACTAGTTACATAAAATCCTTGGGAAAAACCGAGAATCATTTTGTGTTCTGCTGATCAGAATAGGAACCCTGGTCGTGTTCATCATTTTGTCGGCACTTAATATAAGCTGCTTACCACTGCAAACAGAAGAGGTGATGTTGTACAGAAAAGGATAAAACTGCATACAGCGAATCAGCTTCAGGCTGTTTTCACATTCTGGGCATTTGGTAGTTAATTTCAAAGCCTGTCTAAAGGCCTCAAGTGCCCCACTGATATTCTTCAGAGCAAGGTAAGCATTTCCCAGGCTCAAAAAGGTCAGGGGCTGAAAAGACAAAAAAAAAGTTTTTTAAATGTTAGTGAATTAATATTTTCTGAGAGTTATAAAACTTTCACAGTATATGTCTTTTAGCTTCTTTTAGGTTATCCCATAAAAGTTAATGGCTAACTACCTATTTTAATTACACCAGTCAAATCTACACTGTAACAAATGTAAATTTATTTTTTTACCTTTTTACTACGATAAAAAATACATAGTGTAATATATACTAGTCTTAAGTGTACAGTTCAATGAATTTTTATATGCATATATATCCCTGTAACCAGCACTCATCTCAAGATATAAAACATTTAGAATGTTTCTAATACCTCAAAAGATTCCCTTGGGAAGGGGCACCTGGGTGGCTCAGTCGGTTAAGCATCCATCTTGATTTCAGCTCAGGTCATGATCTCGCAGTTTGTGAGTTCAAGCCTCGTGTGATAGTGCTGACAGTGTGGAGCCTTGTTTGGGATTCTTTCTCCCTCCTTCTCTCTCTGCCCCCCCCCCCAAAATAAATAAATAAACTTAAGATAAAAAAGATTCCCTTCGGGGCGCCTGGGTGGCGCAGTCGGTTAAGCGTCCGACTTCAGCCAGGTCACGATCTCGCGGTCCGTGAGTTCGAGCCCCGCGTCGGGCTCTGGGCTGATGGCTCAGAGCCTGGAGCCTGCTTCCAATTCTGTGTCTCCCTCTCTCTCTGCCCCTCCCCCGTTCATGCTCTGTCTCTCTCTGTCTCAAAAATGAATAAAACATTAAAAAAAAAAAAAAAAGATTAAAAAAAAGATTCCCTTGGCAACCCAACCCTAATCCTAGAGGTAACTACTGTGGTGATGTTCTATCACCATAGATTAGCTCTGCCTGTTCTTAAACTTCATATAAATGGAATCAAACAGCATATTTCCCTTTTATGTGTATATAATCTTGTACCCTTTTGTAGATTCAGTCAGTACAATATCTAAGGCTTAAGAAACGGAGTGTTTTTTGGGTTATCAGTTTATTTTTTTAAAAAATTGATATGCAATATTTACCATGTGAATATACATAGTTTGCTTATCCCTTCTCCTTCTGATAAGATTTGGATTGTTTCCAATTTGGGACCATTATGAATAAAGCTACTATGAACATTCTTGCAACTATCTTTTGACAGATGTACGTACTAATTTTCCTTGGCTATATACTTTGCAGTGGGTCTTAAGGTAGGCATATATTTAGTTTTATGGGTTACAAACAAACAGTTTTCTAAAGCAGACGTACAAATTTACATTCCTACCGGCAAGTAGGAGAATTTACTGACTTGGTATTGTCCCAGTCTTTTAAATTTAGCTGGTTTAGTGAGATGATAAAGTATCATCTCAATGTGGTTTTTAACTTGTATCAGTAATGATGTTGAGTATTTTTTCATGTGCTTATTGGTCATTTGAATTTCCTCATTTCTGAAGTGCCTGTTGTTTTCCCCATTAAAAAAAAGTAGGCTGTGTTTTTCTTCCTAATTTGAAAGAGTTCTTTATATGTGCACTAGATATGAGTCCTTCATTGGAAATATTTATTGCAAGTATCTTCTCCCAATCTGGGGTTTGCCTTTTTATTCTCTTACTGGTATCTCTGATAAACAGGACTTCTTAATTTTAATGAAGTTCAATTTTTGCATATATGCATATATATAAAATATTTACATATTTATAAAAATATGTATTTTACAGTTTGTGCTTCTTTTTTCAGTTAGTGCTTTTAAAAATCTTTGCCTACTGTAACATCATGAAGACCTCCTTTTATGTTTTCATTAAGAAGCTTTATTGTTTCATCTTTCACATTTTGGTGCATGATCCACTTCAATTTAATTCTGTGTACAAAGTGAGAGAGGAGTCAAGGTTCATTCCTTTTTCCATAGGGATATCCAAGTAAGTATTCCAGCACTACTTACTGGAAAACCAAAAGATGCCCCCATCCCCCTAAACTATTAGTGTGCCTTTGTCATATGTCAGGTGACCTTATATGTAGGGGCCTATTTGAAATTTTTTAATGTGTTCCATTGATATATTTGAGTATCCTTGGGCCAATACCATACTGACTTAATTACGGCAAGTCTTGAAATCTAGTCATAGAAGTCTTCCAACTCTGTTTTTTCTCCCCCTCACTCACAAATATTTTGGCTATTCTGGATCCATTTCTGCATAGATTTTAGAATCAACTTACCCATTTACGCATACATATGCATTAAGTGCCAGGAGCTTGGGATTGAATTTATAAATCTGGAGAGATTTTACATCTTAACAATACTGAATCTTCCCATCCATGAACATAGTGTCTCTTTCCACTTATTTAGGGCTTCTTTTTCTTAGTAATGTTTTACAATCCGGTATAGAAACCTTATACATCTTCTCTTTGAATTTATTTCTAGATATATGATATTTTGATGCTATTATAAATAGTTTTTGTATTCTATTTTTCAAATGTTTGTTGTTACTGTTTTCATAAGCAACCCAAAGTATTTGGTTCAGGTCATTTCAGTTGAAATACACCTAATGCCAGGTAATTTGTATTTGCTTGTGTACAAACCATTTATTCTACACTTACTTTATCATTAAAAATATTTTAAAGGATCTAAGAATGTTTTGTTCTCAAGTTGTGCAATATACCCCTATGAAAAGCAATACCTATGATTTATACAACTACTTGCTTTTGATTCAGGCTGTTAAGGTCATCCAAAATGTCTCACTATAACCAAGCCAAGATGTATAAAATATTCCAGATTACAGAGGTATAATCAAAGTAGCTCTCAGATTACATTTAAAATCTTACTTAATGGTTCATACCCAGATACAAACTCAAATTTAGACTTAGATTTCTAATTTAGACTTAGATTTCAAAGTGTCTTTATATTTTTACATAGGGAAACAAATGTCTATTCCTATGACCAGAATGATGGTTGTGCAAATATCTTACACTGAGATAAACTAATTACCATTTTGTAAAAAAAAAAAAAAAAAAAAAAAAAAAAAGAATTTTCATCATTTCATCTAGAAAATAATTACTGTGTGTTTACTAATGTTTTAGACATTGTTTTGGACACTGGGGATACAGCAGAAAATAAGAAACATAAGTCACTGCCTTAGAAGACCTAATAGTCAAGTGTCATGAAACCATGAGGGTATCACGCAAGTATGAGAAAAATGTGATGGAGAAGAGCACAGCAGGGAAGAGACATTAAGTAGACCACAGTGGGGTGTGGAGTGCCATTTTTAATAGAGTAGTAAGGGAAAGACTTACTGAGAAGTTAGTATTTTAAAGGATTTTAAGGAGATGAAGCAAGCTCTCAAGAATCTTGGTGGAGTATTCCAGAGAGAATATAAAGTATAAAGGCACTGAGGTGGGAGCACGCCTAGTATGCTCAAGGAACTGCAGACAGGCCAAGTAGTTAAAACAGAATGAGCAAAGGAATGATTTCATGGGGATGAGGTCAGAAAAGTAATAAGGTCATGTAGGATCTTCTACACTATTATAAATTCTTGTCTTTTACTATGAGTTATATGGAGTGCCACTGCAGAGATCTGAACAGACAAAATGACAACATCTGACTTTTTATAAGGATTCACTGGTTGCTGTATTGTGAAGAGACTGTAAGGGGACAAAGGCCAAAAGCAAAGACACTGTTAGGAGGCTAATGAAATAATCCAGATAAAAGATAATAGTGGTTTGGATCAGACAGCCTGGCAATGGAGATGATGATAAATAGTGAAATATTTTGAAAATATTAGCAAGGTTAATTACCCTGAGAGAGAAAAAGGTATGAAGGACGGCTCCAAGCTTTTGTCCTGAGCTACAGGCTTTACTGTTTCCTGAAATGGGAAAGACTGAGCAGTAAAGATTGGAATGATGTTAAGGAGCTTAGTTTGGGCCTTTAGTTTTATTTTTTTATTTTTTTTTTTTTTAATTTTTTTCAACTTTTATTTATTTTTTTTGGGACAGAGAGAGACAGAGCATGAACGGGGGGAGGGGCAGAGAGAGAGGGAGACACAGAATCGGAAACAGGCTCCAGGCTCTGAGCCATCAGCACAGAGCCCGACGCGGGGCTCGAACTCACGAACCGCGAGATCGTGACCTGGCTGAAGTCGGACGCTTAACCGACTGCGCCACCCAGGCGCCCCAAGGGCCTTTAGTTTTAAAGTGTGTTTTAGACATCCACATGGAGATGTCAAGTAAGATGTCGGATAAAGAAGTCTGCAGTTCGGAGCAAAGGTGATAGGTGATTCAACGGGAAATGATAGAGTTATCAAGATATGGTGCTAGAACAACTGGATACCTATGTGATATGAACTCTGATGAATGAACTTTGATCTCTACCTCCCAGTACAAAAAAAAAATTTAACTTGAAATGGATTACAAACCTAAATGTAAAACCTAAAGCTACAAATTGTCTTGAAGACAACATAGGGAAATATTTTAGCATATTGTAGAGTTAACTGTTTATTTATTTATAATTTTTTTTTTTTTTAGCATGTATTCAGTTTTGAAAGATGAAGAGACAAAGCATGAGCAGGAGTGGGGCAGAGAGAGAGGGAGACATAGGATCCGAAGCAGGCTCCAGACTCTGAGCTGTCAGCACAGAGCCTGACATGGGGCTCGAACTCATAGACCGAGAGATCATGACCTGAGCTGAAGTCGGACACTTAACCAACTGAGCCACCCAGGTGCCCCGAGAGTCAACTATTTGAAGACAAGTAATAGCAAAACTAAAATAGAACTACTTGTTTTCACACATCTTGTGAAAACACCTTAAATCTAATAATAAAAATCAAAAGAAAATGAGCAAAATGCATACACAACTTTTACTTTAAAAATATAATTGGGGCACCTGCGTGGCATCTCTTTTTTATTTTTTTATTTTTATTATTTTTGAGAGAGAGGCAGAGCGTGAGCAGAAGAGGGGCAGAGAGAGAGGGAGACAGAATTCAAAGCAGGCTCCAGGCTCTGAGCTGTCAGCACAGAGCCCAATGACGTGGGGTTTGAACTCATGAACCATGTGAACGTGACCTGAACCAAAGTGGGATGCTTAACCAACTGAGCCACTCATGTGCCCCAAGTGTCTGACTTTTGATTTCTGCTAGGGTCATGATCTCACGGTTTGTGGGTCCAGGCCCTACATGGGGTTCTACACTGACAACACAGAGCCTGCTTGGGATTCTCTCTCTCTCCCTCTCTCTCTGTCGCTACCCTGCTCATGCTGTCTCTCTTTCTCTCTCAAAATCAATAAATAAACTTAAAAAAACTAAAAAAAAAAAAAAAAAAAGAAGAAGAAAAGTATCTAAAAAAAAATGCAATTAAAGGGGTGCCTGGCTGACTCAGTGGAGCATGCGACTCTTAATCTCAGGGTTGTAGGTTTGAGCCCCACACTGACTGTAGAGATTACTTAAAAAACATAAAATCTTTAGGAAACAACAAAAACAAAAATACAATTAAAGGATAAAGAAATTTATGTTACAAAATAGAAGTGAAATTTTTTAAAGTAAACTTGTTTTACAAATGTTTACTCAGAGGCAATACATGCTAAAGAGCATGAGTTCTGTGGCTAATCTCCCTGAGTTCAAATCCAAGCTCTGTGACTTCTGGTAAATCCTTTTGAGTTTATCTATCAAATGGGTAAATCGTACATACAGGGTTGTTGTTGAGGATTAAATGAGTTATCACATGTCAATTGATCGTTATGGTGCCTGGCTCTAATAAGCAATCAATTAAAAGTTACCAGTTAATTCATGTGCCCAATTCGGTGAAGATACACAGGAAATGAATATTTTCCGACCTTGATTATGGAAATATATATTGGCCCAAATCTTTTGGTAGATGTTTGGCATTTTGTATCAAAGCCATCATAACATTCATTCTCTCATTGACTTAGTAATTCCACTGCTAGCAATCTTTCCTAAGAAAATTATCTGGAATACAGAAAAGGCCTTATGCAGAAAATTATTATTGATAACAGCTATGCACTGTGGAACCTAAATATCCAACAAGTGAGGAGTAAGCTGTGATATATAAATTCATATAGAGTCATTATTGATGGCTAATAAAAACTGTCTGGTACTGAAACTTTTTTATATAATAATCTTTAACGATCACCAGTACAATAGTGTTGCAACACTATGAATTATTTGGTTAGAAGAAATACAGGAATTATTTCCAAATGTTGACATTTGGGGGTGGGGTGCTGATTATATTTCTGTGATATCTACTCTGATCCACTGATTTATCTTTTTATTATTACTGTAGTACCACAACTAATCTCTAAGGGAGCTCTTTTTTCTTTAGAAGAATACTGATTGCCTTAGCTGGTGGCAGTAGAAAGCGAAACAGGTATTGGGGGAATACAACTGTGTTAGCCTTCCTTTGGGCGCCCAATCATCACATCCCTTTTATATAGCATCTGTTCTCACTGTACCTGCACCTGGCACACAGCAAACATTTGATAAATATTTGCTATACTTTTTTGGCGCTTGGCCTGTTGTATAGTATAGCAATTGTAAACCTTCACTTAAAATCCACTTGTGAATTTGTATATTTAAAAGGAAATTCTTAACAGGCAATACTTTCTTCTCATACTCAAAAAAAAAAAAATTAGTTCTAATAATACCACAGATAAACTTAAACCACTCAGGCACATTTCTTCTAAAAGTTTCTTTGGATATAAAATTTACAAAGAGTTAAACACTGGGTATAAAAGCAGTTTAACTATGTATTTATTATAACTGTATTTTATCAAACGAAGATGTCATCAATTGTAACATGCATCCTTATTTCAGAGATGTTAAAATATGGAAAAAGAAGTGGTATCTTAGAAACTATGAACAAAAGTAACTAACTGCACAGGAGTGATTAACTCCATGGCCTGCATGTGGAAAGTTCAGGGCATGAATATTATCCATTTACCTATTCTTATCAATACAACCTTTAAACTGTGCTCTGGCTTAGTTGCTGAAAAGACATCTATAAATTAAAGTTGTAAAACAGTATAATATTAAGCAGCATGCATGCTGTGATGAGAAGGATAAAAAAAGAACCAGATGTTTCACATTGACAAAAAAGTAGCAGTATATCTTTAGTAGCTATATCATTCTTTAAAAAAAATTTTTTTTAATGTTTATTTATTTTTGAAGGCAAGAAAGACAGAGCATGAGTGGGGGAGGGACAGAGAGAGAGAGGGAGACACAGAATCCTAAGCAGGCTTTAGGCTCTGAGCTGTCAGCACAGAGCTCCACGTTGGGCTTGAACTCATGAACGGTGAGATCATGACCTAAGCAGAAGTTGGACGCTTAGCTGAGTCACCAGGCGCCCCAGTAGCTAGATCATTCTTATTTAAACATCAGTTCTTACAAGTAAATTAACCACGTAATTATAAATTTCAGTCATTTAAAATAAATCACAGACACACACACACACACACACACACACACACACACACACACACACAAGACAACTATAGGCCAAGATCTCTGACGAACATAGATACAAAAAATACCAGCAAACTCAATCCAACAATACATTAAAAAAGTCATTCACCACAATCAAGTGAGATTTATTCCTGGGATGCAAGGGTGGTTCAGTATTTGCAAGTCAATCAATATGATACATCACATCAATGAGAAAGAATAAAAACCATATGATCAATTCAATAAACATAGAAAAAGCATTTGACAAGGTATAATATCCATTGACAATCAGAGCCCTCAACAAAGTAGGTTTAGAGGGAACATACCTCAACATAATAAAGGCCATATATGAAAAACCCAAATACTCAATGGGAAAAATCAGAGCTTCCCCTCTAATTTTAGGAACAAGATGAAGATGTCCACTCTCACCACTTTTATTCAACATAGTACTAGATGTTCTAGCCATAGCAGCCAGACAACAAAAAGAAATAAAAGGCATCCAAACTAGTATGGAAGAAGTAAAACTTTCACTATCTGCAGATGACATGATACCATATATAGAAATGTCTAGCTAACTAATTTGGATGTAAATTAAAAAAATAAAATAAAATAAAAAGTCTAAAGTCTCCACCAAGAAACAACTAGAACTGATAAATGAATTCAGTAAAGTTGTAGTATACAAAATCAATGTGCAGAAATCTGTTGCACTTCTATACACTATAATGAACCAGCAGAAAGAGAAATTAACCAAACAACCCCATTTACAGTTGCATTGAAAATAGTAAGATACTTAGGAATAAACCTAACTGAAGAGGTGAAAGACCTGTACTCTGAAAACTACAAAACACTGAAGGAAGAAACTGAAGATGACAAAAAGAAATGGAAAGACATTCCATAGTCATGAATTGGTACAACAAATATTATTAAGATGTCTATGCTACTCAAAGCAATCTACCCATTTAGTGCAATCCTTATCAAAACACCAACAGCATTTTTCGCAGAATTAGAAAAATCCTAAGATTAATATATAACCACAAAAGACCCCAAATGGCCAGAGCAATTTTGAAAAAGCAAAGCAAAGCTAGAGGAATCACAATTCTGGACTTCAAATTATATTACGAAGCTGTACTAATCCAAACAGTATGGTATTGGCACAAAAAGAGATACACAATGGAACAGGATAGAAAACCCAGGAATAAACCCACAATTGTATGGCCAATTAATATTTGACAAAGCAGGGAAGAATATCCAATATTTCTTCAACAAATGGTATTGGGAAAACTGGTCAGGTATATGCAAAATAATAAAATTGGACCACCTTCTAAATCATACAGAAAAATAAACTCAAAATGGATTAAAGACCTAAATGTGAGACCTGAAACCATAAAACTCCTAGAAGAGAGCACAGGCAGCAATTTCTCTGACACCTGCCATAGCAACATTTTTCTAGATATGTCTCTGAGGCAAGGGAAATAAAAGCAAAGATAAACTATTGGGACTACTTCAAAATAAAAAGTTTCTGCACAGTGAAGGAAACAATTAACAAAACAATTAACAAACAATTAACATATTTGCAAATGACATATCTGGTAAAGGGTTAGTATTCAAAATATATAAAGAACTGATACAACTCAACACCCAAAAAACAAATAATCCAGTTAAAAAATGGGCAGAAGACATGAACAGACATTTCTCCAAAGAAGACATCCAGATGGGCAACAGACACATGAAAAGATATTCAACCTCACTCATCATCAGGGAAATGCAAATCAAAACCACAATGAGGTATCACCTCATACTTATCAGAATAGCTAAAATGAAAAACACAAGAAACATCAAGTGTTGGCAAAGATGTGGAGAAAAGGAACCCCTGTACACTGTTGGTGGGAATGCAAACTGGTGCAACCACTGCGGAAAACAGTAAGTTCCTTAAAACATTAAAAAAACA
This sequence comes from Leopardus geoffroyi, assembly GCF_018350155.1. Lineage (NCBI taxonomy): Eukaryota > Metazoa > Chordata > Mammalia > Carnivora > Felidae > Leopardus > Leopardus geoffroyi. Next base: position 96,056,072 of record NC_059329.1, on the reverse strand, counting down.
AAAACCAAAAAAACCCCCTTACCCTATGATCCAGTAATCACACTACTGGATATTTATCCAAAGAATTAAAAAAACACTAATTCAAAGGGATTCAAAAGGGTATATGAACCCCTATGTTGATGTTTACAATAGCCAAGATATGGAAGCAGCCCAAATATCCATTGATTGATGAATGGACAAAGAAAGTGAGGTGTATATACACAATGAAATATTAACCAGTCATAAGAAAGGGTGAAATCTTGCCATTTGCAATGAGATGGATGAAGACAGAGAATGTAATGCTAAGTGAAATAAGACAGAGAAAGACAAATACCATATGATTTAACTCAAATGTAAAATTTAAGGAACAAAACAAACAGGCAAAAGAAAAAAAAGAGAGAGAGAGAGAGACAAACTGAGAAACAGACTCTTAACTATAGAGAACAACCTGATGGTTACCAGAAGGGAGGTGGGCAGGGGGATGATGGGTGAAACAGATGATGGGAATTAAGGAGCATACTTGAGGGGCACCTGGGTGACTCGGTTGAGCACCTGACTCTGGATTTTGGCTCAGGTTCATGATCTCACAGTTAGGGAGATGGAACTCTGCATGGGGCTCTGCACTGACAGCATGGAGCCTGAGATTCTCTCCCTCTCTCTGCCCCTCCCCTGTGCTCTCACAAGTATGCATGTGCTCTCCCCCACTCCCCAATCTCTCTGCCCCATGCTCGCCTGTGCTCGCTCATGCTCTCACACTCTCTCTTTCTCAAAATAAGTAAATAAACATTAAAAAAAAAAAAAAGGAGTGCACTTGTGATGAACACTGGTGATGTATGGAATTGTTGAATCACTACATTGTACAGCTAATATAACACTGCATGTTAACTTCATTGGAATTAAAATTAAGAAAAAAGAAATTAAATACATCTAAAATATATCAGGGATATATTGCTGTAATGGCAAGATACAGAAAAATATAATTAGCATGATTCTACATTTGTACAAAATAAAACAAATCAATACAAAAAAATAAATGAATACATCAGAAATAAAATGAAACAAAATCTGTTTTATGCCATCTCAAAATATGCAAATTCTGCTCTGAAAAATATGCGAGATTTTTTTTTATGCCCTCCCCAGAAAAATACAAATTGTGCTCTGAATTTGAGTACCACGACACAGTACATGGAGCTACAAACATAAAACCTCACCTCAGAGCTATTGATGGCCAAAGCCTGAAGTAGCAGCTTAGTGGCATCAAGATGGAGGCCATAGTGAATCAAAAGGTTGGCCAAGTTCACAAGAGGAATGTCCTGGTACTGAAGTGGAGCCAAATTCAAAGCCCTCTGAAGACAAGCAATAGCAAAAGTGCTGTTTCCTACTGCTCTCCAGTAGAGTCCAGCTTCATTGAGTATCAGCCAGACAGGAGCATTTGGCTGAAAAAAACCCAAAATACCTCAGTTAATGCAAGAATATAGTACTTGTTATGACAGATTTTTAGTGCATGCAGTTTAACTTTTAATTACAATTACTAAGCATTTAAATTTCAGATGTCTAAAGTAGGTGACTTACCTTATTAATAGCATGAAATAAGAAAGACCCAATTTCTTCTTCTGGGATAGTATAGTTATTAATACGGGAAAGCAAAATCTGAAAACATCAAAAGGAAGACTGACTCAATTGAAAATAACAGGGAAGACATTTGAAAGAATTCTACAGATAGCAGTCTTGACTTGAGCTCCTCAGGAACAGCTAATTTGAATAGATATTTATAAACATATATATAGATACACACACACACACACACATATATATACACACACATACATATATAAAAACATGAGGTCATCAGCATACCAACAGGTGTTGACCTGCTTATATGAATACCCTAGTTTCCTTTAACTAAAACATGTTAAAAGATGTATACCACATACATTATTAAGGTGATATACCATACCCCATTAAAGTCAACATAAGTGTCCAAAATCAAAAGAGAAATTTTTCAAAAGACAATAGCATCTAATACTTGATACAATAAAAAATCTTCTATCTTTTCTAGTGGGAAAAGCACTGGATCTCAATTGCTCTATGGTCCTGTAACATCTGTGCAACTGTGAGCAACTCTACGGTAGGGATCATGGTCTATTTACCTTTCCTAGTATTCCAAACAGTGCCTGGCACATAATGTTTTCTGCTTCAGTAAATGTTTGTTGACTGTAAGTAGTAACTGTTCAGTTTTAAAATTGACGTTTTAAAAAGGTTATTGTGATGGTGTGTTTTCTCTGCCAAAAAAGTAATTTTTTCATTTGTATCTATGGAATGGTATGGTATCGAATGTAGAATTTATATTCAGTAATAAAACATTCCTAGTTATACATTAACTAGTAGGAATTAAAGAACAAAGCTTAACAGAACTTCTCTATAATGTCTGTAAGGTAGCTGTAATTCATACAAACTTCTAAGGACCTCATATAAGGCCAGAGCAGGTTGATAAGGCCAGAAAGAGAATCTTCAAGCTTTCAATTTATATAAATTCCTGGAGGCTTGACCACTAAATTGAAGTGGTCAGAATGGCCTCCAGTAGATGAGCTTCATTTAACTAAACAGAGTTCTGTGTTGCTCATCTTTGTAGCACTCTTAGAGAGAGTGCTTATGTGGTCTGTGTAAACAGCAGCCCTGAAGCACCTTCAACGGCATGATTGTCTTCTTAATGATTTCACCAATTCCGTAACTCTATCTCTAGTTTTAAAAACTTTTAAGTTCAACAACTACCAATTTTTTGTTCTGCCTAAGAGGCTTGTGAAGTCACCCAGTATGGACGGCAATAAACACCAGCCTAAGTGAGCCTTACTTTTCGTGCATGGTCATCTGGCATTTTGGCTTTCAGATCCATGCGGACCTCTAATTCTTTGACTAAGTAGGACAGAGTCTGGCTTTTTCTGAAGTCAGTTATGGAACAGTCAGGGGTTTGGGCCTCTTCTTCTGAAGAATAATCATCACTGTTGAGTTCGTGGATCCTGGCACAAGAAAAAGGAACAAGATTCATATTTTCAAAGTTTGGGTGATTTCAAGATAAAGACTTAACCTTTCAAGTCCAAGGATGGTGCTCTCAAAGAACTGCCAGATGACAATCATGCAGAATCAAGTGCTTTGCCAAATCCATCAGCACTTGCCTGAGTCCTTTGTTTTCCGGAGGCAGAAAATACGTTGGCAATTCCCCACCAATAGGGACTCTCGGATAACTTTCTACACAATCTGCTCTTTTAGGCCACAGAATATGCTGTTTGTCCTAATGAAGAGAGAAAGTTCTCATCAATTTCTTTGGATTCAGTATTTCAACAGGCTAAATAAACTTTCAAAAGAACATAAATATACTAGGATAGTTTGAACAATTTAGTATTTTAAGATAATCGTAGACACAGTGGTAGACTGTAAAATTCTTTATATTGAAGAGTGTTGGTCTTAAGACTGGTTCAGGGTTGGGCTAAGTCAGCTGAGCCCGATGAGATACAAGGAGAGGCTTGCTTGGGGCTTCTGAGAAAGAAAAGCCAGTCTAAGTCTCTTAGCCACATAGGAGCAAAGAACATGTTACTCCAGTTGCTGCTGGCTGTCACCTCATGACCATGAGGAAGACAAGCTTTAGGATGAAACCAATACTATGGATGGTGAATTGAAAGGGAAAGAAATGGGTAATTGATGATATCACTGGGCTGAACCAACCGAAGTTTGCTCTAATCTATGGACGTCCTATATTATGAGGCATATTTTCTTTTAAGCCAATTTGAAGTAGAGTTTATGATTTGTAACTGAAAGCATATATAAGCTTATAAAACTGGCACAGAAAACTACTTCCCCTGAACTAAGACCTTTTCTTTGCCAATGCCAAAGTTTAACAATTTTTTGATTTGTAAAATGTTCATTTTTCTAAATATAAATAACATACATCAGAGGCTTACTAAACTTATATCTGTTTTTTTTAATGTTTATTTATTTTTCAGAGAGAGTGAGCACACAAGTGGGGGAGGGGGCAGAGAGAGAGGGGGACAGAGGATCTGCAGGCTCTGTGCTCAAACTCATGAACCTTGAGATCATGACCTGAGCTGAAGTCCAATGCTTAACTGAGTCATCAGGCGTCCCACTAAACTTAAATCTTGAAGCTATGAAACTCTGGAGAATTTGTATTACATATAACTAAATCTAAGTGGTCATATTAATTGTTAGAACAAAAACCTGATTAAATTCGGAAAATTTAATAGTGAATAAAAAATATATGGTATCTGTCCTCAGATTATTTATTTCTTAGCTAGCTTAGAAAGACACTTATTGACTTATTACCTATATCATCTGGTAGAATGTAAGCTCCAGCAAAGAGCTTGTGTACTGTATTCATAGTCCCAACCTGACACACAGTTGGGAGCTTGATACAAGAATGCTGATTAAAAACTGAAATACAGGGGCACCAGGGTGGCTCAGTCAGTTGAGCATCCCACTCTTGATTTCGGCTCAGGTCATAATCCCAGGGTCGTGGGATTGAGTCCTGCATTGGCCTCTAAACTGAGCACGGAGCTTGCTTAAGATTTTCTTTCTCTCTCTCTCTCTCTCTCTCTCTCTCTCTCTCTCCCCCTCCCTCCCTCCCTCCCTCTGTCTCTCTCCCTTTCTACCCCTCTCCCATGCTCATGCTGTCTCTCTCTCCCTAAAAAATAAAAAAAAATTTTTTTTAAGTGAAATACAGTTGACTCTTGAATAACAGGTTTGAACTATGCAGGTCTATTTACACGTGGATTTTTTTGATAAATGTAGCGCAAGTATTAAAACTGTATTTTCTCTTCCTCATGACTTTCTTAATAATGTTTTTTCTCTCACTTTATTGTAAGAATATAGTATATAATACTTACAACAAAAAATACATGTTAATCTACTGTTTATGTTGTCAGTACGGCTTCAGTCAACAGTAGACTGTCAGTACTTAAGTTGTGGGGGAATCAAAAGTTATACACAGATTTTTGACTGCATGGGGGTTTGGCCCCTTTAGCCCCCATGTTGTTTGAGGGTCAACTGTATATGTGAGCATATACTTAGGTCAAATTTAGAAACTTTCTAGGGTTGGTAATTATACTCAGAGCCCAAAGTTTTAAACTAAAATCAGGGTGTCTATATGCCCCATTTGACTGGAAGAAGACCTCAAGACATACCCTGTGTCTTGCTAAACTGCTACCTAGCAGAATGGCTTCTGTTTAATAGAAGTTTAATAAGTGTTTGTGGAACTAAGCTGAACAGTGATAGGGACCATATTAATCAATGAAGGTGAGGGTGACAGCTTTAAAAAATCTTGTCTGAGAAAACTCCTTTATCATTCTCTTACCCTATATGCATCAGAATCCCTGCCCCAGATCCAGAGAATGGAATGGGCTACAGGAGACGACTTGACCAAATCAGTGATATCACTCTGATTTGCCTGAACATCAAAATTCACAGACATCATACTGGAGGTTGATGAATCCTCGCCAAACTAGAAAATGAAAAGAACAGTTCAATCAAATTGGAAGCAGGAAAGAAGTTGTGACTAAGATTTAACCTAACCCAAAATATTAGTGAATACTCAAACCCAGTAGGAAATCTGAAAGTAGGTTAGTATCAAAGCAATCAGATGTTTATATTTTCAGAACTAGGTCCCAACACCATTCTCTTAGAAAATGCATAGTTAGCGATTCTCAATCAACTATGCCCTTGGGATATGAGGAAAATGGCATGGATTCTTTACTTCCCTTCTTTATTGTCCCATTACTTCCTTTTCATGATTTAGTCTCTTTTAGGTTTAATGATGAGCTTATTATCTAGAGGTTTGGCTCATTATTCCCCTCCCCTACCTAGACTAAAATGATTCCTACTCTATAAAATTCGTGTGCTGTGGTAGAAACAACGGAACTTAAAAAAGGGCTCAAGAGTTTAATATAGCTATGATTTAGGCATTATAACTATTACACAATCAACTCCAAATATAAATACAGTCTTCCTCCAAACCAAGGTAAATCAATGTTTGATATTCTTACAGGATACCACAACTTCTGTTTATTTCTAAAACCTTGTTAGATAAGAAAATGGGACCAGTATGGGAGGGAGTAGAAAAGAATGGATTCTTTCACTATATAGTGGAGATGTAACCTATGGATATATAAGACTGAACGCTACACTGGTACAGGGAGTCTTCCAATGGTATGTCCCCAAAGTTACCTGGGTTTTAGTCTATTTCATTTATAAATATTCCCTTTTTTCCCCTTAAAATAATGCTTGGATTCAAGGCTGGGAGCTATAATCTCAGAGGTGTAAGTCTTATCATCCTTTGAAAATAAAACCTGGGATACTGCTAGCACCTACTTGACAAATCACAGGAAGCTTGTGGTCCCTATACTACTTCTCCCCTAAATGGCCTCTTAATTTTTGCTTCTTTTTTTCAATGAGGTCTGGAGTTTTTCAGATTAAAGTGTATTAATTCTTCACAGTTTGTCTTCCCCTAGAAGCTGTTTTAATCTTTTAATTATTTAACTGCTTCTCTCTGGAAATTCCTAGATCTATGATTAAAGAAATGATAAGATTTTGATAGGATAAGATAATGTGTTACTTTATTCCCAACATCCTTGTGGATGATACTTGGAACTCTGGTTGTGTTTGCTATCTATAACAGCACTAATTAGATGCTATTTGGAATCATTATAATTATGTATTATTTTTTCCCAATTAGATAGGCTAGGATTGTATGTGTGTGTATGACTACACATATATGTATGCATATAAGTACACGTATGTGTATGGATATACATAGAAACAGAAACAGAAAGAGAAAACACACATGCATGTAGAAATATGGCTTAATAAAAATTTTCTATTGATAATGGTCATTTTGTTAAAGTTTTTAGTTGAAGCAACATAACTGGACTGATGACTTCAGGAAAGACCACAGCTACTCTTTCCCAAATTTTAAATTACTGGTATTACTCCAATAAGTAAAACGGGGAGATGAAGGCTTTGAGTTAAATACTAATAACAATCCAATGAAGCTCTCATGGTAAAGGAGAAAAGAAATAAAGACACATGAATAGACATTACAGCTAGTACTTGGGGGATCTGGAAATGTCATGCATGAAGCAAATGAGTATTATCTATAAAATCTGACTTCATAAACATACTCAAACCTTAAATTATTCACAAATTTTCAGGATCGAATATACAAGGAATCAAGCGTGGGGGGAAGCAATATTACTCTTAGATATGCAAAGTTATAAGAACTAGAAGAGACCAAGAAAAAGACCTGAACATAGTCCACATTTTCAAAAATGTCTCCACGATGGTAGCGCACAGGTTGGTCCCACTGGCAGTGTAAACTATGCTGCTGGTTGACCAGCCGGCATATCTGATGATTTCCTGGAATAAGAAAGGAAATTACCATTGTGGAGAAAGATCAGCAATGCCAACATGGTTTCCTTAGTCTAAGCCATTTGGTGTCAGAGCCTGGTAGAGTACCTACACAGGGTGTGCTTACACAGGGAAACTAATGGTTAACTAAATTAAATCATTCTAAAGAAGGGTGTTTCTCCACCTGTAAAAACAAAGGGGCTAAATCACCAAAGTATCTTGTGGCAATTACATTCTATGGCTGTAAAATCATTAATTACACTGTTTGGAGGGACTTTTGCCATCTCTCTGGAGACAGTCTGCTTTATCTACTTCATATTTTTGTTTTAAATTTATATGTTTAAGAGCTGTGGTTGTATTGCAGTACAGAGCAAGCAGTAAATAACCCCAAGGACTGAACATACTCCTTACACACAAAAAAGCAAAGAAAACTTGTTAGATGGACTGTATAATGGACTTTAAATGGTCACAGCTAAGGTTTAAAGATTAAGAGGCCTCCCAGATCAATATATTTATCAAGGGAGAAGTATATAATATAAGGGATTCTATTAATTTATTCTTTGGTGTCTAGCTGTTAGATCTACTCCCAATGGGTATTATCAGAAATGAGACATTCTGGATATAACCAAGTCACTGATATCCTGTCAACCCAAGTGCCCTTAAGACAGTGGATCTATTGGGTCATGGGCTTTAAGAAGTTTTTGTTTTGTTTTGTGTTTTAATAATTCTTATTTTTTTAAGTTTATTTATTTATTTATTTAGAGAGAGAGAGAGAGAGACACCATGCATGCGGACACGCACAGGCATGAGCGTTCATGGGGGAGGGGCAGGGCAGAGAGAGATAGGGGGAGAGAGAATCCCAAGCAGGCTCCGCACTGTTAGTACAGAGCCCGATGAGGGGCTCAAAATCACAAACCCTGAGATCATGACCTGAGCCGAAATCAAGAGTTGGATGCTCAACCGAATGAACCACCTAGGTGCCCCTGGACTCTAAGAAGTTTTAATAAAATCTATATGTCCTCTTCCCAGGAAAAAAAAAAAATTGTGCACACACACATTACTGCATATAATTTTGGGGAGGATTTAGAACCTCCTGAAACTAACCAGGTTAAGAATTCCTGCTTGAGACAAATACCAGTCTAAAACCTTTTAAAATAAAATACTTGTTTTTAAGGGAGCAAGAAAATAAGAGTTAATTTGTGTTGGCTGGAGTGTGTGGATGCTTTGTTTCTAGGGTGTGTCTGGCTTGTGTTTACTTGATATATGGCCCGGGCCACATTACTCACAGTGTTTTCAGACCAGCAGCAACAGCCATCCAATAGGAGGAGCTTGTTAGAAATACAGAATCTTCAGTCCTACCTCAGACCTACTGATCAGAACCTGCATTTCAAAAAGATCTCCAAGAGACTTGGCATGCACTTGGCCAAACAACTGTTGTTAAGACTTCTAGGATCTAAAAAATTTTTTACAATAAAATGTGCATTTTAAAAAAGCTAGAGACCAGCTTTTTTAGAAACCAGCTCCCCAGGTCTGTTGGTATACCACTATGAGGACTCACTTTTAAGACTGAGGGGAGTCGTAAACCAAAACTTTATACCACTTTTAGGCTACACAAAAGTTATGAACGTAGAACATGCTAGAAGTGAACTTCCTAACCTGTCTTCAATTATTTGGAATCAATACTTACCTAATTGTGCCTCTTTTGCCATCTGTGTCTCATGGATGATATTTCTTAAGATTTGCTCCTCCTGAATCAGCTTATGTTTCTCTAGGATCTCCTGCTGTCTCAAGTAGTGGTCATGCTGTTTTTGGTATTCTTTCAACTCATTCAGTGTTCGCTGGAGGGATCTTAACATTTTTCAACACCAGGAAAAAGTTATAGAGCTTTAAAATTGAATTTTTAAACACACTTATTGCATAGATTTTGTGGTCATCAGCAATGATTACTATTTTCCTTAAAAAAAGTTTTTTTTTCCTTTTAACCTACAACCACTGTACCACAAGTTCAAAATAATGGGGTAAAATAAACCTGTCGTTTGTTAACTTGGGGGTAAAAAAGATGGATGCAAAATTCTTCCCCTTAAGTACAACTATCCTGACTTTAAATGGTGTGTTGGGATGGTTCAGGTACCCAAAAGATACTAAACAATATACTATAACATTTTACATCTCAACAACTATTTGCCTCCACAAAGTTTGTGTTAGTTCCACTGACATTCAAAGCCTCCTTACTATCTTTTCTTTTGATTCTGCATAAAGACAAGGTTAACAGAAAAGGCCAACAGTACCTAGCCCTTGAACTCTAGCTCCCTGGGTTTGTGATTTTGGGAAAAACCATAGAATCCTGGCTTAGAAAGAAATATTTTCTACCACCTGGTATCAATAGATCAGCTGCCTGATTATTTTTAGTCATAAAATCCTTTCTACCTATTACATTGTAACATATGGAGATTTAGGAGCTGTACAGACTGTGCTTACACAGAGAACCAATTCACTCAGCCAGGACAAGTTCTGATCAGGTGTAACAGAAGTCAGGTATAAACAAGTAAGCGGTCATTCCTTCCTTTTCACCACATTATGCTTTAAATTGACTGGAAAATAACCAAATACAGTAATTTAAGGACTTCCAAATGTCCATTTAGTTCTCTGATAATCAAAGTAGCCTCAATGTTCTCTTTCATAAGAGAAGAACAATTCACTTTGAGTTATGTGAAGTTTCCTAACTGGCCCTACTATTTATGGAATCAAATACATTTTTTAAATTAAGCATACTGCAAGGGCCAAATAAAACAGAATTTCATTACTGTACAATTTATAGAAATCTGATTAAAATATGCACCAAATAATGTTTCTCAACATCACTTAACTAACTTAACAATAACCCAACAAGGCAGCTAAAGGGGAGAAAGATCAAATATAGCACATGCAAGTGATTTTACTGACAATGCATTCTATGGAAATGAAAACATAATAGAGTTAGTGTTCAAGAGCACCCCAATCCATTTGACTTCACAAAAGCAATCGATGGTCAGAAGTGTAAAGATCTAAAATGACACAATTTACGGCAAAGATTCTCTAGTTCCTGGAATCCATGCTATTAAAGACTCCTCTGAATTGTGCTGAGCTTCCTACACCTAGAGAAAAGGGACAGGACTAGCAGTAATGAAGAGGTTTTTCTTAATTCTAATGAACAAATTAACACTGACATCACCCTACACAGGTCTAACTTAGGGCTTCAGGGAAATTGTCTTTTCCAATTACCTATGTTGAGCTTCCAATTTCTGCTCGAGTTTTTGCTGACACAGGACAGCGTGCTTCCTCTTTATAGCTTGCTCAAACCCAGGTTTGGCTTGCAAAGCATGGTCATAACAGAGCACTGAGTGGTTATACTCCCCCAGCATCTGAAGAGACAAAAACAAACACACACACACACACACACACACGGAAAAACGTCAGCCACGGCCTGGCTGGATCTGTCCAAATCTCCTAATGATTTATGAGCTCACACTTACATCTTACTCTACAGTGAATGTTATTTTTGATCAGTGACCAAATCTACAACATAAGATATGGTATAAGATAACTAGAAAGTATAACTAGCTTAAGAGGTGCACTCTGCAGGAATTTAATATTACTATCAATTTAATTATTTTTCTTTTTTGTCAAGAGGCTAAGACAATTATGATACATTATCGTGTTGAGGTTTTTCATCCTAATTTCTTCATTTCCATTCCCTTTTTCTTGTTCAGACCAAAAGAGGAAGGAAAAAAGGTAATTTTTAACTGGAAATAAATTATTTAAAAAAGGAAGGAAAATAGCAACTGGTTTGGCTCATGAAAACAAAAACGTTGTATTTACTGCGTATATGTTTCCCAAAGTATAATAGCTGGTGAAGAAGTCACTGTCATCCAGAGCTGCATGGACCACAACAGCAGCATCTGCAGAGAAGTGAGCTCTGTGCAGAACATTTGCCAAGTTGACCAGGGCAATGTCTTTATTGTGCCTAAAAGAGAAGGAGAGGCATAATTAGACGTTAGGAAAGAAGCATGTGCTCTATATGATTACATAACTACTTGAGAAGGGAAAATTACATCTGAAGTTATTGAACTTAACTTTGAGTATACTGATAGATGGAGAAAATAACTTAAGAAAATCATACTGTTTCATTTTTACATAACTGATGGTGCTTATTCAATCTGATAGCTACAAATTTTGCCACAAAAATAAGGTCTTGCAGACATTTTATGATTTTAAAATATATTTAGGGCTTATTATTTGTTTTGAGAAAAATTTAATTTATGCTAATTCCTCCAGGCAAGTTTCTTATATTCAAGTCTCAAGTGAATCAGAGCGTGTCTACATTATATATTTTTTCCTTAATGGAAATTAGAAGAACATTATTAAACTTTGAATTTTGAACTCTGAACAAATAATGTATTTGAACTTTGAGCTTTTTGACACTGGTCTTTTTTTTTTTTTTTTTTTTTTGTGATGGGACTAAATTCTTTGAACAGGGATAGAGGAGAGTGTAAGTACAAAAGAATGCTTCTTCATACTGTTTTCTCATGCATTATTTCTTTAACAGTCCTGAGTTCTGTGGAGACTCAGGCAGTCCAGAAAGGGAGAAATCTTACCTGGAAGAGAAGTGAAGTGCTCGCATGGCACATTCCACCACCTGATATGGCTCATTCTTTATTCTCCAGTAAAATGAAGCCATGTTATACAGTACCCATGAGGAAGAATTCTAGAGATGAAACAAATAAAATGACAATCAAACACAACTCGACACACTTTCTTCGACTTAGAATGTTCAAAGTGAGCACCTTTACTATTCTGTCTCTTCTGAAACTTCATATGAAGAAGAACATGACATTACAGCAGTGATAAAGCAGGGGACAAAGGACAAATAAACTACACCTGCCAAAAAAGCCTCCTGATCATCATCAGGAGCAAAGTGCATTAAGGTGTCATCTCCACAGAGAGACTATTCAACTCCAAATTATCACTCCAAGGGGTGAATTATGCTGAAAGCCCGCCAACTGGCCCCAACTTGTTGGTTCCTATTTCAGGATTTCAGAAGTTAGGACCTAACCTACTTAGAAATGCCAGTTGTTCTAATGTGAAATTCCTGAAGTTAACAAATTTAATATCTGAATGAAGGTACATATGTAAGCAAATGACAAGCTTATGCTTTTGTAAAAGATGAATTTTTTTTTAAAGATTTTTTATTTTCAAGTAATGTCTACACCCAATGCGGGGCTTGAACCCACAGTCACAAGATCAAGAGTCACATGCTTTACCAATTGAGCCAGCCAGGTGCCCCTTTTATTTCATTCTTTAGTCATGTGTGTTCACAATGTAATGCAAACCAATACTGCTAAAAAATTAGGTCTTCAGTACAGAGTAATAAGTGGATCAGTTACTGAAGTTAAACAGAAATTCAGATTCCTTCTGTGGCTTGGATTTTCGTCTCATAACATATCCTAAATTTTAACCACACAGAGGTCAAAATACTATACTGGACCACTACAAACAATTCAGTGTAAATAAGTTTAAGCCCATGTAGAGAAAATTCAAACTCAGCAGTGCAAAACAGTCAAATTAAGTTTTCTAAAACAGTCATAAAGTTTAAGATAAACAGAAACATACATATGACACCCATTGTTTAGTATCTTTAATATATAAAGAGGTCCTAAGAAATCTAAAAAGAAAGACAAAAATGCATGAGAAAATGGGCCAAAGACATGAACAGACAATTCAGAAATAGGAAACAATGGCTAATAATCAAAGAATAGAAATAAAAGGGACACAAATTTTCCTTTTACAAATTGGCACAGATTAAATAGAATGCCAACACTCACAGTTGGCTACACTGTATAATAACTTCAGATATTGACTGTAGAAAAGTTAGGTGAGTATAGCATTTCTGAGGGACAGTATGACAACATTTATATAAAGGGCCTTAAAAATATGATTACACTTTGATGCCCAAAATTCCACTATTAAAAATTTATTTTATGAAAATAAGTGTTTTAACTATAAAGGTGCATAAAAATAAAGATCCAGAAGATTTTATTATAAAACACTAATTAACTGAGGTTTTTTTCATTCTCTTTTATAGACTTTTATAAACTCTGAATTTTTTTATAATGACAAATTGTTTTCTTTTAAAAATAGTTATTTAAAAAGTAGTTGTTTTTGCGGTGCCTGCGTGGCTCAGTCGGTTAAGCACCTTAAGTCATGATATCCCATCTCATGAGTTCGAGCCCTGCATCTGGCTCTGTGCTGACAGCTCAGAGCCAAGAGCCTGCTTCAGACTCTGTGTCTCCATCTCTTTGCCCCTCCCCAGCTCACGCACTCTCTAAAATAAATACACGTTAAAAAAATTTTTTTTAAAGTAGTTATTTTGGGGGTGCTTAGTCTCTCTTCCCCTTGCCCGCTTGCATGCACTCTAAGTAAATAAAAAACATTAAAAAAAAAAATCTTTAAAATAAAAAATCACTCTCTAGACAAAAACAATCTAGGCAGGTTATTTTCTGAGAACAAAAGACCTTCTGTGAGCACAGTCTCTGGCTTTTTCTTTTTTTCTTTTTTAATTTTTTTTAACATTTTTATTTATTTTTGAGCAGGGGAAGGGCAGAGAGAGACGGAGACACAAAATCCGAAGCAGGCTCCAGGCTTCGAGCTGTCAGCACAGAGACTGACGCGGGGCTCGAACCCACAAACTATGAGATCATGACCTGAGCCGAAGTCGGACGCTGAACTGACTCAGCCACCCAGGCCCCCCTGACTCTTTCAATCACTGATGACTTACCTTCTGTAGGCCTTCATGAATGAGGTGGCCTATGTCGTCTATACTTCTTCCTAGTCGTTTGGATAAATATGTGAAGATTGGATCTTCTTTAGGTAATAGAGGTGCAGAAAGATTAACTCTCTCTTGTACACCCTGAAGAAAAGAAGAAAAAAAGTGAAAAAAACTAAAACAAAACAGAAAAAGGAGATCATAAGACAAAAGCTCACAAGTAACTCAGTATCTTAATGCATTTATTTTAAAGGCATATTAAGAAATCGGAGATATTTGTAAAATTATAAGGCTGTTTGAAAGAGGAGAAGAAATATAAAGACTATTTACAAGCAAGAGAGTAAATTACAGAAAAAAATGTAGAAAACAAGATCCTGAATCTCTCTACTTACTCGCAGGTGCTGAAAAGCATGTATACTATATGGAAGTTCTAGAATTTTGGTACAATCAGGTTGCTCAGGGTCTGGAGGGACAGGAGATTCTGTGTCGATATAATCTTCAGGGCTAAAATTAAGAAGCCGGGAGCAATGAATGAATGAAAGGTGAAAAAATGTCTAGTTTTCCCCTAATGGAACCATATTTTCATAGCATCTCTACTTTACAACCAATATTAGTCAACATTCAACCTTTTTCACATTGCTACTGCTGGAGTCAATATTTTGAGAGTTCAACTTAAAGGAGATAATTCGAGAGTTAGAAAATAGTAGGTGTATCAAAGAATGTTAAGATCATGGGACTGTTTTAAAAGCTTTTTACAATTCTTTCTAGAAATATTAAACCACTTTACATTTCTATTGACAGCCTCTCTACATTTTTACCAGTTACTGATTTTTAAATATTTTTTTCCAGTTTGATAGGTGAAAACAATTTAAATGGTTTAATTTGTACTTATTTGATCCCTACTGAGAGATATGTTTTCCACATGTTTATGGACCATTTGTATTTCTTTTACTATAAACTGTTCAATCTTCTACTGTAGTATTCAACATTTTAAGTCAATCTTTAAGAATTCTACATGTGAGTTATTTTGAAATTTCAAATTTCAATAAACTCATTCGTGATTGAAGCTTATTCTCATTAGATAATTTACTGATTTGAGAAAGTTCTGTTCGGGAACATGTTAATTTTATTTTTGGAGAGAGATTTTCTTTTACCTGATGTCTTTGCTTTCCAAAGTTATGTATGTGCCATCATAGAGATCCAGGTCTCCTAAGGGCACCTTGGCTTTGATGCAGTCTGGATCTTCTTTATTATGTCTCTGTTCCAGTCCTGTATCTCTGTCCTCATTCTCTTCTATGTGAATTTTTTGAGCAACTAATTGCTTCTGTTAAGACAATAAGAACATAATGAATTTTTCCGTTATTTCAGTCTAGATACCACATAAGAGAAGAGGAGAATTTAATGTGTTGAAGTTAGAATCCTCTATACAGACAAGGATTCTGAGCACACTAGTGCCCCCTTATCTGCAGAAGTATGTTCTAAGATTCCCAGTGGATACCCCAAACTGTGAACAGTACCAACCCTATATATGTTATGTTTTTTCCCATACATATATACCTATAATAAAGTTTAATGTATGGGGCGCCTGGGTGGCGCAGTCGGTTGAGCGTCCGACTTCAGCCAGGTCACGATCTCGCGGTCCGGGAGTTCGAGCCCCGCGTCGGGCTCTGGGCTGATGGCTCAGAGCCTGGAGCCTGTTTCCGATTCTGTGTCTCCCTCTCTCTCTGCCCCTCCCCCGTTCATGCTCTGTCTCTCTCTGTCCCAAAAATAAATAAACGTTGGAAAAAAAAAATTTAAAAAAAAAAAATAAAGTTTAATGTATAAATTAAGCACAGTAACAGATAACAATAATAATAAAATACAAGTTATAACAATATACTGTAATAAAAGTTATGTGAACGTAGTCTCTCAAAGTATCTTCTTGTACTGTATTCATCCTCATGATAATGTGAGATAATAAAATGCCTACATGGTAAGATGAAGTGAGGTGAACGACGTACGCACTGTGACACAGTGTTAGACTATTAGTGACCTTCTGACGATAGGTCAGGAGGAGGATCATCTGCTTCTGGACCACAGTTAATTCATGGGTAACTGAAACCACAGAAAGTAAAACTGTGGATAAAGGGGGGTTAATTAGTTGACAACTAAATAAGCATCTCTAAACAGGTATTCATGGACAGAAAGTAACAGAAAATGACATTCACACTAATGGCACCTGAATACCTCCATAATATGATATCTGACCACCTATGAAACTGCATCTATTGAAGTGCTGGCTGGCTCAGTTGGTAGAGTGTACAGCTCTTGATCTCAGGGATGGGAGTTCAAGCCCCACACTGGGTGTGGAGCCTACTTTAAAATAAAAACTCGGGGCACCTGGATGGCTCAGTCCGTTAAGCATCTGACTTCGGCTCAGGTCACGATCTTAGAGTTCATGAATTCAAGCCCCGCGTTGGGCGCTGTGCTGACAGCGTAGAGCCTGGAGCCTGCTTCGGATTCTGTGTCTCCTCTCTCTCTGCCCCTCTCCCACTCATACTCTGTCTCTCTCAAAAATAAATTAAAAAAATAATGGGCATGAAATGTTTTAATTATTGGAGTAGACTGTATTACTATTAATGAACTTGTGGCCTTACAAAGGACTCCTTACAAAGGACTCCTTACAAAGGACTCTACACCATTGTTCTGCTGGACTCATATGTGGCCAGTATGACTATTTTGACAAATGTAACATGAGAGGTGCGATTAAATCCTCTGGAGGGAAGCATTTTTACAGCCAGTGTATGTTCTTTTCCCTCAGGTACTGAGAACAGCAATATTCCAGACAGTAGCTGTTCTGTCATCTTGAGTTCTGGCTTTTGGACCAGAGTGACATTTAATATGATCTTATTGTTTTAAACCATTAAGATTACTGGGATGTTACTAAATGATGTTTCCACTTACTCCCTCCCCACTCTCCTCCTGTAGGTAAACTATACTATACTGCCCTATGACTTCAAGCTTGGCCATGTGACTTGATCTGGACAATGGAATGTGAGTAGAATTTTTTTTTTTTACTTTATTTATTTTAAGAGAGAGAGACAGCATGAGTGAGGGCAGAGAGAGAGGGAGAGAATCTTAACTAGGTTCTGCACTGTTAGAGCAGAGCCCAACGTGGGGCTCAGATCACGAATAAGCTGAAATCAAGAGTTAGATACTCAACCGACTAAGCCATCCAGGTGCCCTGAAATGATGTCACTTCTAAGTAGAAATTTTAAAAATTTTTTTTTTTTTCAACGTTTATTTATTTTTGGGACAGAGAGAGAGCATGAACGGGGGAGGGGCAGAGAGAGAGGGAGACACAGAATCGGAAACAGGCTCCAGGCTCTGAGCCAGCAGCCCAGAGCCCGACGCGGGGCTCGAACTCACGGACCGCGAGATCGTGACCTGGCTGAAGTCGGACGCCCAACCGACTGCGCCACCCAGGCGCCCCATAAGTAGAAATTTTAAACAGGCTTGTATATTTGGTTAGTCTTCCTTGAGCCTCCACCTTCCTCTGTGAAACAGCACTGAGATTTTTGGGACTGTTTGTTGCCAATGCAAAAGTTGACATACATTGCAAAATTTAGACTATCTTAACTAATGCAATCCTTAATGTGATTAAACATATTTTCAAATATTTATGAGATATTTTGTAGCTTGATTGAGTCTGCCTATTTTTCCCTAGTGATTCTTCACTGATTTGTAGATATTTGTGAAGAGTGATTCTGTAAACTCATTCTTCAGTTATAACAGTATTCTCCCAGCTTATAACTTATGTTTTAATTTTGTTCATGGTGTCACTTGCGAGACAGAGGTTTTTAATTTTAAGATGGTCAAAACTATCAATTAATTTTCTTAATTGTGATTTGTGTTATTTAAGGAGCCCTTCTTTATCCCAATGTCATAAACATATTAATATATTCTTATTTTTAAGTTTTAAAGCTTTACTTTTTCACATTTAGTGCTATTGTCTGAACATTTGTGTCCCTTCCACCCTTAAAAATTTACATGTTGAAATCATAACCCCTGAAAATGGTATTAGGATGTAAAGCTTTTCAGAGGTGCTTAGGTCATGAGGTTGGTGTCCATGGAAAATAGAATTTTGCACTAATATTCATGTGGTAGCAAAACCTGATGAAAAGCCATTTTATACTTTGTATCCTCTTGGTGTGAATATTCACACATTTCGCTAAAGAAATATTAATGTCTTTGAATATGGAGTTTGGGACCAGAACCTGCTGGCAGTACAATGTAATACTAGATATCTGCACCTATAACACTTCTAAAAGAAAAAAAAAAGTAAAAAGCTGTATTCTAACCATATATAGCCCTGGTGATTTCAGATGAGGGACTGTGAATTTGTATAAATACTGCCATCACAGCTTTTTTCTGCTTAGTATTTACATAGTGAAAACTTTTTCCATCCATTTATCACCACACTGGCTTTGTGTCAGGTGTATTTCTTACACGTCCCATACAGCTGGACTAAGTAAGAAATCCAATCTGATAGTCTGAGTTTTAATCAGCAAGTTTAATCTGATATATTTACTGTGATTGCTGATCTATCTGAATTTATTTTAAACATGTTATTTTGGATTTTCTGTTAAATTTTTTTTTTTTTTTAGATTATTGAAGTGTAGCTGACACAAAATGTTGTATTAGTTTCAGGTACGTTTATCATTCTTTTTCTTTGCTGCTGTTTTTTTCTTTTCCTGCCTGTCATGTGCTTGTCAACACTTTCTATGTTTCCTCCTCTCCTCCTGTATTTTCTCTTAACTTGTAGGTTTGGAAACTACAGATTGCAGTTCCATTATTTTAGTCCTTGCCTCTACTTTATTTTTGGTTAAGTTTTTCATCAGTAAATATTTTAATGTATTTCTGAAAGATACTCCTTAAATACAGTTTGTTTGGGTGCCCGGGTGGCTCAGTTGGTTGAGTGTCTGACTCCTGATTTTGGTTAAGGTCATGATCCCAATGCTGTGGGATTAAGCCCCACATCATGCTCCATGCTGGGCACGGAGCCTGCTTAAGATTTTCTCTCCCTCTCCTGCTGCTGTTCCTTTGCTCCTGCTCTCTCTCTCTGGAACACACACACACACACACACACACACACACACACACACACACACTCACGCACACACACAAAACACACAAAAAAATCTCTTTAAAAAAAAAAAAAAAAAAAGGAAGGATGCCTGGATGGCTCAGTGGGTTACATCCAAGTCTTGGTTTCGGCTCAGGTCATGATCCTGGGGTGGTGGGATTAAGCCCTCCTTTGAGCTCTGCGCTGGGTGTGGAGCCTGCTTAAGATCCTCTCTCCCCATCCCCTCCACTCTGCTCCTTCCCCTGCTCATGCTCTCTCTCTCAAATAAAAAAATAAATAAAACAAAGAACTTAAAATAAATAAATAAATAAATAAATAAATAAATAAATAAATAAATAAAAATACAGTTTGTTTGAATCAAAATCCAATGAGACCCACACACTGCAATGGCTGATTTGTCTATACATCTGTTAATCTGCTGGTAATTCCTCCAGTTCCCCTCCCCACCTTTTTTAATCTTTATAATTTGTTTAAAAAGTCGGGTCATTTGTCCTGCAAAGCTTGCCACTCTATACGATTTTGCTGACTGCATCTCCTAGGTTCATTTCACGTGTCCCTTTCTTTGTCTTGTACATTTCCTAAATATTGACAGCAGGATCCAGGGGTTCTTAACTTTTTTGTGTCATAGACTTCTTTGGCAGTCTGATGAAATCTGCAGACTCCCTTCTCAGAATGATCTTTTAAATACATAAAAAATATAGAATGGCAAAGGAAATGTCATTGGAAACAAATGACACTGGAAAATACAGTGGTTTGACTGAATTCCTATTTCTTTTGGCAAGACTACTTGAAAGGTAGCAAGACTCTTAAATTTTTAGTATGTATGCCCGTAAGTTTTCCAACAGGATTTTGTTACTTTCACCTTCTCATAAACAGGACAGAAGAGTCTAACAAGCCTTAACTAATCACTGAACATACCTCAACACAACTACATATTAATTTAATCTAGTTTTACCTTTCAAAGCACAAAAAAATAATTAAATAAGGTTAGCAACTTCTTCATTAGTATTTTTACTCATCATTGTATATCCTACGCGTGTCTACTGGGTGTACTTTTCTTTGTGCTGAAGTACATCTTTAATTTTCTTTAAAGTGAGAGTCTGGTAAATAAACTCTGTATGTCAGAAAACATCTTTGCTTTACCCTCACTCTTGAATGATGGTTTAAAAGAACATAAAATTCTAGTTTGACTGGTTTTCCCCTTAGCACTTTGAGGTTATTCCTCCACTGTCTTCTGGCACCTTAAGAAGTTCATTTAGCTGTCACTACTTTGTAGAAAAATGATATTGTTTAGTGTCATGGCTTTAAGTCTATATTTCAGTGAATAACAAATTTTTATCTCCAGCCTGTACCTTAATCAAAAACTGATGGAGTCAACATTTTTCATTTTCGTTTTCATTGACATGATGAATGGCATTTCCCCCTTCACATACTCTAAGTCTCCTTCTCTTTATATCATACTGCCTCTTAAAAAAAAGAATGGAAATAAACATATACAATGTGTATATGCATTTGAAAATAAAAACTATTTTCTGCACCGATGCATTTTTTGAACACTGTGTTTTAAAAAAAAACATATAAAGCTTCCAAGCACGAAGCTATATAAATATACCTACTGTCTTATTCCCAGTTTTTCAAATAATTAATATTGTGTGTAATTAAGCAAAATCAGTTTATGGAAATCAAATGATAGAAACAAAAAGGTCAGATTTTATTAGCACCAATAGGTTTCAAGTTTTCAAGGTGCAAAGTGATTAACGCTTTCATCTCATTGTAAGAACACATAATAACAAGACCTTAGTTTTCCCTACTTGGAAATTAATAAAAACTACATTTTTTATAGAGTATTGAAACCATTCTTCCTTTTTGTATTTTACCCAAACTCTCCTTCTAAGCATATGTATAGAGACTGTTCCTTTTCATACTTGATGGAAAAACTTATACATGGAAACCCTGAACAAGGATAGGAGTCAAGAATCAAGCAAAACCCAAGTTAGTCTGTTTCTCTTACTATTGCTCAAATGTCCTCTAATTAGATGTTATTTTTAAAATCGGGATTTAAAGGTAATATATTCAGGGTGCCAAGGTGGCTCAGGCAGTTAAGCATTGGACTGGACTTCGGCTCAGGTCATGATCTCATGGTTTGTGGGTTTGAGCCCCACATCAGGCTAGGTGCTGACAGCTCAGAGCCTGGAGACTGCTTCGAATTCTGTCTCTTTCTCTGCCCCTCCCCAGCTCATGGTCTGTCTCTGTCTCTCAAAAATAAATAAAATGTTTAAAAAAAAAGTTAAAAATGAAAGTAATATATTCCTATAAAACTGAGAAGAATTGAGCTTAAGAAATAATTCGCTCTCATTTTTCTTTGAATACAATAGCTCCCCATGAAATACAACAAGTTTCAGCTGCATATCACATGCCCATTGCCTCACCTCCAATTCTTTGAGGTAGTTAACAGTTGTTTCTTGTCTCATTAATATGACTAAGTCATGGGGATGCTTCAAGTTCATCGGCGAATCCACCTGCAAGCAAGTAAGTGATAAACAAAGCTCAGATTTCATTAACATTTGTTTGGATTCATATAAAGTTCCCTTTAATATGCTTTAAATTACTGTTCAACTACCACTATAATCAGTGTTAGGTGCTTACTAAAACCCAAGGACTATTTCAAAAGTGATCGCACATAAATTTCAGCAAAGAGAATATCATGTTCAGTAGCTGTCCCTTGAATTCCAACTTGAAAGACTAAGCTTTTGAAATGAGTATTCTAACTTGGTCAGTCATAGAAGAAATATGCGAGAAGAGAAGTATTTGGCAATGAGTGATAAAGTAAATTGCTTAAAAGATAATTCATGCTTGTAACAATAAAAAAGGAATTGTCTTGTCTTGACAGAATATTCCAGATCTGAACAGGTTTGGAGTGATAAAAGGAAAACACTAAAAGCACCTATTTTTGAAGGCTATTTGTAGAATCCATAAATCAAAGTTAATATAAAATAATCTTGAGATCTCTTATTTACAGCTCATGTTCTCTGGATCATAAACAAGTGACCATGTGGTTGAAGATGTAGGAAAAATGAGCCCTCCTATGCTAAAAGGAGGCTTATACATTTGTTCTGGTTGAATGGAGGGTCATTTGACAACATGTATCAAAATGTTAAAAGTGCCTATCTTTTGATCTGGCAATATTAACTCTAGGAAAACTATCCTACAGACGTTATTAAACAAATAGGCAAAAATATACACAAGGATAAAATATATATATATACACACACAACGAAGCTCACTACAACACTTTAAGCTGCCAAAAAAACTAGACACAACCTAAGCCCACCAATAAGAGAATGGGGAAATCCACAGTCTAAAATAGGATACAAAAAGACTAGACATACTGTCATGGGAGGATGTTCACAATGTATAATTAACTAAAAATAAAGAATATGTATACTATGATATTTTTAAGAAATTACGTGCATATATTTTTATAAATGTATACATGTTTCTACATGCACAAAACCAAGTAAGTTTACAGTGGTTTCTTTTGGGAAGTGGGATTAAGAAGAGAGGCACACTCTCTTTATTTATATTTGTACATTTTAAAACTGTTTATCATGTACACATATTACATTTATAATAAAGAAAAAAAACCACACACACACACACACACACACACACACACACACACACACACACGGTTTTTGAATTCCAGAAAAATCTGACAGCGTTCTTGGTGCCTAAGGGATAAGATAAAGTTCCTGCTATCACATGGTGCTAGACTGGAGTTATCAAATTATATACAAGCTCTTCAGGAAGTTCCACTTTGAGAAAAAACTATCTTTTTGTAATCTTTAAGAAACTGGTATCAGCTCAACTAATCGAATTTAGAGCTAGCTTTTTAAGTGCAGAAGGCAGACTTACATAGATCTTGGTGAATACAACGGCCTATTAAAAAAGATTTTAGGGGTGCCTGGGTGGCTCAGTTGGTTAAGTGTCCAACTCTTGATCTCAGCTCAGCTCATGATCTAACAGCTCATGAGATTGAGCCCCACATCGGGTTCTACACCAACACTGGATAACGTGGAGCCTGCTTGGGATTTTCTCTCTCTCCCTTTCTGCCTCTACCCAACTCTCTCTCTCTCTCTCAAAATAAATAAATAAATAAACAAACAATCTAAAAAATATTTTAAAAGAAGAAATAAGAACAACATGAAACAGGGGTGCCTGGGTGGCTCAGTTGGTTAAGGGTCTGACTCCTGATTTCGGCTCAGGTCATAATCTCACTGTTTTGTGGGTTCAAGCCCCACATCGGGCTCTGCGCTGATCCTGCAGAGCCTGCTTGGGATTCTCAACCTCTCTCTTTCTTTCTGCCCTTCCCCTGCTAGTGATCTCTCTACTTTCTCAAAATAAATAAGTAAATTTTAAAAAATTAAAAAAAAATACAACATGAAATAAAGTTGGATGCTTGCTTTAATAATATGCATTACATTGGACAATGTTAAGTGACTACAGATAAAACTCATCTGCCCTTGCTCATTCTATCATTTCAGAGATGCCAGAGGAAAAAGAGATGCTAGTCCAGAATAACTTCCCTTGTAATTATCTGGATGTATAATTATTATTGTATCATTATGGATAATCATTGTCCATGGTCTTGCTTTTAAGATGAGATTCATTCACTGCTTCCCCTGGCCTTTCCACTATATTGGAATTTATATCAAAACTGCACTCTGTACTTAAAAGGCACTAAAAATATAATAGCAAGGCCTATAGTACTTGACCACCTGAGACGTAAATCTCTTCTATCAATCAAAGCTAACAAAAGCCTGCAAGCAAAATGTTAGGTTTATCTCAATAAGACATAGAAAATTTTGCTTCTCTTTAAAAGTATTTGAACATATTCCCAACAGTCAAATGCATATAGGGCAGGGAAAGCTACTATATAATGGATTGAATATGGACTGATTTAACTCCCAAGGCCCATCAACCTTTTTTTATGACATTGTGATATATTATTTGTGATACATTATAGGACACCAAAATTTTTACAGAAGAAAATGTAAAAGCTATAGCCAGTGGTCAGAGTGCAAAAGAGCTTTACATAAGGAGGCCAGAGAAAATCTGCTTACTTTGCTACTTCATCCAGACTTCAAGAGGTAGCTATTTAGTACATGACTGTATCGGTATTTTTAAACAAGGTTTTTAGAAAAAGACAAAAAAAACAAAACCAAAAACAGGGCAAGGGGGAGGAATGCGGGAGTAAGATGTTCCCATTCCAAAATACCTAAACGTTCTGGTCACCTGGAGAACTGCACGAGGAACAAAAGAATGAAGACTTACACTGAAGAAAGACTGAAAGCACAATCTTAGTTTCAGATTAAAAAGATACTAGCTAATCAGGGCTTTATCATATTTGTATAGGAAGGGTTTGGCCAACGTTCCTTTGTAAGGAAGTACTTTTCATTTCCTGAAGTTTCATTAAGTTCAACACAGATACAACAGCTAGAGGAGACACAAAGATAA
Organism: Leopardus geoffroyi; assembly: GCF_018350155.1. NCBI lineage: Eukaryota > Metazoa > Chordata > Mammalia > Carnivora > Felidae > Leopardus > Leopardus geoffroyi. The sequence continues at coordinate 96,031,239 of NC_059329.1, read as the reverse complement.
AATTATCACAGAAGGAAGGGAGTGCACTGACAGCTGTGCTTCCCCTCTTGACACGGCAGCAAATGGCATGGCTCTTTGCCAGGTAAGGGTTGGTTGCAGATTTATAGCCCGGCGTATATTTTTACTGAGGTAACTTCAAGTTCTTAAAATTTAAGGCTTTATAGTATCTTTGACAAATGCTAATCAGCTTGAATTTCTCTCCTTTCAAACGCCTCTCCTCCTCAGGTTACAAGAGTATGTTTGTAAAGGTACAACATCCACTCAGCCAATAAACGTTTCTTAAGCCTCCGTAAACCAGGCCCACCGTGTCAATATGGGAAAACTATGTACTCCAATGTTATTCACAATGTGAATGCCTTCAAAATCTTTAGCATTTAGAAGAGGCTGCTATCAGCCCAGGAGCAAAAGGTGACAGGAATTAGAGAGGTAGGTTAAAAAGGACATGACTCATATGTAAGATCTCAAAGCACCTTGTGGCTTTTTCACAAGGGACAAGCAACCCTACAAAATTCTATTACTTCACAGCATAATAAATGATGCTTGTAATGACTTGAATCATAAAGAAAAGGGAATTATTTTCAAATTTGTTCTACTTTAGATGGTTAAAAAAGTATGAAATATATTTTACAGCAAAGTTTATACTGCAAGGAAAAACTGACCAAATATTTGGAAATTAGCTAAACGGACTTCTATTATACAGAATGATTCATTCTCTAAGAGTTCTCAACTCAATTTTATTTTCCTTTGAATACATTATATTATATAAGTACATGTGTCCAATTATATAGAACAGCAGTAAATATCTGACTCATATCAAGTTCATTTTCATATATTTCATTTGCTGCTGGTCTCTCTAACCGAGATATTGTTAACAACTACCTCTCTAATCTGGAACCCTACCTCAGTAAATTCACAGGGTCACGGAGGGAAATGTCACTATATAAGGATAATTACTTCACTGACAAATCTATAAAAGGTGACTATTTTAAACTTAAAATAACCATTTGAAGGGTATAAACATTTTTGAGTTCTACAAAAGCAAGAGAGAGGCAATCACTTTCCACTGGTCCTTTATGACAGGAAATTGAATACTTCTATATTATAATATTAATTCCAGCCCTCATATGCAACTTATTCTTCACATATGCTAAACATTCTTACCTATTATTTTAATGGTATTCAAATGAGTACATGAGAGCAGCATTACTGAAATCTTTTTTTTAAATTTTTTTTAATCTTTATCTTTGACAGAGAGAGAGAGACACAGAGTGAGAGTGGGGGAGGGGCAGTGACAGAGGGAAACACAGAATCCGAAACAGGCTCCAGGCTCTGAGCTGTCAGCACAAAGCCCGACACAGGGCTGGAACTCACGAATTGAGAGATCATGGCCTTAGCCGAAGTCAGACACTTAACCGACTGAGCCACCCAGATGCCCATACTGAAATCTTTTATTATGCCATATCCACTTTTATCTTTTTAATATATTTTTTAATGTTTATTTTTGAGAGAGAAAGAGAGAAACAGAGGCGTGACTGGGGAAGGGGCAGAGACAGAGACACAGAATCCGAAGCAGGCTCCAGGCTCTGAGCTGTCAGCACAGAGCCCGACATGGGGCTCGAACCCACGAACTGTGAGATCATGACCTGAGCCAAAGTTGGACACTTAACCAACTGAGCCACCCAGATGCTCCATGCTATACCCATTTTAAAAAATTTCCCCTTGTGCTTGCTTCGGCAGCACATATACTAAAATTTAAAAAAATTCCCCTTAATTAGAAACTAGGGATGGAATATTTTAAATTTTTTATTCAAAATTTTAGATTATTTATTGAGACAATATGATGGAAAACATAAATAAAGATCTTCAAAGCAATGAAGATTTTACCGCTACCTGAAGTGATCCCATTTTGTGGGTATTTACAATGTTTGCTATCTAGTATCTGGAATCCCCTTCTTGTGGCAAAAGCACCTGCCCTGCTTAGGTGGAAGCATCCTTCCCTACATGGGAAGTCCTGATCAGTAGATCCCTTTCCCTTGGTCATGGTAATCTTTGAGAAGGGACATTAACCAAGTGGTCAGCTGGTACTAAAGAGACTCTAATCCAGAACTTTTTGTTTGAGCTATAGGGACCAGCCGTCTTGTATTCACAGGGAGCCTGAGAATGGGGTTAAGGAAGCAGAGAAATGAAGACAGAGAGCAACCTATTGTGGTTATACTGTTTTATCAGCCCTGGATCAAACTGTATCTGCAGCACTTAGAATCTGTCCAAATATTCCAATAAAAATTTTCTACAGAAGTCTTGATGCTATTTCCAAACATCTGCCAAAATTTCTTCTAAACCCTCTGCCTAGGGCCTCTTCTTACCCTAGTGGCTCTTTTCAGATCTTCTGTCCCTTTGCACATGCTAATTCTCCTACTTGGAACACACTTCTATCCTGATGCTTTTGCTGAAGGCCAAATGACTGGGCTCAAATGACATTTCTTTTGTGAAGCCATTCCTCTCTTGAGCTCCCATAGTACTTTTTACACACTCCTTTAATAGTGCTTATTACATTATTTAATTATTGTATGTCTGTCTCTCCAGAAAAAAATTTTTTGTATTCCTTGTTCTACCTCCAGTAGTTCATATGCTTTCAGGAACATGTCAAGCACTTAATATGCTGCTGGTTGTTTGAAGTTGTCTGACGTCACATTTGGTAGAATATCCATCTCCACCAAGACTATCATTCATTGATGACTACCTGTACAGGAGATAAAGTGGCTAGGCCTCAAGGGATCGTGAAAAGTTAAGTCCTTCACAGGTCTAGGCCTCAAGGGATCGTGAAAAGTAAGTCCTTCACAGGTCTAGGCTTCCAGGGATTGTGAAAAGTAAGTCCTTCACAGGTCTATGACTAGCTGTGCAACCTTAAGCAAATCACCTTCTCTGCATGGGCTTCCATTTCCTCATCTATAAGCTGAGGGGACCCAGCCTGATGACTTTTAAAGTTCCATATGTTCTTCATATCCTACGCCCATAAAACATTTAACACTATCGTGAAAGTGTCACATTTTTATCAGTCTCAGGTGCCACCAAAGGAATCTAATATTCAAATGAATGAAATGATCATTCTTTCAATTTGCCGGTATAAATTTGTACTTGCTCTAGGTAGGGACTCTTTCCAAAGCTGCAGCTGAGAGCATTTTTTTAACTGTCAATTTGTCAAATTAAACCAAGGTTCCAATTAGCAGTGGCTATTTATTTCTGAGCAGTTAAGTTGTTCACTGTGTCACAGGCAAAATTAGCTCTCCCTGTCCTTATGCCACTTAATTCTAACAAAGTTGAACTGGAAAAGAAATTTTTCTTTGAACATAAGCTAAATATATAGTTTACAATAAAAACAAACACATTATGGACAATATTAAAAAAATTAAAATTACTTGAAAAGTCTGCTGTCAGACCTAGTTAATTATGTCAGAATAAGTTCTCTGCATATGTATGCAACACACTGCTATGTAGATAAAACATTTTTACAAAAACGGGATCATATTTACTATACTGCATCCTTCCCTTCCCCACTGTTTCCTAAATTTTATCAGCTTGTTTTCTCAGGAATTACAGATCTATGTCATCATATTTAGTGGGTAATATTACATTAAAGTTATTAATCCAGGTTACTGCTAATTAAAATTTGGGCTTTTAGTTCTTCTCCCTTTTTAATGGTATTGAGATGAATATCCTTACACTTAATTTTTTTTTATTGCTGCTTACTTATTTTTTTCCTAAAAAAGAATTGCTAGGTTAAAGGGACTACACTTTTAAATTTATATTTTTTGCTTGCTTTTTTCCAGAATAGCTAAATCAACTTAAATTCCTACCAACAGTCACTGAGTTTTTCCACACTCTTAAGAACAAAGGGAAAAGAGTGAACACATTTTAATCTCTTTGTTGGCCACATGTATTTCTTCTTTTGTGTGCTTATAAAAAATCTTCCTCATTGCCTCTCTTTAAACCCACTGATACTTTACATCACAATTTTATGAATGGTGGTTTCCAGTTGGTGAGACTCAACATGATTATCTTCTTGGTTGTGTTTTCTGACTTTTTCTACAGCAAACATATATTACTTATGCTTATAAAATATATCTCTCTTTTTAAGTACTACCTACAGGTCTTGTTAAAATGAAACCTCAGAATGTTATGTGATGTGTATTTTTAAACAAAAAATGAGTTGTGATGACAACTTAGGTCTGAGGAACAACCCTGTCGCTTTTCCTTATATATTCATAGAGAAAAAAGTTCCTCTCCCAGATGTGGGGCCAGTCAAAACACTTCTAAAAGTAACATCTTTTGTATTTTTTTGTTTGTTACCTTAGTCTCCTCAGATTTTTATCCTTATCCCAAATCTAATTCACTACCATTTTCAAATGACTGACCAAAGAACCCTCACCTTTGTGACCCCTGGCAGGTGAATACAGGGGCAAGCAAGATGAGTGGATAGGGATGGAATGAGGGAGGCAGAAGTCTGTTGCCTGACTTTGCATGTAATTCTTTCTTTAGGATTCAAGTCTGACCATCATGGACCTGGACTTTCCTCCAGGTCAAGAAAAGTGCAAATTCACAAACAAAATACCAGTCCAGCCTCAGCTCTGGAAAGGGACTTTCATGGGCTTCTGACTATAATAATTTTCAAAACTTTAATAGAGAAGCAGATCTTTCACTGGAAACATTTAATTGTTTCAGATCAATAAAACACTATTATCATGAACTGTCAGGATCCGGAAATATTTTTGTTAAAGAAGACTTTTCTTTTTGCCATTAGTGTACTTGTACAATATGGTATTTTAATGTTTTAAAACATGGACTTCAATTTTGTAGGATATCAGGTTATTGAAACTAAATATAAACTACTGAAGCTAAATATAAACTTTAAATAAACAAAAATACTGAATCTTGACCATCACATGAATTTTTGTGGCTTCGTATCTCTATTTCCTAAAGTTTTACTCTCAGTTAGATTTACATTCCCATGTTCACAGTTCTTGGAAGACAAAGTTGTAAATGCTTAAACACACAGAAAACAATCTAGGTATCTGAAGTATATTATATAGCTATAGTCTAGATTTGACCATGTGCAGTGTTGCAGCCAATTTTATGAGAGCAATCATATCAAACAAGCACCATTTTCCAAAATGATAAATAAGCAAGTTAATAACCATTTTCAACATAAACAACAAATGAACAACTTCTTATACATGCGTGCTACCAGGCTACACGTTCTGATTTGTATCACCAGGAAATATACAAATAACATAATGAATAAAGTACACAATTTACAACTTTACAAGGAAAGAAAATGAAATGCTGGATCGGGACACGAGAGTCACGGATATTTCTCATTTGCATATTTATGATATTCTTGTAAACATATACAGAACAATGTCGCTGTGCAAGTAGAGCTATTTTATATGTAACTCAGAAGTGACTCTCATTCCAGCAGCTAATATTTATTGAGCATGGAATAATGGCCCCCAAAGATGTTCATGTCCTAATCCCCAGAACCTGTGACTAGTTAGGTTATGTGGCAAAGGGAAATTAAAGTAGCTGATGGGAGTTAAGGTTGCTATTCAGATTACTTTAATTAAGACAGAATATAACCTGGATTATCCAGGTGGGCCTGTAATCACAAGGGTCCTTAAAAGTGGAATAGGGAGGTCAAAGAGAGAGATGCTGCTAAGAAAGGTCAGAGAAATGCAATGTTGCTAGCTTTGTGATACAATGAAAGGGGGCCAAGAAGCAAGGAATGTGGGTGGCCTCTGGAAACTAGAAAGAGGTAAAGAAATGGACTCTCCTAATATCTCCAGGAAGATGTGCAGCATTACTGTCCCCTTGATTTTAGCCCCAGCACAACATGGGTTGAACTGCTAACCTACACAACTGTAAGATGATAAATCTCTGTTGTTTTAAGACATAAACTGTGGTAATTTTTTACAGCAGCAAACAGAAAACGAATATAAGCACCCGCTAAGTTCCAGACACAATGCCAGGCTTAAAGGTGATAAATACAATATATGTAAGCATAAAAATTCTTAGTTGAGTGCTATAGACTGAACTGTGTCTCCCCAAAAATTTTACGTTGAAGCTGTAACCTCCAATGTCATGCTAATTGGAGAGTAGGCCTTTGGAGGGTAATTTGGTTTAGATGAGGTCATGAGGTTGGGGCCTTATGACGGGATTGGTGCCCTTATAAGAGGAGACACTGAAAGCTTGCTTTCTCTTTCTCTCTGCCACCTGAGGACACAGCAAGAATGCAGCGGGTCTGCAAGCCAGAAACAGAGCTTTCACCAGAACCTGATCACTCTGGCACTCTGACCTTAGACTTCTGGCCTCCAAAACTGTGAGAAAAACTTCGGTGCTTAAGTCACTCAGTTTATAGGATTTTGTTATTGAGGTCATTGGAAAAGGGACACGGAAATGAGTGCCAGAAATTGAACCTTAATTTTTATCATTACTCAGGTGACGGCAACTCAACAGCCAGGAAATAGCTTCGCTATTTCACGCTAGAAATCACTGCTGTACTACACCATTGAATAAAGTTCAACTTTATTACTCATCAAACAGTAGTAGTATTAACTCTGGGTGGGGGGGTCAGTTTGACTAATTTCTTTTACTGCAATCCCAACAAGTGTGAAGTGTTAATGACAAAGGTTTAATTTTTCTATGAAGATAACCAAACCAAAGTTCCTTTTTGTTCATACTTCCACTGACAGCCGTAACACTGTTCCACTAAGGGCAATGGATGGGATAAGGGCTGTCTGACTAGAAGCGGATTATATAAACAAAGATTTGACATATATCCCAAACACTGTTGGGCATTTTAAACACTCCTGATGCAATCCTTTAAAAGGACAACTCGGCAACAAGAAAATTAAATATGCATTCTTCAAACAGGTAAATTCCACTTCAAAGAATTCTTACAGATCTACTCAATATGCTCACAGGAGCATGTGAAGACACATGAATGGGCACACACACTCACGGCAGTAAAAACCTGGAAACAATCTAAATGCCTGTCACTAGGGAACTGGTTAAATAAATTACAGAATAGCCATACAATCAAATACTATGCAATTTTAAGGGCAAAGAGAATAGCTTTTCATTTCTGACAGATGTCTAACTCTATTAATAAAAAGTAGTGGTGAGACAAAATGTTTCCAGTTGTGTTTTTTAAAAATCCACATGAGGGTTTGCAAATGCATGGGAACTTTTTGGAAGAATACACAAATAATTCTGTGATTACTTCCAGGAAGAACTATGAGTGGTTATGAAACTTTCACTTTTCATTTTATGTCCTACTAAGTAGCTTGAAAATATTTTTTTGAACAATGATCACGTATTTTATACTTTCAAATTCAATTATAGGATGCCTGGGTGGCTCAGTCAGTAGAGTATCTGACTCTTGATCTCAGGGTCCTGAGTTCAGCTCCCACATTGGGCATGGAACCCACTTAAAAAAAATCAAATTCAATTTAAAAATAGAGAAAATATTGATGTTTTATATACAAAACAACAGAAATATTTTTCTTTATATTGGTAGTAATGTTTAGCAGTACAGAGAACAGTTTAGAATGGGATCTAAGCTGGAATTTATACACAGCCACTTCCTACCTGCAGGGCCTTGGGCAAGGAGTTTAACCACACTCGGCCTAAATTTCTTTATTTAATTGAGATATCAATACCCACATCTTACTGGGTCTATATGACCATAAAATGAGAAATGAATATTGAAAACACTTGGTAAAGTGCTCAGTGGAATTGACATTAAATTTTTATTGCTATAAAAGCTACCTGCTGACATTATCCTAAATTAGAGTCCCTTCCATGTATGACTATAAAATGCAAACTCTGTGAAGGCAGGGACAATCTCAATCACAGCTGTATTCCACGTACCTAACACAGAAAGGATTCCAATATGTGTTTAACGAGCAAACTAAGCCTGTCAAATGTAATGGCACACAAAAAGCTCTCAGCAAATATTTGCTCAAATAAAATGTTCCCGACTCCATTTGACTATTTTGGGCATGTACTACTCTCTAGAGCTTTACTAAAGATTAACTATCCATCTCATCTCCCGACCAAGCAATTAGACTAAAAGAGGAAAGGGCAGATCATGAGGGCACAAGGTGAGGAGGGTTCTCCTGCTGGTCACCTGATTTTAATTTAAATAACTAAGTGCCTAAGAGGGTAAGTGAAGAATGAGGTGAGATGTTAGTAATAAAAATACATAAATGAATTCTTTTCAAAAGTTAGACTCATGAAGTAGTTACTGCTGACTAAATAAATATGGGAGACACAATCTGATCTTGCTAGTGTGAATTCCTGGTAGTAGGCCTTGAAAGCAAACGTATACTTTAGCTTATTTAAAAGTGTCATGGGGGCGCCTGGGTGGCGCAGTCGGTTAAGCGTCCGACTTCAGCCAGGTCACGATCTCTCAGTCCGGGAGTTCGAGCCCCGCGTCAGGCTCTGGGCTGATGGCTCAGAGCCTGGAGCCTGTTTCCGATTCTGTGTCTCCCTCTCTCTCTGCCCCTCCCCCGTTCATGCTCTGTCTCTCTCTGTCCCAAAAATAAATAAATGTTGAAAAAAAAAAAAAAAATTTAAAAGTGTCATGACCATATAGATTTTTAACAAATGTTTCTTTTGGGTATGTTAAATGTCTGAACGTTAAGGGACTTACCTAAGTTTGTACAGTAATCAATTAATTTCAATAATGTCACAATCGCAAAGTTCTTTGAGCGTATCATTTAAGGTATGTTGAAGAGATAGTATTTCCAAACAGCCAATCGGAATGTAGGTTATCTGAGACACCATTTTACAACTCTGGTTCAGAGATACTACATTCTTAGAGAAGTCTTGGTTTATCTAGAGCTTTTATTGTTAGCAGGGAGAACGCATGAATTGGCTTGCCCCCTTTAAAGTAAATGCACTGCGCTTTCTCCAGACGCATGGTGGCCCTTCGATGGCCGTTCGGTGGTCCAAACGATGGTGGCCCTTCACTGTACTAATATGCAAGAGCTTTTACAAGTGTAAGCAACTGCCTGCACACATACATGCAGGTACCCTCCCTTTCTCTCGTATGCAATACTTCCGAGTGTGTACGATGTGTCAGGGACCATTTTAGGCATGGGGGTTACCTCACTGAATATAACAAAGGTCAACGAAAAAGTTAATGTTCTTGTAGGAAGACCAGTAATACATTACAATAGAGTAATAGGTGCTATGAAGAAAACTAAAGCAAAGTAAGAAGACAGAGTGATGGAAGGAGATGCTGTTTTAGATAGTGTGGTCAGAAGATAGGTGACATGTGAACAGATTTGAAAGAGAGCCATGAGAATGTCTGCAGAAATTTTTCAAGCAACAGAAGGACCAAGAACAAACAAAGTTGGTTCTCTCAAGACCCACCCCAAAGGCCAGTATGGCCGAATCACAGAATACAAGAAGGAAAGTGGTATTTGGGGTAGAGAGGTGGCCAGGGGCCAGGTCCCAGATCTTACAAGGGCCTGCCTTATAGGCTATGGTACAAAGTCCAAAATTTTTTTCTTAAAAGTATGATGGGAAACCACTGAAGGTTTTCTGATGCTCTTTGGATCTCTTCCCCCTACAACCCTTAAAAGAGTGACACGACCAGACTTATGATCTTTAAAAGTGTAGAGAATACCCAAAAAACGAATAATCCAGTGAAGAAATGGGCTGAAGACATGAATAGACACTTTTCTAAAGAAGACATCCAGATGGCCAACAGGCACATAAAAAGATGCTCAACGTCACTCCTCATCAGGGAAATACAAATCAAAACCACACTGAGATACCACCTCACGCCAGTCAGAGCGGCTAAAATGAACAAATCAGGAGACTATAGATGCTGGAGAGGATGTGGAGAAACGGGAACCCTCTTGCACTGTTGATGGGAATGCAAACTGGTGCAGCTGCTCTGGAAAACAGTGTGGAGGTTCCTCAAAAAATTAAAAATAGAACTACCCCATGACCCAGCAATAGCACCGCTAGTAATTTACCCAAGGGATACAGGAGTGCTGATGCATAGGGGCACTTGTACCCTAATGTTTATAGCAGCACTTTCAGCAATAGCCAAATTATGGAAAGAACCTAAATGTCCATTAACTGATGAATGGATAAAGAAGATGTGGTTTATATATACAATGGAATACTACTTGGCAAAGAAAAAGAATGAAATATGGCCATTTGCAGCACTGTGGATGGAACTGGAGAGTGTTATGCTAAGTGAAATAAGTCAGGTAGAGAAAGACAGATACCATATGTTTTCACTCATAAGCGGATCCTGAGAAACTCAACAGAAGACCATGGGGGAGGAGAAGGGGGAAAAAAAAGTTACAGAGAGGGAGGAGGCAAATCGTAAGAGACTCTTAAATACTGAGAATAAACTGAGGGTTGATGGGGGGGAGGGGAAAGTGGGTGATGGGCACTGAGGAGGGCACCTGTTGGGATGAGCACTGGGTGTTGTATGGAAACCAATTTGACAATAAATGTCATGTAAAAAAAAAAAGTGTGGCGAATAGACTCTATGGGGCAAAAGTAGAAGCAAGGACACTGGTCAGGAGGCTACTGTGCATAGGTTTAAAAGGGAGATGAAGACCACTGGACCAGGGCTGTAGAAGTAGAGGTGGAAAGACATGGCTTGATGCAAGAGACATTTTGGAAGTAAAGTTGACAGGTTATTGATAGATTAGGTATGCGACACAAGAGTCGAGGAAGATTTTGGACCTGAGCAATCTGGTTAACCAGTGTGGTGGGGTGGGAAATAAAGAGTTCAGTTTAGGACATGATGTATTTGTGATGTCTGTAAGACAGCTAAGTGGAGATGTTGAGTGGGCAACTGGATACAAGAGTCTGGAGTTGAGGGAGAGACTGCAGATATGATTTAAGAGAATCCTCAGAATAGATGTCATATTTTATGCCATGACAGGGCATAAGACCATCTGATGAGCACATCAGTATTTAAGACTCATTAAGAAAAGAGGAATTCAGCAGAAGAGAATGAGAAGTCATGGTGAGGGATTTAGAGGGAAAGCCAGGAGTGAATGTCCTGGAAGCCATGGAGGAAAACAGTTCGATAAGGTCAGAGGACAAGTGCTGGCTGGGGAGCAAAGAGGGTGAGAGAGACAACTTCAAGCTGATCACCAAATATGGCAATAAGGCAGGCTCTGGCATATTTTGACAAGACTCGTGGGGATGAAGGACTGACTGGATGGTTTGAAGAGACCTATACAAAGAGAGGGAAGAGAGGGACACCTGCGTGGCTCAGTCAGTTAAGCGTCCAACTCTTGCTTTCCAACTCTTGGTTTCAGCTCAAGTCATCTCACAGTTCGTGAGTTTGAGCTCCACACTGGGCTCTGTGCTGGCAGCGTGGAGCCTGCTTGGGATTCTCTGTCTCTCTCTCTCTCTCTCTGCCTCTTCCCCTCTCACGCTGTGTCTGTCTCTCTCAAACAAATAAACAAACATAAAAAAAAGGGGGGGGGGAGCCCATGAGCACAATTTTCAAGAAGTGCCTGGCTGTACAACATGCAGAAGAATGAAACTAGACCACTTTATTACACCATACACAAAAATAAATTCAAAATGGATGAAGGACCTGAATGTGAGACAGGAAACCATCAAAACCCTAGAGGAGAAAGCAGGAAAAAAACCTCTCTGACCTCAGCTGCAGCAATTTCTTACTTGACACATCTCCAAAGGCAAGGGACTTATCAGCAAAAATGAACTATTGAGACCTCATCAAGATAAAAAGCTTCTGCACTGCAAAGGAAACAATCAACAAAACAATCAACTGGAATGGGAAAAGATATTTGCAAATGACATATCAAATAAAGGGCTAGCATCTAAAATCTATAAAGAACTCACCAAACTCCACACCTGAAAAACAAATAATGCAGTGAAGAAATGGGCAGAAGACATGAATAGACACTTTTCTAAAGAAGATATCCAGATGGCCAACAAGCACATGAAAAGATGCTCAACGTCACTCCTCATCATGGAAATACAAATCAAAACCACACTGAGATACAGAGAGGGAGGGAGGCAAACCCTAAGAGACACTTAAGGACTGAGAACAAACTAAGGGTAGATGGGGGGTGGGGTAGAGGGGAAAGTGGGTGATGGGCACGGAGGAGGGCGCTTCTTGGGATGAGCACTGGGTGTTGTATGGAAACCAAATTGACAATAAATTATATTATGTTAAAAAATAAAACAAAGAAAAAAAAAACAAAACAAATGAAGTGCCTGGCTGTAAAGAGCCACCCTACAGAATTCCCCTTGCTTTTGCCATCACAGAGTCTCACGGAGATGCAGGTAGGGCTCACACACGCCCCTACACACTAGAGCACAAAGCTGTTCTCATTTTTGACCTGACCTGCTGGCAAGCCCTCCTATTCCTCACTGTCAGAGTCCCTTCTGTCCATTTCCACCCAAGCCGCTTCTAAACTGCAACAACTGCCAAACCCCACAGCTGACCCTAATCCCCCCTCAACAATGCAGCTGCCATTTCTCATCCATCTTGCCTCTGCCCTTCCTGATGATTTTTCTTGTTTTTTTTCCTGGTCTCTTGTCACTTCTCCATACTTCTCAGTGCCTGAAAAATAAAGCTGACCTTTTAGATGTAACATCAGTGACAAAGAGGATGATTTCCTTTGCATACATAACCTGACCAGAGAAGACAGGCCAACAGTGATCTCTGAGTGAGGCTCTTCTCATGTGCATATAGCACCTTATCTGAAGGCCCAATGGCTGACTCACTGATGGGTTATTCGGAGCTTTAAAGATCTTCCAGGAGGGGCACCTGGGTGGCTCAGTCGGTTGAGCGTCCGACTTTGGCTCAGGTCATGATCTCACAGTTTGTGAGTTCAAGCCCTGCGTCGGGCTCGGGCTCTGTGCTGACAACTCAGAGTCTGGAGCCTGCTTCAGATTCTATGTCTCCCTCTCTCTGCCCCTTCCCCGCTCATGCTCTCTCTCTGTCTCTCAAATATGAATAAGTGTTAATAAATAAATAAAAATCTTCCAGGAGTCTGAGGCCTCCTGTAGGTTAGCTTCCAAAATGACTATCACATTAGTAAGCAGTGTGAGGCTTCATTCGGACAGTGGTAAATTCCTGAGAGGCAGGAACCAGTTTTCATACTTCCTTATGTCATCCATTCAATAGATACTATTGCAGCCTGTGGGATTTAGCATGAGAGATGCAGGAGGTGCAGAGAAAATGGGTATGGCTTCTCCCTTCTTGGGGCATGTAGGAGTCTAGTAGGGTACTTACATTAGTAAATGGACACAATATGGCATGGTAAATTCCTTCATAAGGGAATACCAGACACTATAAAAGCACATAGAAAGAACAGCTTGTTTAAATTTGGGCATTAGAAGCTTCCCTCTGTAAGTGATGTTTAAGTTGTGAAGAGTACTGAGTTAGCCAGATTAGGACAGTTCAGCATTTCAGGGGAAGAACATGTGCAAAGGCCCAGAAGCAAGTGAGAACAGAGCACATCTGAGGGCACTGACCAAAGTTAAATATGGCCAAGTGTGTATATGTGTGTATTCTGGGGGTGAAAGTGGGGCACTGAAGAATGAACAAAGATAAGCTAGAGAGAAGGAGGGGCCAGATCACAAGACACATTAAAGAAAGACCATGTCCTGGGATATGCACCAAACGATTTAAAGGCAATTTTCCTTGAGAAGTGAGAATGGGGGAGAGGTGGGAAGACTTCACTTTATTATTTTAAATACCCCCATAATGTTAGACATTTACTTTTTAGAATGCCATGCATTCCTTCTGTAATTCAAATTTTTAATTAAACAAAAGTTTTATTTATTTTACTTTAGAGCGATTGAGAGCATACACACAAAGGAGAGGGGGCAGAGAGGAAGAGAGAGGGAAGGACAGACAGAGAATCAAGCAGGCTCTACGCTCAGCACAAAGCTGGATGCAGGGCTCGATCCCACAACTCTAGGATCATGACCTGAGCTGAGATCAAGAGTTAGATGCTCAACCAGCTGAGCCCCAGGTGCCCCAAAACACCCAGGTGCCCCAAAACAAAGAAAGTTTTAAAAGCTGAGTCTAACTGCACAGGGGAGAATGGGTTGGAAGCAGGACAAGACTAGAGAAAGGAGAGCAGTTAGAAAGCTGTGGCAAGAATCAGGTGGCCTGAATTGGAGTCACAGCAGTGACTATGGGCAGAAGATATAATTAGAAAGTAAAATGGAAAGATTTTGGTAAAGAATATAGGAAACAACTAGATTTCTGACATGGGCAAATGGGTGGATGGTGAATGGTGGGGTCTTTCATTCAGTTTGGGAAAACAGGGCATGACACAGGTTTAGGTAGGGTAAAAATGAGTTTAGATTTGATCATATTAAGCTTGAAGTACCTAGAGGACATTCACATGGAATTCAAAGCTTATTAGAGGTCCTGAATCTATAACCCTGGAGGAAAAAATCTGACTTACAAAAAGAAATGCGGCTATTCTCAGCACATATATGGTAACTTAAGCCCTGAGAAAAGATAGGATTGCCCAGGTATATGTAAAGAGTAAAAAGAGAAGGCTGAAACAGAAGCTGGAGGTAAAGCAATATATAAAGTTGAACTTCTCAGAATGATCTGTGATCCATCTGTATCATGATCTCCTGAGGGGTTTGGTAAAAATGTGGAATTCTTGGCTTTACTGGTTCAGATACTTTAGTGGCCTAGGAACCTGTATTTTAAGCAAGTACCCCAGATTATTGTTTGTAAGGTAAAGTTTGAGAACCACTGATCTAGAAGATGAGTGGCGGAAGAAGAGCTGGAGAAAAGAAAAGAAAAAAAAAAAGGTTAAGAAGGAGCTGTACTCTGCTCACCCCCAATGAAAAATGAGAATTTCGTGTCACGGTAGCCATTGGAAAACAGCATATCCATCAAAGCACAGTGGGCTGGTGAAAAATAAGCTGTCAGTAAATACTTGTTTAATAAGTAATTGGGAAAAGTATTTAAAGTTATAATTTACCTCTGTATACTTATAAGCTATTACCTACTCTATAGTATAAACAAAGTTAACCCCTGGGAATTTATAAGATAATAGAATAGTAGGAAGTGGAAAAAAAAAGGATTGAGTGAGAATCACTTTGATGTCAATGTCTAGGACAAATTACAAAGGTTTAGCAGGTACCTAGCAAGTTAGTGAAGAAACAACCATGACCTCTCAGATCCAAGTAAATTCCTGAAGTATATAAACACAGAAGCAAAGCTCTATGATAAAAAGATGGGCTCAGTGTTGAAAAGCACTGAAATAAACCTGTCAGCTTCATAGTATCATCCAGATGCCCTCTCCCAGATTAACCAATTACTTAATACCCAAATCAAGCCACTCCTTCACTTATAAGCTATTAAAGACCAATAGATAAAGATTTAGTCTGTTTGTCCAACTAAACCTGACAGCTCTTGCTCAGGTCATAGTTGCTGAAATATTACTGCTTATCAAACACTTCTTATGCCAAAGTTGCTAGGTTTCAGATCGTCAGCTTTGTCAGAAACTTCATTTGTTCTAAGCAGTTAAAAGGATCTGTACTTTAAAGACATTTGCTTGATAGAAGGCAAAATGATGAAATAACCCCCAAATTAAATCACACCTATTTTTGACGCTTCTCCACCCACCCCCAATTTAAAGTCATCACAAAACATTCTGCAGAGGTAAAGCAAACTGGAAAAGAGGAGACTTTTACTTCATTATTCCCATTTTTTACTTTTCTATTTCTTCATTGGTAGGTATTATGAAAGGGGGGGAAAGCACTTCAAACTTACTGAGTACAAAGTGCTCACTTGCATGTTACTGCAGATTTTTACTTACTGCTATCACTAAATGCCACTCATCAGTTATGTGACCGTGGGTGACTTTCTCTCCTATGAGTTGTACCATATACCCTTTAAGAATTTTTTCCTAGTCTAAAGTACTATTGTTCTAAGATTTGAGAAGGAAACAGTCGGTAGCTAAGAAATATTATAATGTTATGAGAGTTGATGACAATTATACTCTTTATTTACTTAAAGTTTTAGACCTCCACTTATGAAGACAGAGAATATCCAGGGGCCATGAACCCCAGTGCTAGAAGTACAACTTCTTTTTTTTTTTTTTTTTTTTTAAGTAGGCTTCATACATGGAGACCAATGTGGGGCTTGAAGTCATGACCCTGAGATCAAGACCTAAACTGAAGTCAAGAGTCGACTGAGACACCTGGGTGCCCCTTTCCCCTCCCGCACCTATTTTTAGAAGTACAACTTCTTGATTTAATAAGTCTAAGACAAACTGATAACATTTCAGGAGTTCATTTGTTAGCTGGTAATTCAGAACATGGAACATTGGTTTTTCCACAGTAATGATGTGATACATTATGGTTAGGCTCTTAAGCTAATTCACAAAATTTAACTTAATCTTCAAGTGACTCTCCAGACAATTTTGACAAAAACAGAAAAATAAATATTGCCATACTAGGAAAAAAAAAAAAAGAGAGGCACCTGGGTGGCTCAGTCAGTTAAACACCCAACTTTGGCTCAGGTCATGATCTTGCAGTTTGTGAGTTTGAGCCCCATGTCAGGCTCTGTGGTGACAGCTCAGAGCCTGGAGCCTGCTTTGGATTCTGTGTCTCCCTCTCTCTCTGCCCCTTCCATGCTCTCGCGTGCATGCGCTCTCTCTCTCAAAAATAAATGTTAAAAATTTTTAAAAAAAAAAAGGAAATGAAAAAAACCACAAATTTATCTCAAAGCCTATTCTTCACAGTGAAGTCAACCAAAGGATCCATTGACCTGATTACTCTGTAGATGCTCCAAGTAATGAGATTATAACAGCCCACTCCTTAAGTCCATGGACTCCAAGTACTCTTGCTTAAATAAAGCAAAATTTTCAGGTACAGGGGACACAAGGGGATCAGAGGTATGCCAAAGCCCAAAGCTGGGAGAAAAGCATAAAGGTGAAGAGAAGAGGAGCACCTCTTCTTAACTATCCCAACTGCAGTGGGAAAGGAACTCAGACTCTAGAACATTCTCTTCACATCCCAGCTCCAGGATTCCCTGAGCAATGCTCCTGGAATTTAGTGGCAGCTCAGTAAACATGGAACCTAAAAACATATAAGGTATGCTTCCCAGCTGAGACAGGGATTGTGGAAAGGAATGATTCCCTAACATGCCATGCTGAGAGCTCACCACTTGCTCCTGCCAGAAGTGACCACAGTTCTCTGACTGCGAGGACCCTGCCTGGAAGAATGGCTGCCTCCTAGCTGTGACTGAAGCCCCATTTCAATCCCTTTTCAGGGCCAGGTCTTCCAATATATTTGTGTGTTCACAAGTTTGTAGTTGTAACTTGTGGGTGTCTATCTTTATCATTTGCTAAGGCTTGAAATAGAAAAACCAAACAACTGTTCTCTTCTCCTGGGAAGAACTGCTTACTGTACTTACAATTTTACAGTGATGGAAAATATCCCTATGTAAGTCTGTATTTGGGGCAATTCAGATTTTTAATTCATAAGTACCTCTCCACATTCACTATGGAAAACAATGACCTATCTAATTTGGACAAGTTTAAATATCAGGCAGAGTTTCAAAAGGTATTTGCCACGCTAATATTCTAAAGTTGCCATTTCAGTTTACCCTTAGCCCTCTCCCTGATATTAGACCACTTTAAAACTAAAATCACACTTCTGCTCTCATTTAGATATTATAACCAAAAACAAGTAGCAAGGAATATGGTATGTCAGTTAGGACACAATATATACATATTAAGCTTTTAATTAATTGTTGCTGAACATATGAATAGATCTGCAGTACACCCAAATCCATATACTAAAGGGATCTTTCAGTTCTTTAATAAGCATATGCAAATGTGATAATTCATCACAATCTAAATTGAGTTTTGGATTCTGCCCGCATTTGAAATCTTGCCAGCAAGGAAAGCATAGGTAATATACCCAGCTATCCGAGTGGCACTCAGAAGATGATCATGTATTCAACTCTCTTACTTTACTTATAAATGTTGCTTTTCCTTCAGATTAAATCCAACTTTCCTTCCCTAGCCTCTTCTTGTTACGCTGAAGACACCAGCTTTATGTCTTCTGGTATAAAATTTTGTGGTTGTATGAACTTAACATTGTAAATGTTATGTAGCAAAGTATTGGACAAATTCACTGAAAAAGACAACTGTTAAAAGCTTATAGTAAAGAAATCTTGCTTTCCTAACCTTAAGCCTAACTACTTACTGCAGGAGTGACTTGGCAAATTTCCAAAAGACTGTTCAAATTTCTCCCTTTCTGAGGCAAGTTACAGAAACCTCTACCTTTCCCCCACTGAAACATAAGTATCCAATGTGCAAAAAAGAAAGAATTTGGAGGTTTTTTGTTGTTAAAAAAACAAATCAGGTTCTACTTTCACATTGCAATGTTCAGCAAATAATGCATTTCTACCAGCTTTCACTTTTCAGATGGGCTACTTCCTAGGCTGAGAGGCAGGACACCAAAATGGGAAGGAGAAGTCAATGTCATAGTGTATAAATAGCTGTGGCCAAAAACAATATTGCAGAAGAGCCAATAGGAGATGGGCTCCCCAAATTGCGGCAGGAGTGACTTAATTCCATGTATCCCTTCATGAGGGCCTCAAGGAAAATTATCATCAGGAAATAAAAGGGGGTGGGGGTAGCAGCCAGGACTCCCATAAGATTTCTGATCTTTTGTGAAAGAAATAAACTTGCAGTGCTTTCTAGAGTTTCTGAAATGCACACCTATCTTTTAAATCTCAAATGGTATGGCCATGAAAAGGAAATCTTTTCCAATGTAAGTTGGTATAGAGAAAAAGAGTGCCCAATAAGAAGTTAGTCTTTTCTCAGACATACTTAAAAACCACTGAACAATACCAACGCCGATTTTACATTGTTTTGCTCACTCGTTACACGAGGTAAAATTTGCCATCACAAGGCAAATCTAAACGAGAACCCCACTTCATACAAAAGTAAACCTTGCACTGTGTTCCTATCATCATTCATTACACACAATCGAAAGGTCCATAATTTCACACGATGACGGTTAATACACTTGAGATCAAGGGGCGAGACTGCATGGGGCACACAATTCACTTCCTAAATGTTTGCTGGACTTTTCAGGATTGCTCTCAAGTATTGGAAGTTATTAAGTTTACCAAGATTCTGCAGCCGAGCACACGCACGTACTGTTTAGGGATCAGCGGCATTCACAAAATGTAGGCAATCATAAAGTTATGTAAGAAAAGCAGTCCCTCCTCTGAGGAATTAGTTCGGACGGACACACAAGAATCCAGGAAATCGCATATCCTCCTTGCGGGGCCGGGTTACAGGAACTAGGTAAAGAAACAATGCAAAGTACACTGGGAAACGAGGGCAGTTACAGCCGAAAAGATGCAGGCAACGCCACCAGAGGCATCTTCAAGCATTCCTTCGGAAGGAAGGTGTATGTTGTCCCTAAAGAGCCCCTGTTGACCTGGGTAACGGTACAAGCTGAAACCACCTCGTCCCGACACGAATTCCAGCACTGGAAGAGGAGACTGGGATAGGAAGCATTAGATGACCCACTGCCTAGGGGTGCCGAAGCTGTCACCGCCCTGGGACTCGCGCACAGCCGGGCGCTGCCACCTGCTTTCTACTTCTTCAGGGAGAGCTGGTGACGCGTGGTGGGCCCGAGAGGAACCAGAGGCAAGGATAATGAATCTGCGGTTTCTAAAGCCCAAGCACAACAAGATGTCCCCAGAGTCCGACCCCCACAGCCGGGCGACTCTTCCCACGCGGCACGCTGCCCCAGGGGTGGAAGGCTGAGAACTTGCAGGCGTCTGAGGCGAGGGCCAGAGAACAAATGGGGAGGGGGCGACGCCGGGTCTCAGCGTCGGGGTCGCTCGGGCCCTAGCGCCCGGACCGTGGGAAGGTAGGCTGGGGGCGGGGCCGCGTGGAGCCAAATAGCCAGGGGCCGGACCTGGGAATCCCCCGGGGCGAGGGCGGGCGCGGGCGGAGAGGGACGCCTATGGCCGCTACCTGCTGCTGGATCTTCCCGTCCTCCGTGACGACCCAGTGCGTGGTGGCGAAGGCCCCTCGAGCCGCCACACTCAGCAAGGCGGAAAGACTGAGGAGCCAGCCTGGGCCGGAGCAAGGCGGCAGCTCGCACCGGCCGCGGACCCCTACTGCCGCCGCCATCTTGCCCCCCCGGCCCGGCTGCTCACACCGGAAGCGGAAGCGGGCCCCCGCCGCCCGCCATCTTGGGGAGGTCGGCGCTGGAGGAGGTGGAGCCCAGGGGGCGCTGCCCGCTGACGACCGGCTTTTTCAGCCTCGGTTTGGGCTACCGGGGCAGCCGGGTTTGGCTTTAGGTCGGAGACCGCGTTTTTGTTATTGTTTTCCTGTACGCGATACGATCTCGTGGGGTGGGAACCAGAGGGAGATAAAAGTAGTGTTCTAGGTGGAGCCTAAATTGAAATAACAGGATTCAGAGAATACGTACAGAGTGTGTATGTCTGCGTGTATATATTGATATATATTCTTAATAAAATCTTGGTTTTCGCTTTATTTCATTTTAATTCCTGGTTGTGCAATATAGTTGGGAAATAAAAGGTATGCTTTGAAAACGCCTAAGGGAAGAGATGGATTCTCTTTTATTCTTCAAGTCTCTTAATAGTAGAAGCTTCAGAGTTGGACTGGTTGTCAGTCAAGGGCAGCAATGTTCAGTATAAGTATGTAAGCCTCGAGCCACATACAAATTTTTAAACAAAGACAGTGAAATAACACATTTTATTTAACCCATTATATGTAATATAGTATTAGTTCAATATGAAATCTGTACAAGTTACTGAGATATTTTTTGTACTTAGTCGTGGGAATAGGTGTGTATTTTAGATCTAGAGCTCAGGTAATTTCAGGCTAGAGAGATTTCGGGGCTTAAGAGCCATATGTGGGTAGTGGCTACCTCAGGTCTAGGCTGGAAGTCGAGATCTGGAGACCCAAACAGCATTGGCATCACCTGGCAGTTTATTAGAAATGCACATTCTTGGCTCTTCCACCCCTCCCCATCAGATTCTACCTTTCAGCAAGAGTCCCAGGGCACTGGTATGTACGTTAAGAAGCACTTCCCTCTAGTGAACCAACGTGGGGCCAAGCGACTAGCCTGCCTTCTCGCTTCTAGTTAGATATGTTGTTTTAGGTATTTCAGGGCTGCCTTCTAGCTTTGTAGGTTCATTAAGCTTTTGGTTTTCTCTTTGGGAAAAGGAGGGTGAGAATTTTGCCTGACCACTTCCCTACTTTGGCATATTGCTGGAAAACAAAAATAATTGCCAAGTGTTTAAATATAACT
The DNA here is from genome assembly GCF_018350155.1 of Leopardus geoffroyi. Classification (NCBI taxonomy): domain Eukaryota; kingdom Metazoa; phylum Chordata; class Mammalia; order Carnivora; family Felidae; genus Leopardus; species Leopardus geoffroyi. Next base: position 96,009,870 of record NC_059329.1, on the reverse strand, counting down.
TCATACTATGGAAGCAATGACCACAGCATTGGTTTTTAGTTCCTTCTGAAAGTAGGTTTTCTTGGAGGATTGCAGTAATGAACATGCATCTCCCTAAAAATGTGTGGCTTATCTGCTTTTTTGTCTAGTACTCTGCTAGACAGTGGGTATGGAGATCTGACCACTGAGCAATGTGCAAGCTAGTGGAATATTGTCAGGTTAACAATTGAAATACAGGATGTATTATTCCTGAGTATTCCTGTGTGTGTGTGTGTGTGTGTGTGTGTGTGTGTGTACTACATATTCTTTATCTCTTTATCTGTTCATCTATCCATGGACATTCGGGTTGTTTTTGTATCTTGGCTATTGTAAATAATACAGCAATAGAACATAAGGGTACATATATCTTTTCAAATTTGTGTTTCTGTTTTCTTTGGATAATTTTCCAGTAGTGAAATTACTGGATTGTATGCTATTTCTATTTTTAATTTTTTGAGGAACTTCCATGTGTGGATGCACCAATTTACATTCCCAACAACAGTGCACAAGTGTTCCTTTTGCTCCACATCCTTGCCAACACTTGTTGTCTTTTTGATTCTAGTCATTCTGACAGGTGTAATGTAATATCTCATTGTAGTTTTGATTTACATTTCCCTGATAATTAGTAATGTTGAGCATCTTTTTATGTGTCTGTTGGTCATCTGTATGTCTTTTTGGAAGAAAAATGTCTATTCAAGTCCTCTGCTCATTTTAAAATCAGATTATTTATTTTGGGGTTTTCTGGTGTTGAGTTGTGTAAGTTATTTGTATATTTTGGCTATTAATGCCTTATCAGATATATCACTTGCAAATATCTTCTCTCATTCAGGCTGCCTTTTCATTTTGTTGATGGTTCCTTTACTGTGCACAATTTTTTTTTTTTTTTTTTTTGGTGCAATCCCAGTACTTTATTTTTGCTTTATTTCCCTTGCCTTAGGAGACGTATCTAGAAAAATATTGATAAGACCAATGTCCAAGAAATGACTGCCTATATTTTCTTCTAGGAGTTTTATAGTTTTAGGTCTTATATTTAGGTTTTTAATCCATTCTGAGTTTGTTTCTATGTAGGAAAGTGGTCCAGGGGCACCTGGGTGGCTCAGTTGGTTAAGCGTCTGCCTTCAGCTCAGGTTATGATCTCATGGTTTGTGAGTTCGAGCCCCATGCACTGACAGTGCAGATCCTGCTTGGAATTTTCTCTCTCTCTCTCTCCCCCACTAGCACTCGCTCTTGCTGTGTCTAACTAACTAACTAACTAACTAACTAACTAACTAACTAACTAGTGCTCCAGTTTCATTCTTTTGCATGTAGCTGTCCAGTTTTCCCAGCACCATTTATTGAAGGGACTGTACTTTCCCCATTGTATATTCTTGCTTCCTTTGTTGTAGATTACTTGACCAGATAAGCATGGATTTGTTTCTGGGCTCTCTGTTCTGTTCTGTTGATCTACATGTCTATTTTTGTGCTAGTGTCATATGGTTTTAATTACTGCAGCTTTGTAGTATATCTTGAAATTTGGGGTTGTGATACCTCCAGTTTTGTTCTTCTTTCTCAAGATTTCTTTGGCTACTTGAGGTCTTTTGTGATTCCACATAAATTTTAGTATTAATTGTTTTAGTTCTGTGAAAAAGATTGTTGGTGTTTTGATAGGGATTGCATTGAATCTGTAGATTGCTTTGGGTAGTATGGACATTTTAACAATATTTGTTCTTCCAGTCCCTAAGCATGGAATATCTTGCCATTTGTTTGTGTCATTTTCAATTTCTTTCATCAGTGTTTTATAGTTTTTAGAGTAAGGTCTTTCACTTCCTTGATTAAGTTTATTCCTTGGTATTTTATTCTTTTTGGAGCAATTGTAAAATGGAATTGTTTTCTTAATATCTCTTCCTGCTATTTAATTATTAGCAATTGAAACACAATTGATTTTTTATGTATCCTGCAACTTTACTGACTTCATTTTTTACTTCTAATAGTTTTTTGGTGGAGTCCTTAGGGTTTCCTATGTATAGTATCATGTCATCTGCAAATAGTGACAGTTTAACTTCTTCCTTAACAATTTGGATGCATTTATTTTTTTTTTTGTCTGAGTGCTGTGGCTAGGACTTCCAGTACTATGTTGAATAAAAGTGGTGAGAGCGGATATCCTTGTTCTTGTTCCTGATCATAGAGGAAAAGCTCTCAGTTTTTCACCATTGAATATGATGTTAGCTGTGGATTTTTCATATATGGCTGTTATTATGTTGAGTTATGTTCCCTCTAAATCCACCTTGTTGAGAGTTATCATGAATAGATGTTAAATTTTGTCAAATGCTTTTTCTGTATTTATTGAGATGTCATATGATTTTTATCCTTTCTTTTGTCATTGTGGTGTATCACATTGATTGATGTGCAAATATTGAACCATCCTTGCATCCCTGGAATAAATGCCACTTGACCAAGGTGAATGATTCTTTTAATGTATTTTTGAATGCAGCTTGCATTTTGTTGAGGATTTTTGCATCTATGTTCACCAGAGATACTTGCCTGTATGTTTGTTTTGGTGGTACTTTGTAAATTTTGAACAGCTAAACTTGTGAGTAATTCTTTGTTCAATTAATTATACATTCTTAGCATACGATAGCAGGAAGCATTTCCTGTACAAATATATTTTTATCTTCCAAAAACCTTGGTTACTTTGACTTTTATTTATTATCTCTATAGAATTTTTGAAGCCAGGAATTGGACAGTGATAAAATGAACTTTCTGGATCATTTCCTCCTTTGGGCCATTTTAACTGAAAGTTGCAGAGAATCTCCATACTGTTTATTCCTTAGAGAAAATATAAGATATAAATATAACTGAGAGAATTAACATTCTGGTTTAAATTCTGTTAATTGATTATCTTTCGCTTCATGGAAAACCAACTTAAATTGTAGTGGCTTAAATGTTTAACTTTAAAACATGATTTATTATATTTCATAGTTTGTTGGCTAGACTCATCTGGGTGTTTCTTCTCCGGCTTGTCTGGGGTCACTCATAAGGCTGCACTCAGCTGGGACCTCAGCTGGGGCTGTCCCAGAATGACTCCACATACATATCTAGTGCTTTAGCTGGAGTGGCTGAAATGGCTAGGAGTGGCTGGGTTGTCTCTCAGGATAGTTAGAGAGGCTTCTGACATGGTGGCCAGGCTCCTTGAGGGCCAGACCCAGAACTGGGAAGTGTCTCTTCTGCATTCTACTGGTCAGAGAAGGGAATAAGGGTAGCTCAGATTCGAAGGGAAAAGGAAATAGACTCATCTTGATAAGTGAAGCATTATGTTCAAGCAGATATGGAAGGAATTATTGGCAGCTTACTCTGCATATAGTTAATTCCTTTAGAGGGATTTTGAATTGATAGAAGTTGAAAAGGTGGATAGGGAGGGAAGCTAGTTATGGCAGGGAGGGCTGTGGAGGTATATCTTTCCAACAGCTATATGCAAAGTGAACACAGTTTACAAAGGGAAGGCAGAGAGTACCTAAATATAATAATTTCATTTAGAAATAGTTTGCCAAATAGATCAAGCAGTCTGAAGCATGAGGACTATTAAGGATGAGACCAAATGTCTAGTCAGCCAAGGATTCTAATTCACAGTGACACCAGGGCTGCTCTGAGGATAGCATGATGGTCAGCCCCAAAAGAATTTTCCAGATACAGACTTCCCAGACATTAATTTATCAAAAGCCTTACAGCTGTTAATATATTTGGGGAGGACAGTTTCTGTGGAGTAACTGTATTGTCTATTCACTGTAAGTAGCTAAAGGTCATACCTGTCCCCACCCCCAGTTTTTACTACCACATACACTCAAATTTCAATATCCTCATTTTTTAAAATTTATTTTTATTTTAATTTACATCCAAGTTAGTTACCATATAGTGCAAAAATGATTCCAGGAGTAGAATCCAGTGACTCATCCCCTATATATAATACCCAGTGCTCATCCCAACAAGTGTCCTCCTTAATGCCCCTTGCCCATTTAGTCCATCCCCCCACCCCAAACCCCTCCAGCACCCTCAGTTTATTTTCTGTATTTAACAGTCTCTTATGTTTTGTCCCCCTCCCTGTTTTTATATTATTTTTGCTACCTTTCCTTTATGTTCATCTGTCTTGTATCTTAAATTCCACATATGAGTGAAGTCATGATATTTGTCTTTCTCTAATTTCGCTTACCATATAATACACTCTGGTTCCATCCATGTTGTTGCAGATGGCAAGATTTCATTCTTTTTGATCACCCTTAGTTTATATATAAACTGATTGGTATATATATATATATGTATATATATATAAACTGATTAGTGTATATATATATATATATATATATATATATACACATACATCATCCCTGATGATGAGCGATGTTGAGCATTTTTTCATGTGTCTGTTAGTGTCTATTCATGCCTTTTGCCCATTTCTTCACTGGATTATTTGTTTTTTGGGGAGTTGAGTTTGATACGCTCTTTATATATTTTGGATACTAACCCTTTATCTGATATGTCATTTGCAAATATCTTCTCCCATTTCATAGGTTGCCTTTTAGTTTTACTGATTGTTTCCTTTGCTGTGCAGAAGCTTTTTATCTTGATGAAGTCACAATAGTTCACTTTTGCTTTTGTTTCCCTTGCCTCCAGAAACATATTAAGACACTTACTGCAGTCGAGGTCAAAGAGGTTTTTGCCTGCTTTCTCCTCGAGGATTTTGATGGCTTCCTGTCTTACGTCTAGGTCTTTCATCCATTTTGAGTTTATTTTTGTGGATGGTGTAAGAAAGTGGGCCAGGTTCATTCTTCTGCATGTCGCTGTCTAGTTTTCCCACCATTTGCTGAAGAGACTGTCTTTATTCCACTGGATATTCTTTCCTGCTTTGTCAAAGATTAGTTGGTCATACGTTTATGGGGCCATTTCTCGGTTTTCTATTCTGTTCCATTGATCTGAGTGTCTGTTTTTGTGCCAGTACCATACTGTCTTGATTACAGCTTTGTAATACAGCTTGAGGTCCAGAATTGTGATGCTTGCAGCTTTGGTTTTCTTTTTCAGGATTGCTTTTGGCTATTTGGGGTTCTTCTTGTTCCATACAATTAATACCCTCATTTTATGATGAAACTCAAGTTCATTCTATTAAAACCTTTTGTGAGTTTGGGCTTTTTGATCTTATCACTTTATAGAAAGTTAAATTTTAGTTTTTCCTCATTGGAATACCATTTCCTCATTTTTTATTTGTTCTCTGTTCCTTTTCTGATAAATTTCTTGAGGAATACTAACTGGAGCTGCATCTAGTATTCTGTGTATCTAGGCCTTATCTCAGATTTTTTAAAATGTTTATTTATTTTTAGAGAGAGAGACAGAGCACAAACAGGGGAGGGGCAGAGTGAGGGAGACACAGAATCTGAAGCAGGCTCCAGGCTCTGAGCTGTTGGCACAGAGCCCGACACGGGGCTCAAACCCATGAACTGTGAGATCGTGACCTTGGCCGAAGTTGGATGGCTCAGCCAACTGAGCCACTCAGGCGCTCCTGAAATCTTGTTTCTATTATCAACTATGACCAGAATTTTACTGGATTTTCTTACTTTTGATTGCATTAGTTTTACCTAATAAATGTACAACTTTTAGGAATCAATCTACAATTTCTTAGGTTTTTTGATAAATTAGATTTCATTGGTCTAAGTTTTAGTTTCCATCACACTTGCTAGAATTGAATCTCATTTTTTCCCACCTGACCAGAACTGCTTTGAGTTCCTCCTATAGTTTCTAACACGGGAGAAGACAGTGTGCTTAGGGAGCACACAGGTGCATGGTCCTGTATACACCTTGGGAGGAAAGGCTTCCGAAGCAGAATGGAATCTAGTGGGGTCTGAAGGATGAATCCATTAGCTGGATGAATAGGGGTGGAGTGGGGGTGGGTAACAATGATTTTCTTGACCGGGGAAACATGCCTCAGTATCAGAAAGAGCACGGTGCCCTCTGAGTCACTGAAAGCAGTTCATTATCATAGATGAGGAATTTAGGAGCCCAGGGATTGAAACTAGGAACCTAAAAGCTTTGGGATAGCACCCCAACCCACTTTTTTGTTTTTAGCACAGCCTGGTGTTCTTAAAGCCAAGTGTTCTGCAGTTTTTGTTGCCTCCATCTCAAATGCTTTTCCTTGAGATCTTCACTAGCCTGGCTCCAAATCATCATCCAGGTCTTGGCTCAAATTAATTCTTTACAGACTTTTCCTAACCATTCTTTCCATGTTAGCTCTTACACATTGTCACATTAGAATGCTTCAGCATTTTCATACTACTACTCTCTGAAATCAGCCTATTTATCAGGCTCTGTGTACTAGAATGTGAACTCCCAGCAGTTTGCCTCTCTTGTTCATTACTATGTTCCAGAGCTTGAAACACTGCCTTTGACTTTTTATCGAAAGCTTACCATGTGCCAAGCACTGTTTTAGGTAGTTGTGATTATCAGTGAGCAAAATGCAAAAATCTTTCCCTTTGTGGCATTTTAGCCACATTACATTCTATCAGGAGAAGACAGAGTAAACAACATGCAAGTAAACTATACAGTATGTTAGAAGTTGGCAAATGCTCTAAAGAACATGCAGCAGGGTTAAGTGGGATTTCGAGTCTTGGCAGGATAGAAAAGGGGCATTGCAATATATCATGTTCCTTGAGAAGGTGATCTTTTGAGGATTTGAAGGAGATGGAATTAGACAAGCAGATAGAAGGGAAAGAGTAGCTAGTGCAAAAATCCTAAGGCAGGTGTGTCCGCCTAGGCTGCAGGAAGCCAGGTGACTGGGGCAGAGTGATGGAGAGGAAGGACAGCAGCTGAGGTCAGGGATGAAAAGCCATGGCATTTTTAAAATTTGTATTCTGAAATGAGCCACTGAACAGCTTCAAGTAGGAGTGGATCTCTGCTGTCATGTTTAGAACAGGCTGTCAAGAATCCAGTGTAAGAGCAGGGAGATCAGTTAGAAGGCTACCATGAAACTCCAGGCAAGAAATGATGGACAAAGAAATTTGGCAGTCCTCAGCATGTAGGTGGTACTAAAGCTACAGGACTGGCTGTGATCATCAAGGGAATTTAGATATCTCGTTCTGATCCATTTAAATTTTGGCTTTAAAACACTCCTAACAGGGGCGTCTGGGTGGCTCAGTCGGTTAAGTGGCCGACTTCGGCTCAGGTCATGATCTCATGGTTTGAGTTAAAGCCCCGTGTCAGGCTCTGTGCTGACTGCTCGGAGCATGGAGCCTGCTTCTGTTTCTGTGTCTCCCTCTCTCTCTGCCCCTCCCCCATTTGCACTCTGTCTCTCTCTGCCTTTCAAAAATGAATAAATGTTAAAAAAAATAAATAAAAAAAAAATAAAACACTCCTAGCCATTCTACTTCAGGAAGACTTTTAGTAAAGGCTGGCCGTCAAATGAAGACATTCCGACTTACTTTACATATTAACTTGAAGATGGTAATTAGTTATTTCACAATGTTTTGGCAAGTATGTATCTGCTGTTTTGCTTCAATAAAAATGACCAAATCCTTTTTTTTTTCAGAAGTATATGAGTTCTTAAACATAAACCTCAAAGGATGAAAATTAAAGATAACTTGCAAGACTGAACTCCTTGAAGGCAGAGCCAACTTGTCCATCTTTGTATTTTCAGTCTAACACACTGCTTGGCAGTATTGATTGCTTGGCAAAATAAAAGCAATCAATAATAGATATCCAGGAATCTTAAGTTACATAATCATAACACATCAAGACACAAAACAAAATTACAAAAGGAAATTTATTTCAAAAGCATAAGGGAACATTTACATTTGAACAGGGTGATAACAGGTGTCTTGCAAAAGAAAAAAATTCATGGCATGAAGTTTTTCATTCAATTTCTGAAGCAAAAATAACCTAAGTTGTGCACTATTGCCTTAGGAAAGGTAAAGGAACAATGAGGTGGCAAAGGAAGGAACATAATCAACTCGGTGTCAAACTTGAGAAAGTAATTTCTGCTCAGCTTTGAGTTTACAAATATGCTTTAAAAAAGAAAAAGAGGAAAAGTTACACTTAATGTTCAAATTTATATAGCTGTAGTCCCAATAGTTTCTGTACTTGAAATGGCTTTAGGCCACTGGCTGATGCCTCTGAGGTCCAGACTATCTGGTCACAGTTTTCAAATGCAATTCCTTGTTCCTATGTCTGTTCAGATTCCAAGGGAGCTTAGGTTCAGCTCAGAGTCTTTTGGAATGTTTTAGAGATTATTGCCACCACTCCATAGTCAAGCTGACCAACTTCTTTTGCTCACTTGTATCATTCTAGTCTTTAAAAAAAATATTTTTCCCATAAACATGTGCAGTAATTCTAACAAAGGGGTTTTGCTTTTTCCCCAATGTAGAGGTAACAATAATAAAGACACCTGCATTGGAATCACAAACTATTCCTCAAAAAATATGTCAAACTACTAGAAAATGTCATTCAGGCATTGAATCTGAATAGCAAACTTGGGGGAGGGAAGATTAACTGTGGAACAAAAATATATGAAACATTCAAATGCAGAGCAAAGGGCCTATGCTACTAAAAATGCCCATGACATTAAACACTCCACAAACCCCCCGTCTGTTGTTTTAACCTAAAGATTCTATTAGCTAACTTATACAATAATTTTGATTAA